>NC_064614.1:767530545-767847818 GCF_023898315.1 Schistocerca nitens | reverse complement strand
TACAGACGAATGGAAAAACTAGTAGAAGCCGACCTCGGGGAAGATCAGTTTGGATTCCGTAGAAATACTGGAACACGTGAGGCAATACTGACCTTACGACTTATCTTAGAAGAAAGATTAAGGAAAGGCAAACCTACGTTTCTAGCATTTGTAGACTTAGAGAAAGCTTTTGACAATGTTGACTGGAATACTCTCTTTCAAATTCTAAAGGTGGCAGGGGTAAAATACAGGGAGCGAAAGGCTATTTACAATTTGTACAGAAACCAGATGGCAGTTATAAGAGTCGTGGGGCATGAAAGGGAAGCACTGGTTGGGAAGGGAGTAAGACAGGGTTGTAGCCTCTCCCCGATGTTATTCAATCTGTATATTGAGCAAGCAGTAAAGGAAACAAAAGAAAAATTCGGAGTAGGTATTAAAATCCATGGAGAAGAAATAAAAACTTTGAGGTTCGCCGATGACATTGTAATTCTATCACAGACAGCAAAGGACTTGGAAGAGCAGTTGAACGGAATGGACAGTGTCTTGAAAGGAGGGTATAAGATGAACATCAACAAAAGCAAAACGAGGATAATGGAATGTAGTCGAATTAAGTCGGGTGATGTTGAAGGTATTAGATTAGGAAATGAGACACTTAAAGTAGTAAAGGAGTTTTGCTATTTGGGGAGCAAAATAACTGATGATGGTCGAAGTAGAGAGGATATAAAATGTAGACTGGCAATGGCAAGGAAAGCGTTTCTGAAGAAGAGAAATTTGTTAACATCGAGTATAGATTTAAGTGTCAGGAAGTCTTTTCTGAAAGTATTTGTATGGAGTGTAGCCATGTATGGAAGTGAAACATGGACGATAAATAGTTTGGACAAGAAGAGAATAGAAGCTTTCGAAATGTGGTGCTACAGAAGAATGCTGAAGATTAGATGGGTAGATCACATAACTAATGAGGAGGTACTGAATAGGATTGGGGAGAAGAGGAGTTTGTGGCACAACTTGACCAGAAGAAGGGATCGGTTGCTAGGACATGTTCTGAGGCATCAAGGGATCACCAATTTAGTATTGGAGGGCAGCGTGGAGGGTAAAAATCGTAGGGGGAGACCAAGAGATGCATACACTAAGCAGGTTCAGAAGGATGTAGGTTGCAGTAGGTACTGGGAGATGAAGAAGCTTGCACAGGATAGAGTAGCATGGAGAGCTGCATCAAACCAGTCTCAGGACTGAAGACCACAACAACAACAACAACAACAACAATGCACACTTATTTATAACAGTTCAAATTCTGTTGATAGAAATAAAGCTTGTATCTACTAATCCGTCACCTTACAATTATACAGTATATCGAAGTTCACATCGATTGTAGTTACAAAAATGGATCAAATGGCTCTGAGCACTATGGGACTTAACTTCTGAGGTCATCAGTCCCCTAGAACTTAGAACTAATTAAACCCAACTAACCTAAGGACATCACACACATCCATGCCCGAGGCAGGATTCGAACCTGCGACCGTTGCGGTCGCTCATTTCCAGACTGTAGCGCCTAGAACCGCACGGCCACTACGGCCGGCTGTGTAGTTACAATAAAGGTTACTGGACAGTTACGTGTAGCATCCGTCCCTGCTATGGTGGCCGGCCGGGGTGGCCGAGCGGTTGTAGGTGTTACAGTCTGGAACCGCGCGACCGCTACTGTCGCAGGTTCGGATCCTGCCTCGGGCATGGATGTGTGTGATGTCCTTAGGTTAGTTAGGTTTAAGTAGTTCTAAGTTCTAGGGGACTGATGACCGCAGAAGTTAAGTCCCATAGTGTTCAGAGCCATTTGAACCCTTTTAGCCTGCTATGATGACTGTGGGCACTTGCCACCGCGCGATATAAACAACGTTAGGCGAGTGTTTGGTAGCTTCTTTGTCTCATAACTATCTAGCACCCGTCCATAGCCCACAAAATGTGGATCGAGCAATGTTCAGTACGCAGGCAGTCCTCACGACAGTGGCCAGTACTGAACTTAGGTGAACAGGGGATGCAGGACAATATGAGGGGCATTCATCAAAAGACAATGACTCAGTCCATGGTTGATTAGATTCTGTATTATCTTGCAGAATGTACAGCTGAACAGATTAGCGCACGTGACCTGCAAACGACGATTTCATTGTTTGAGCATTCCTCCCACACATGAACAACAAAAAACAGTTGCTCTGACCACTCTGGGACTTAACATCTGAGGTCATCAGTCTCCTAGAACTTAGAACTACTTAAACCAAACTAACCTAAGAACATCACACATATCCATGCCCGAGGCAGGATTCCAACCTGCGACGGTAGCAGTCGCGCGGTTCCCGACTGAAGCGCCTAGAACCGCTTGGCCACCGAGGCCGGCACGAACAACACCACCAGGCTGTTACTCAACGGTATTATCGCCATCCACGCTTTGAAAAAATAAATAAATAAATAAAATAAACGACGCACCACAAAGGAATTATCCGAATGAGACGGTAATTGGTAATGTGGCACACATGTAGGGACAAGTAACTACAATTTCAGAAAAAGTAGATGATTTATTCAAGAGAAAGAGCTTCACAAACTGAGCAGGTCAATAACGCGATGGTCCACTTCTGCCCCTTACTCAAGCAGTTGTAATGATTTTTACTGTCATAAACTCCATTAATACTATTTTATGGAATTGTTGTCTAGCGATCCGAGAAAAGAGCTTCCTAGGCACCCTATATTAGACGAGTGTGCAGTAAACTACAAATACCATATATGATGATGCACAAAAAGTTGAAAATAGTCTCCCCTTTACACAAATAAATCATATTTAACGGAATAATTTTTCACGTTACACTGACCATGTTTGTCAACAATGGCGTAAGCAAGAAAGGCGTATTGTTACTTAGCAAATTCTATACATGCACCCAATTTAATTTAACTCCCGAAAAAGCTATTTCTTGTTTCTGGGAAAGAGAAGGAATACATATTCCGATTTAATGACCTGTAGATGAAAAAGTCATTACAGAAATGTTACAATCACGGATAGAACAAGTATATTGGCGGAAACCTCTCGTGCAGTTCACAAAGGTAAGGACACGACGTTAGCTTTAAGTGATCTTGGCAAGAATCGAAGAGGATGGTGGGACAAGGATCTGAATTCCGTTCCTCCATACTGAGATTCACGTCTGTTAATAGTACGCCATTCGCTCCGTCCATGGTTCTGAAAATTCGCTTAAGATGAAATGTATAAAATCTACTGAAATATTTAGAAATGTTTTTTGTCATTGCATACCACAGTTCCCAGTTACGTGGCCAGTGTCATTATTATCAACGAAATGGAGTAGAATTTGAGATATAATATTGTGGAAAAATATTAGACGTTTTTTCGCAATGTCATTAGTAACAGAAGCTCAATAATCGCAAGTCAGTGCCAGATAAGATTCTGAAAGGAAAAATGTCTTCGGTATTATGTAGTTCCTTCTACTGAACCGTCCCTAAGGTGGGATGACTACTGAAACTTATATACAATCATGATGATTATTTAAATATGTATTGTTCAAATAAAGGTTGGTGCTGTTGCCCACCTACTTTTATCTTATTGTGGCTTACCTGCAGCAGATGCTCATCTATTCTTCTAGAGGGTTCGTATGACAGGAAATTGCCACACCAGCATAAATTCGATGTGTAGCACGTCAAGCTACGTCTGGCTATCTGTCAGTCTTCGGGCGAATTCATTCACACTGTCGAGTAAACAAAAGCGTTTTGTGTTTTCTTATACTTTGTTTTATTTACATATAACAATCACGTAACTGAAGGGCTCGAAGGAACAACGTTATAACCCTCAACTAAATGCGGAACAGTCTGATCACGCTGTCTGGCATGGTTTAAGCTACTCTATGTGCTGGTACCAAGTTGTTCCACTTGAATTGCTAGAAAGAATATGTCAGCTGTGTGCATTATTATGCGTTAACGTATTTACGTTTTGTTCTTGGATGAAAATAGTGTTATGCCACAGGGTCAGCAAGGACGCTTAGCTCAGATATTGATGACAACAGTGATCAATGTTTTTTTAGAAAGTGATAGAGACCCTGCTTACGAAACAAAAATGTCGTCAGATCTTAAAATACGCAAGTGTGGCTCAGTATTGTATTGTCATCAGTCTACTCTCAAAACCTTTATCATAACATATGTTAAAATTTTGGTGAGTTCTTTATTGGCGCTGAAAATAAAGTTAACGTAGACTAACATATAATGAATGCATATAAGGCTGTTACAGTCGCTTGTTCGTTTTAACTTGTAACAATAAACAATCTATAGTAAATATGTTTCAGGGTCAGCATAACACTATTTTTATCTAGTTTTACGTCTCTACAAACGCTTGTTTGTGTTTGTTTTTGGGAAGGAGCCACTGAAAGAGAGGTAGGTAGCAGGATACAGTTAAAAATTAAGACATTTTAAACGTTTCATTACAAAAGAGGTAAAGAGGCAATTGCTGCAACCATAGATAAGAGAATAAAGAGCATATAACTGACCACAGCCAATCAACAAGAAAAAAAGGTTGCTTAGTACAGAGCTCCCATTAACTATTACTACTTCGAGAGCCTTTAAATGAATACTGGAGAAAATGAGTATTGTGACTACAGTCAACAAAGATCACATAGTTTCTTTCACGAACATTTTATCTGTTTTGAATAGTACGTCGTTTATGTCAGAAGTTTTGATTTTCCAGTATTCTGTTTTCTGATACGCAAGAAAACGAAATTCGGAAACATTTGGTGTTTCAATTCGGTCACAATCATAAATCTGAAATGGTTGCTCTCTAACTCACAATAGGAAAACTGTCATGGTTATATCTCAACATTAATACTTCATTCTTTGTTTTCTTTTAGCGTCTGTAGTATATTACTCTCTGAATTAAGCCAGTAAAAACCTCATATTGCCTCTCAAAACTTTCCAGGTAATTGTTGATGAAGACTATTATACAGTCTTGCCCCTCGACTTGAAAAATTTCTGTGGATGTCAATGGTGCTAACCATCAATAATGGGAACGAAGTTATAAATAAACATTTTTAGGACTTATTAACAATTTTCTAACTCATGTGGCAGATTACATAGTTAAAAAAAATAGCCTGAGAATTTGTAGGAAAAAAATTACAGATCAGTTCATTGTGATCTACGATCTAGAGATTTAACCAAACATATAGCACACAATAACTGAAAACTATATCAGTGTGGGTTAACACTTTACTCTGTCAGCCATTTCATTTGCAGAGGGAGAGGGCTTAAACACATTACACTTTCACATGCATCTGCTGCACCGACTGTAATGTTACGCAGCAAAGGCGCGTGGACCAGAATATTTTACGACTGTGTGTCCTGGTGGCATTTCTTCCTCTCTGTATTTATTATCTTGATGCTCCAGACACTAGCTAAGATATCGTCCCGGAATCGTTCACAATTTCACTTAAGATTGGGGAGCATGTACTCAATGAGGACAATAAATACCTGACACAAATCCAAACAAATTCAAAGGCAATGTAGGCTGCACTGTTTGCAACTGGACTGACGACACAAAAGTTGTAACTTATAAACAGTACTTCTTAAACACGCTCTACATGCAGTACACTCGAACCTATTTTCCGGCTGGCTAGTCACTCTCTTCGATTGCTAGTATGAAAATCACACATAATCAATGTTCAGAGAGTTGTGATAGTCATCACAGTTTCTCATAACAAACATTTGGTCATTCCAACGATGCTCCTAGTTTTTCACGAGTGCAAGTGTAACCGTTTCACGGCGTGAATGATTGTTGATCTCTGAAAAAGATACATAGACGAAAGTATACCTACGTGTAAATTCTAGCTACTCACATTATAAATATCTCTGACTTAGTATGATAACTGACTCTATGTCAAGTCCACAGTTGTTGGTTCCAGAAACATCACGAGGCAGCTGATTGTTATCTCGACAACACGAAATACAAAAGAGGAAATTACACTTTTTATAATATTTCACTGCAACTGATACTGTCGAAATTGCTGTATTGCGCACTACTTCCACTGTGAAAAATTTGAAAATTTTTCGCGAAAATGCACGAATTATTGCTTCTGCGATCCACGACTCCGGCATTAAACGTGGCATCAATGGACAACTTCACACACAACTCTTTTTTTAAAATTAGGCTGCTTTCCACACTCTAGGGACAGGCGACTGTCGATACTGTGAGGCAGGCAAAGATATTTCGATATATTTACTTCCCATGCAGAAATGTTTTCGAATTCTCGAAGAGAACTGCGAAAAACAAGAAATCACAGTCCTTGTGGTAATGAAGAGTGTAGGCTGGATATGTGTTCCTACAAATGCCACCTCACCTTCTAAATGACTACAATGGCGTATCACGAAAATTACACAAGAGATACAGAACTGTAAAAACATAAACCATGTTGATAGAATTCATTCACGTATGGGAATATACCTTTAGTATAGCCCATCATAACAAACATAATCATTACAGCATTATTCAGTTTTCTTTTCAATACGACAAGTGAAACAAAATCCAGCTAAGACCTAACAACTTCTACAAAATGTACCGTAATGCAAATAATGCAAATTTTGGGAATAAAGAATATTTGTCGAAGGAAATACCCAAGAAAATATTACCTTAATCAAGTCCCCGAAAAGGAAATTGTAGTTAAAGAAGCACTACACTGGGCACAGTCATGTTACACTTTGCTGATGGTATCTAAGAAAATTATGCAATCGCACGTCGGGTCTTGGCCGTCCACATAAGCAAAATTTACACTACTCACATCGATGCACCGTTGGAAGGTCCGTTACATGTAATAAGTGGGGTAGGGCGCCACCTGTTTGCGGGTTCTGACTCAGTGGCAACTGCTACAGTATTCTGCAGTTGCAACATCCGCTCATCAGATGGGCACCTCTGCATCACAGTAGTTCGCCTATGATGTTTACGAAAAACGTGATTGTGCCTCATTAGTGCAGACCTGCGCACAACCTACACATCATATTACTAGTTTACGTCCAGCTGTAGTTCCCATTATATTGTATTTAAGTAATTTTTAGGTAAGAACACAAGAAATATAATAGCATAAGAAAATTATCAAATGAGCCTGGGTGCACCACACATCTGCATCATTATACAAAATACAATAATAATTAATCTATATGTCGGAGAAGTAACACCTAAAGTACAAGAATATTGTAAAATATTAAGTGCCAAGTGAACTCCAACGATCTCGCTCCCTCAAAACAACATATGTATTTGAAACATATCTTATATACTTAAACACAAAATAAAAGCAGTAATCAGAGTACCTAGGGCAAGACAAATTTATAAGTACAAACAAAATATCGCCCTATTCACATGTACTTGTCTCCTCCCCATGAACCATGGACCTTGCCGTTGGTGGGGAGGCTTGCGTGCCTCAGCGATACAGATGGCCGTACCGTAGGTGCAACCACAATGGAGGGGTATCTGTTGAGAGGCCAGACAAACATGTGGTTCCTGAAGAGGGGCAGCAGCCTTTTCAGTAGTTGCAGGGGTAACAGTCTGGATGATTGACTGATCTGGCCTTGTAACATTAACCAAAACGGCCTTGCTGTGCTGGTACTGCGAACGGCTGAAAGCAAAGGGAAACTACGGCCGTATTTTTTCCCAAGGACAATTGGAAACAATAAACGGAACATCAGTGCTTACAATAACAGGAAACTGAACTTAAATTTAGTTATTTAGAACAAGGTAACTGGCTTAAAACTTTCTGATGCAATAATAATTATTATTGCTGACGCATAATATGCTTTTGTAACAACATCCATATTCACTGTAAATGTGTGATTAGTTCTTACAGGTTAACATAATTGAAAATATGGTCAAAGCTATTTGTAATGTTCCAAACTGTTAAATTTTCGAAGTCTTATGACAAAAAATACATCAACTAACACAAAAATCCTGCTAAAATTAAACAAAATCGTTGTGCATCTAGAGATTCAATATAAATGATAGTGCAGAATGGAATCAGCCTTACTGATTGATCAAAGAAAGAGATATTGAAATTTTGATCCTTCAATAAAATACTCATAGCTCTGGCACGAAATAGTGTGGGAGTTCAAAGAAGAAGAAAGAGAGCTGTAATGGTTCCTGATCAAATAAATAATGGTGTTTATATTTTAAATATTGTAACAATGAAATTAACCGCATCATAATTGGTATAACACCTGCTGAATAACTTATTTTCTTGCAAGAAACAATCAAAAAACATTTCAAAATGTATCTGCAACTTTCGATCAACCAGTGATAATTATCAAAGTGCCTTATTGAACTTGCAGCAGATGATGAATGGTTCTGTTACATTGTCAACATAAGTACTCAAACTAATGTAAGTACTTATGGATACAACATAATAGAAGCCCAACATCACCACTTACTACATGTACATTTACACAGTCTGATGAAAACCAATCACAGGTCAAAACATTTGTAAACGCTTTTGTGAATGTTGTAAGAAGAAATTAAACGAATATTATTAGATGATAACTTCCTGTTGTCAACATACCCATTTTTCTGAAAACATGATAAGATTACTGAGAAAAGGTAAAATCTGTAGAAGCTGATCCATATGCAATACTATTGACTAGTTCTGGATAAATGTACCCTGTATCAGATCCTTTATCTATTATAGATATAGGACGAAGGGTAATCATGGTGGAGGATGTCAAAACCAATTTTTATGTTGTATCATGTACTTCAGTTTAAGATCCACTCTGATAAGTTCAAATTGATTGATTTTCCCAGTGTTCCTGACTATTTTCCAAATAAATCGTACTGTTGTCCTTGTAGTTTGTTGAGGACAATAATTTTTGCCGGATGGTGGCTAAATATTACATATAGACGATAAATATACTGCTGGGAAATGTTTCCCCTTTGTATTGAACAAAGTCTTATACTCGATTGTAACTGCTGACTGCAATTCTAGAGGTATACATTATTACTTACATCCAAAAGAATATTCTCTTAAATATAACACTGAGGGATTGAGTTCATTGTAATCATTAGGTTCTAGAGATTAAAGTTAATTTTGACATTAATCATGATGTTGAAATTCTTATAAAATTCATTTCTTCAATCAAAATATTTATTGATTATGAAAACATTGGAAAGGATATAACATGGTCTGAGAAACAAAATTTTATCCAATAGTGTATTGTGGTGCTTAGTAATACAAATATGGTAGTTTTTTAATTAATAAATTACTTTTTAAAAATAATTTTGAAACCTATGTTATGCATCTAATTTCTATTTTCATAATTATTACCCAGTAAATGGGCAAAATGAAAACATATTTGTTTGAATATAACCCATTCACAAACCTTTTATGTGAGAGTGTAGGACACTTTCACATCCATCTTCAGATGTACAGCAAAATATTTCAATTCTACTGTATCCTAATACCGCCAGAAAATACGGAAGGGAATCCCTATGAAGAAAAAAGCAGTTATAACACCCCTGCTCCACAGACTAAACACTTCATCCGAGGAGAAAAGAAGCAACAAAGGTGGTGGGTTGGGAATGTACAAATGCGGTAAATGAATGTAGGAACATGATGGCATTATACAAATGACAAGCAATAGACGAAGATTGGAATCATTTCAAAAGACTGGCGGCAAAAGCGAAAAGTCTGTAAAAATAAAAGGGATAAATGCAAGATAATTTGTCAAAGGTTAAATGTAATGCCGCCTGTCTCATACCAGTAATGGAAACTGAAAAGTATTGAGAACTTTCTAGTACAAAAGTCTAGTTCCATATGTCAGTGAGGAACTTATATCCTCATGTAACATATTCTTGAACTATTTTAGAAGTGTTAATCTTATTCTGTAGTTTAGTTGTATACTGAATATCGACAGTCAAATATCAACAGCTGGTTAAGCTGTATCCAGTAGTACAAACAATCTGAACATCCTGACGATGTTACTTATGTTGTCATGTTGTGCACATGTCAGTCATAATACCTGATCAATTGCAGTTGTTTTTGAGATGCACACTCACAATGTTTTAGCGGAAAGGGTTGTACCTTAAGTTTGGATATACCTTCAGCCAATTTATGTTTCTGGTATTTACTCTTTAACTTCAGCGTTTTTCACACCAGAGATTTTGTACTTTGACATAAGTGTAGTCATCTCTTGTTATAAGAGCTGGGACATTTCAATTTCCTATATAAATCATTGTTTTCTTATGTATGTAAGTTTTTCTATTCTTAGTTCAGTGTTATTTTGGCTATATATGAAATCATAAAATTAAACTCAAATGGTTAATAATAATGATAGACATTTATCTTAATAACCATACTGTGAATTTCTGATCATTTTATTATTTTCATTATTTTAATGGTTTATTGAAATGGAAGGAAATAATACCTTGACCAGTTGGTGATATTTCACTATGACGACAGCCCAATATACTTTGTAATAAGCATTTATAATATGGTAATATAGAAATGCTGCATAGGCTTAAAACCATAAAAGTAATTTGTTGGTTTATTGGATATAGGTTCCCCCTATTTTGTAGAACATTGTTTTTCCTTGTTACCCATGCATGTTCCACACACATATGCCATCATTAGTGGGTTTTGTTTATTGGACAACTGTAAAAGTGAACATATTTTAAGTTCTAACGTATCTAACAAAATGAGGCCTAAAATAGTTTTTGTTTGTTTCTGTTTTTACCTTGATTTTACATTATATGGTTTTGCAAGTCCATATGTATGGCGTTCTTCACTGATAGCTTCTCATCTGCAAAATAAACGTTGTAAATCTGAATTTTATCAGTGAGTTAACCCATCTCTCGATTTTTTAAAAACTTTTTCGTGTGGCAACATGTTTCATCTACATATTTGCTATTACTTACGTTTGGTTGTGACTGAACCTTCTACTTTTTCGTTCTGAAGGCACTGCACACACATATTAAGTGTACCTTGTGTATTTCCGGTTTTGCGATCAGCTTTTCCCTGTGCTAAACGCGGTGTCCACATTGTTGTTGTGTGTCCTAACCTCATTGCTGTTAATTTGTTCCCAAGTGAGTTTGGCGTGGAATTTGAATTTTGTTTCCTTTTTATCCCTCTTTTTCTGTCTGTGTCTGTGTGTCTGTGTAAGTGTGTGTGTGTGTGTGTGTGTGTGTGTGTGTGTGTGTGTGTGTGTGTGTGTTTGTGTGTATGTGTGTAGGTGTTTGTGTAAGCTGCTTTAGCTGTTCGTGATGCGTTTTCTGTGAAGTTCGTTTAATATTTTAAATAGTGTGCCTTTACAGAGAGTAGTTTTTCATTTAAAACTTGTCCGCCCTCTGCTTTTGCCTTCTGTATGTGGAAGTTATCTTCTGCTGTTAATTTGTGGTACAAGCTGTGGCTGGGTTTCAGTATTTTTAGGTCTGCTGCTATTGTAGTTGGATGGTGATTATGGGCTATTAGGTTGTCAGCAAATGTTGCTATGGGTGCTGTTACTTTTTAGGGCTCTGAAGTGCTCCGGATATCTTCTTTTAAAGTTACTACATGTTGGTCCTATGTATACTGATTGACAAGTGTTGCATTTGAGTTAATATTTTCTTGAGCTGTTGAATTTATCTGTAGGTGTCTCCTGTGTTCTGAGATTTTTCTGTGTTGTGTTGTCTGTCCTGTACCCTATTTGAAGTCCCTGTTTCCTCAATACGTTGCCTATTCTGTGGACAGTTTTGTTATTGAATGTGAGTATGGGCCATTTCGTTTGTGTGTGTGTGTGTTTGTATGTGTGTGTGTTGGTGGCTGTTGTTGCACTGTCACATATCGTATTTGGTCATGGTTTATTTGTTGTGTTGTTCTGTATTGTGTAAGACTGTGCATGTGTGTGGTGCGTTTGTTCTTTTTCCATTTAAAAATATTTGATTTAACTCCTCTATCATATGGGGTTTGTAGCCATTTTCCTCTGCTGTTAATTTTATTGTGTTTACGTCAGTGAGTAATTCCGTGTTCTTCTAGGTATCCTGTTCAGCCTGTGAAGCATGAACCTGCAGCTTCCTTGTTTGTGTGGCACCAGGTGGTTTGATAGATTGTGAATAGTGATTCTCATGGTTGTTGGTTCCTGAATATCATGAAGTCATGGCTGTTGTTTGTTTTTAAGATGGTGAGATCTAGAAAATTTAGTGTATGGTCTGTTTCTGTTTGCAATGTCAAGAAAATTTTTCTGTGGAAATTGTTTATTTCATTGTGTAACACACACAGACACACACACACACACACACACACACACACACACACACACACACACACACACACACACACACACACACACAGAAGAAGAGAGATAGAAGGAACAAAATTCAAATACACCGCCAAACACGCTCCAGAATAAATGAACGCAGGTGGGATTAGGGTGCACAACAACATCATGTACACCGCGTTTTACAAGATGATGAGGCGATTGCAAAATCGAAAATACACAAAGCACATTTAAGGCGTGTGTGCAGTGCCCACAGAACAAGAAAGAAAAAGGATCAGTTACAACAAAACGTGAGTAACAACAAATATGTACATGAAACATCTTCTCACACCATAATCACATTTTTAAAAAGTCAGGGGATCGGTGATGTCACTGATAAAATTCACATTTACAGAATTTGCTTTTCATATGAGAAGGTATTAGCGCAAGACATCATACAGAAAGTCCTGCAAACCCATACAATGTAAAATCAAGGTAAGAACAGAAATCAAGAAAATCTTTTCTTAAGCCTTATTTTTTTAGATAAGGCACAACCTAAAATATGTTTACTTTTACACTTGTCCAATAAACAAAACTAATGGATTGGGTAACGACACAACAGTGTTTTGCAAAAAATGGTGGAAACTAAGTCCAATAATTTTAATTGCAAGTCTTGAAGAAATACAAGCACTGCAAATCCAAAAGATGAATAGTAATTTGTTGGTTTTAAATGTTTATTAAAATGAATATTAGACCTAATTTGTTAACCAGAAAATATGCTTTTATGTGTGTTTATTGGGTGTCCAATTCATTATACCTGTGTCTATGTTCAGCAAGGTCTGTTCATAGTACATTACTTGTTCACTTATTTTAAGCTGTGTCTTGTGGTACAAGACAACATTGTATTTTTTGCCAAATACATTTTTGAAAAATTATGTCTATGATATGGCCTTTTAATATTATTATTAGTAGCTGATAATGTATTGTGATTCATTTGACAGAAAATAAGGTAAGTAATGCAATGCCTCAATAAGTATATCGAAAAACCAATTCTGGCATCCTCCTGCGATGGCCCAAGAAAAATGTGCCCATGTCTCACACCCATCCTCTATATTTTTTGATTTAACCAGAATGCAGTTGCATCCATCTGTAGATTATATTCGGTTTAATGTTGCACACCTCATCTCCATTATGTCTGAAATTCCAATGTGAAGAAATTCGTTATGTATTGTTGCCTATGGCGTTCTTGTAAATCAATGTGTAGCATAAACTGGTTTTTGAATAAGAAACAGTTCCAGTGACAAAAAACAAAATTTTCTTATCTATCATTAACTGTTTTAAGTTAAATCTTTTATTGCTTGTTTTGTAATAAGCTGCTGAAGGAACATATATGATTAGCTGATCAGAGACAGGCATATCAGAGGGCATGGGAAGGAGTATTGTATGGAACTCTGCCACAAATGTCTTCATGGCAATGTTACATATGCCACTGCTGGTTTTAGGATACAGATTAAGAAAGAAATACTCACAGACATCGTCCAATCTCCAGGAGGAAGATACAGTAAATTTGAATTGAAATTTTCTGTGGCACTTTGAAACGTGCCTTGCATAACGTTGAAGATAATAAAAATGAGGATACTATGAACTTAAGTTGGATGAACTATGAACGATTTTCATAATTGTATATTTTTGTACATTTTCCTGTGTGAAGTACTAGTGTAAAATTGATGACAAATTTGTTAACAGCGTTTCAGTGATTGAAAGAGAAGATAATAGTTAATAAACTGGAGCAGATATTGGGCATACAACAGGTGAAATTTGGAACAATACTGAACTATGAGACTCAGTGACAATGAAGAATATGAATTCGAATTCCTGTATGATGAATCCAGAACTCATTTTGAAATAGTCTAATGTTATACTTGTTGATAGCAATAATGTAATTCTGCAGTATTTGAAACAAATGAAGAATGACCTAGATAAAATCACATCCAAATGAAACAAATAAATACTTAAACGGACACAGCCACACATAATAAGATAACATTCATGAACAATCTGAAGAATGAAACATTACTGACACATTTGAAAAACGACCTTATTTGACCAAAGTAAACCATCTATTCTGATTTCATTCAAGAAAATAAGAAACACTATGAAGAGAAAGAAGTGCAGACAGTTCAGTTAAAGCTAATCTTATAGCATCAAAATGTTCGTTAGATTACTGAACCATGTTCAATAATTGAAGTTAACAGTGTTACAAAAAGTGGTATGATTAATCAAATTTAGATAGCAAGTTAATATCTGATGTTTGACAACACACTTCTGTTCTTGAAATTAGAGTTAATGAGCTGGATCGATTTGTTATGGCCAAGTAATTGCAGTAGCGACACTGATTGAAGTTTGATTCAAGACAATATTGAGTCTTTAGTACAAGAGAGCTACAGTGATAACTGTTACAGGAACATACTAGCCAATAATTGTGCTACCAACAGGCAGGTGGAAGAGTCTGATCTGAATAGATAGCGTAATATCATAGGTATTATTATATAAATCAATGTTGCATTTTTGCGTATTACTAATGAGTCAGATAAGATTGGTTTCTGTTCCAATACATGTGGGTTGGCGCATGAAAATATTTAGCTCATATGAAGAGTTAAAACCAATATTCTCAGGCATTGTCAGTGAATCGAAACTACAAGGTACATAATTTACTAATCTACGATATGTATGCTACGGATCGAGACAGGAATGAAATGAAACCTTTGGAGAGAGAATTTAGGAGGAACAGTAGACTGAAATGTAGTATGAGAACAAGAGATGGAATGAAATTGTAAGCTATTTGAAGAAAGAAGAAGACAAATAGTGTGAGTAATGGAAGAGGAAGAGATTTCATGTTTACTGTCAAGTGTTGACAACGCTTGTTTACAAGCAAACTTCGACTGGTGTAGATGATCAGTGTGTTATTATAAGAAAGTGCGTAATAGCCCGGTAGAGATCCCTTCCAGTGGTCATTTGTAAGAAAACAGCCTATTTATGATGTGTGTGTGTGCTTGTGTGAGTACGCTCGCGCGCTTGTGTGTGTGTGTGTGTGTTAGTGTGTGTGTGTGTGTGTGTGTGTGTGTGACGTTCATCAAGCATGAGGAGCGCAATCGTGACTCTGTCAGTGTTTTTCGAACAACATTTCATCTCTGATAATTTTGTTTTGATTCATTCCATTTTTCAATCGACGAGTGTCCATGTGTTCGACTGTGTGAGCAGTGCTAGTATTGAACTTCCTTGCATATTAAAACTGTGTGCCGGACCGAGACTCGAACTCGGGGCCTCTGCCTTCGAGTCTCGGTCCGGCGCACAGTTTTAATCTTCCAGGAAGTTCATACCAGCGCACACTCCGCTGCAGAGTGAAAATCTCATGCCAGTGCAAGTATTGTTTCCATATGGTACTGTTGTCTGTTCTTCCTGTTTATTTTCGAGGAACAGGCGCGGGGACATCTCAAAAGTCACCGCTAAATCATCAGATGCAAGCAACTGGCTGAAGTTAGTAACAGCACGCCTGGCACCATGAGCCGTCGCGCGCCTCGTTACGAAATACTGCCGAGCTACCACTGTATAACGCACCACTATATATTTTGCCAACCCAGCAGCGTGCACGGAAAGCGCTGCTGTCATCAACTGTGATTCTCAGTGATATCACCCCTTCCATATGCGCGGAACGGGCTACGCACTGGACCATCCATGTTGCAAAGCGGTGTCGATCGCCACTACACTGAGGCACTGTGTTTATAAAAACGTGCATGTGGCATACACGTTAAAATAAGACCTCAGTTAAGTGTGATGAACTGAGTTCCCGTCAAGCTTTAATAACGCGGGACATCTACAAATGACCTGAATAGCTGAAATAAAATAGTGCCATGTAATTCGCGTACACATTTTGCATACAAGAAATTCTGAGGTATTTAACTTAAAGCATTTATTTTTTACGTATAAAAACAAAATTCTCTCTACCTTATTCTATATACTTCGTTCCTATTCTTACTGAATTTTAACATTTGTGTGACTATTTTTGAAAATCAACACAACTTACACGTACATTTTTTTACGGTCGATTATTTCACAAGTAGTCCACAAGCCAATAACGTTACTGATTTCCACTTGTTAAGTGGATATGTAATTCATTGGTCTTTTGTTCAAAATGGTTCAAGTGGCTCTGAGAACTATGGGACTTAGCTTCTGAGGACATCAGTCCCCTAGAACTTAGAACTACTTAAACCTAACTAACTTAAGGACATCACACACATCCACGGCCGAGGCAGGATTCGAACCGCAGCGGTCGCGCGGTTCCAGACTGTAGCGCCTAGAACCGCTCGGCCACTCTGGCCGGCGGTCTTTTGTTCATGTAAGTACACTGAATAGCCAACCTAATGCCGTGTACGGTACTTCAGACAAAGCATATCTGCCGCAGCACGACGTGGCATGGACTCGACTAACGTTTGAAGTAATGCTGGAGGGAACTGCCACTATGAATCCTGCAGGGCTGTCCATAAATCCGTAAGAGTACGAGTGAGCGACGATCTCTTCTGAACAGTACGTTGCAAGGCATCCCAGAAATGCTCAATAATGTTCGTGTCTGAGGAAGTGTTTATATCAGAAATGGAGCCACTCTGTAGTAGCCGGCCGGAGTGGCCGAGCGGTTCTAGGCGCTACAATCTGGAACCAGGCGACAGCTACGGTCGCAGGTTCGAATCCTGCCTGGGGCATGGATGCGTGACGCCCTTAGCCACGCGGGATTAGCCGAGTGGTCTGGGGCGCTGCAATCATGGACTGTGCGGCTGGTCCGGGCGCAGGTTCGAGTTCTCCCTCGGCCATGGGTGTGTGTGTTTGTCATTAGAATAATTTAGGTTAAGTGGTGTGTAAGATTAGGGCATGACGATCTTAGCAGTAAGTCCCATAAGATTTCACACACATTTGAAAATTTTTTTGACGTCCTTTGGTTAGTTAGGTTTAAGCAGTTCTAGGTTCTAGGCGACTGATGACCTCAGAAGTTAAGTTCTCAGAGCCACCTGAACCACACTGTCGTAATCAGGACGTGTGGGGTGTCGCATTGTCCAGCTGGAATTTCCCAACTTCGTAGGAACGCACAATGGACATGAATGAATGCAGGTGATCAGACAGGATGTTTACGTACATATCACCTGTCAGAGTCGCATCTAGACGTATCAGAGTTCCCATATTACTCCAACTATACACGTCCCACACCATTACAGAGCCTTCGCCGTTTGAACAGTACTCTGCTGATACGCAGGCTCCAGGAACCATGAGATTGTCTCAATACCCGTACACGTCCATCCACTCGATAGGAGACTTGTCTGACCAGCCAACATGTTTCCAGTTATCAACAAATCAATGTAGACGTTGACGGGCCCAGGCGAAGCGTATAGATTTGTGTTGTAAAGTCATCAAGTCATGAAAGCACATATCGATAATGTTTCGTTCAATGGTTCGCATGCTGACACTTTTTGATGGCTCATCATTGAAATGTGCAGCAATTTGTCGAAGGGCTGTACTTTTATCACGTTGAACGATTCTCCTCATTCGTAGTTGGTCCCGTTCTTGCAGGATGTTTTTCCGGTCGCAGCGATGTCGGAGATTTGATGTTTTTCCGGATTCCTGATGTTCACGGTACACTCGTGAAATGATCGTATGGGAAAATCCCCAATTCATCGCCACCTCGGAGATGCTGTGTCCATCACTCGTGCACCGACTATAACACCGCATTTAAACTCACGTAAATCTTGATAACCTGCCATTGTAGCAGCAGTAACTTACGTAACAACAGGGGCACAGACTTGTATTGGATAGGCGTTGCCGAACGCGAGCCGTATTCTGCCTGTTTACGTATCTCTGTATTTGAATACGCATACCTATACCATTTTCTTGGCACTTCAGTGTAATAATACTTAATGATTAAAATAATGATAAGTTTTTTAAAAAGGATGTGGTGATTTTCCCTAGCAGACAATGACAGGATTGTTTAAAATGGTTCAAATGGCTCTGAGCACTATGGGACTCAACATCTTAGGTCATAAGTCCCCTAGAACTTAGAACTACTTAAACCTAACTAACCTAAGGACATCACACACACCCATGCCCGAGGCAGGATTCGAACCTGCGACCGTAGCAGTCCCGCAGTTCCGGACTGCAGCGCCAGAACCGCTAGACCACCGCGGCCGGCCCGATTGTTTAAAACAAATGTGGGGAAAAAGGTCTATAAACAATTATTTTTCTATCTTTTCTACACTCAAATATTTTGGTAACTTTACATTTCGTGTAATTTTTCCTTGGGTATCGTTCTTGTGTTTGTGTTTAATAGCTGTGTTCTAATGTAACAACACTTGTCAACTGTCAGTCGCTGATGTGAGATGAATTTTGTTACTGATTTGTGGGAAGTCATTTAACGTGTAGCTTAAAAATAATGTAAGGTGTCCAAATAGTAACTATTTCGTGTTTGGGTAACTTAATAAATGTCTTTTTCTTACAAGCTGACCACGGTTGTTGACGATTTCTGAACATATTGCCGTTGTCACATGATGTCTGCAGTGTGTTCCGTACGAGGAGTTGCAATGACGGTTTCAACGGAAATATAGGAATGATGGACCAGCGAATAAAAGCATATGGAAACTGTTGAATAAATTTCATCGAACAGGCACTGTTGTTGACTAGTCTCGACCAACTCGGCCTTCCACAGGCGCAGCCGACATTCACGCCCTACAGGAGTCAATCGAACGGTGTCCTAAATCTGTACGGTGTCTTTCACGTCAACTGCAAATTCTGAAGTCAACAGTGTTCAGAATGCTGAAATTCACCTAGAAGAAGCGTGCATGCCACTTGCAAGTGTTACACCAACTCCATGACGGAACGCATGGCGGTGTGCATAATTTGTTGGAGTACGTGGAGACATGATTTACTTTCACACGTGTTGTTTAGGGATGAGGCAACCTTACTTGCAAGGTGCAAGCGGACATGTTAGCCGGAAAACAGTCGCATAACAGCTCCAAATTAGTTCCTTGAACATATCACCGACCCTCCAAAGACATATGTGTGGTTGGGAGTCACACTTACAAAGATAGATTGACCATTCTTTTTCAGAGAGAAAGCTGCTAATTTTGTTGTTTACTTGGATATACTGAGAGAATTTCTGCGTCCACAACTAACAAAAGAAGGTATCTTAGACACAGTTGCTCACCATCATGATGGTGCCCCTTGGTACTATGCGATAACGGTCAGGGACTACCTAAATGGTGTGTTTTCCAACAAATGGATAGAACGAGGAGGTCGCAGACCATGGGCAACAAGGTCCCCAGACCATACCCCCTTACACTTTTTTGTATGGGGATTTATTAAGTCAACATACTGCACAAGAAAAGTGGCTAACATTGATGAGCTGACAGCTAAAATCCGTGGTGCTGTGTCCCTAATCATACCGAAACACCTGCGAAATATATTTCGTGAAACCGTGCACAGATGGGTAGTGTGCACACGCCATGTTGAAATGAACGAAAGAGGTGTATTTTTTGTGGACACCGTGCACAATAAGTAGATACTTTATTATTTTACTACACTTTTTAACAATGTTTTGAATCGTAATACACGAAAAATAAAATTTTTAGGCAACGAAAGTACGTGAATGCGTTTATTTAAAAACCACAGTAATTTGTTATCGGTAGCAGTGTTTTATTCAATAACAGTAGCATTTGTAATGATCATTTTCAGACTGATAGGCCTCCTTGAAGTTAACAAAAGAGGAAAATAAAATCTATAGTCATGATTGGCATCGTCACGTGGTATAAAAGCATGATGAAGCTATGGTAAAGACTCAAGGCCCGTACTAGAACGCTGCTAACGACGGCATCACACTTCTTGGCTAGTCATCGGAGCTCATTTCGAAGAGGGAGTCATCACTGAATACAACAGTATTGCAGTCAGTGAGATTCCAATCGGGGACAGAGGCGAGATACCAACTTGACTGTCACCCTCCATACTGCCCGACGACCAGGAGTCTGGGGCACATTTCATTTCATAGCAGGACCCCTTTGGTTGTAATCCGCGGCACCCTTGCAGCACAGCAGCACGTCGACGATATTCCTCGCCCCGTTTTGTTGTCTTTCTGGAAAAGCCATCCTGCTCTTACATTTCAGCAAGATAATGCCTGTCTGAACACAGCGAGAGTTTCTACTGTTGGCCTTCGTGTTTTCCAAACCCTGCCTTGTCCAGCAAGGTCTCCGAGTCTCTCCCCAACAGAGAACGTTTGAAGTACTATGGGTAGGGCCTACAACCAGCTGGAGATTTTAACTATGAGGCATGCCAGTTGGACAGAATTAGGCACGGCATGTCTCTGGAGGACGTGTAACAACAGTAAAAATCTATGCCAAGACCAATAACTGTTTGCATAAAGGCCAGAGGTGGACCAACGCGTTAGTGACTTGTACTGGTTGTAAAGCTCTTTCTCTTCAATAAATCATCCAATATTCCTGAAACTGTAATCATTTGTCTGCATACATACATCATATCTACCGATTTCCAACCTATGCTGATAATTCGCTTGTACTGGGTCTTTTTTTTTGTTTTTTGTTTGACTGTAATACAGCTATAAGAAACTTTTTGATAATACACTTGTAAAATGTTATTATTACTTCAGCAGAATCTACGCTTTGAAATTGAAGACAGCACACCGCCATATTGAAATCCGTAAAAGTCCTGGAAGAATTGTTTTTATATAGACAGATCATACTATAGCTATGATCGTTGAAGGTAGTAGAGAAAATTATAAAACACAGGATACAGAAGAGTTATAAGATGCACAGAAGATATTTGCTTTGCAGATAGGAAACAAGTTTGCTAGATATGACCATTCTGCATCTTTAGTGATAATCAACAACTATCGAAGACATGTTCCAGTGGGTTTATATGCGTCCTTTCTGCACAGTGCATGGCGTTACACCTCAGCCATCGGCTGATGCAAACAAATGAAAATTTCAAATTTTGTTAGATATGCCCTTCCATCTTCCACTTCAGTTACAGTACGAACATAAAAGGCTGTTATATTCTAGTCAAACAGGATTCAGAAGAATATGTGGAACCAAAAAGCACTGGTACAATTCATTAATGATACCCAGCTCTGTCTCACAACAATAAAGAGTTCATGAGAACAGTCTGTACAAATAATGAGAGCAGCTACAATGCATTTAACCTCTATATACTGACCAAGAAGATCAACTGGTATAACATTTTTTCTAATTTTATTGAAGACTGCTTTATCCTCTCAACGAGAGATTTGTATAATACACTCCTGGAAATGGAAAAAAGAACACATTGACACCGGTGTGTCAGACCCACCATACTTACTCCGGACACTGCGAGAGGGCTGTACAAGCAATGATCACACGCACGGCACAGCGGACACACCAGGAACCGCGGTGTTGGCCGTCGAATGGCGCTAGCTGCGCAGCATTTGTGCACCGCCGCCGTCAGTGTCAGCCAGTTTGCCGTGGCATACGGAGCTCCATCGCAGTCTTTAACACTGGTAGCATGCCGCGACAGCGTGGACGTGAACCGTATGTGCAGTTGACGGACTTTGAGCGAGGGCGTATAGTGGGCATGCGGGAGGCCGGGTGGACGTACCGCCGAATTGCTCAACACGTGGGGCGTGAGGTCTCCACAGTACATCGATGTTGTCGCCAATGGTCGGCGGAAGGTGCACGTGCCCGTCGACCTGGGACCGGACCGCAGCGACGCACGGATGCACGCCAAGACGGTAGGATCCTACGCAGTGCCGTAGGGGACCGCACTGCCACTTCCCAGCAAATTAGGGACACTGTTGCTCCTGGGGTATCGGCGAGGACCATTCGCAACCGTCTCCATGAAGCTACCATTCCTAGACCGGCAAGGGAACTTGCTGTTCCAACAGGACAATGCACGTCCGCATGTATCCCGTGCCACCCAACGTGCTCTAGAAGGTGTAAGTCAACTACCCTGTCCAGCAAGATCTCCGGATCTGTCCCCCATTGAGCATGTTTGGGACTGGATGAAGCGTCGTCTCACGCGGTCTGCACGTCCAGCACGAACGCTGGTCCAACTGAGGCGCCAGGTGGAAATGGCATGGCAAGCCGTTCCACAGGACTACATCCAGCATCTCTACGATCGTCTCCATGGGAGAATAGCAGCCTGCATTGCTGCGAAAGGTGGATATACACTGTACTAGTGCCGACATTGTGCATGCTCTGTTGCCTATGTCTATGTGCCTGTGGTTCTGTCAGTGTGATCATGTGATGTATCTGACCCCAGGAATGTGTCAATAAAGTTTCCCCTTCCTGGGACAATGAATTCACGGTGTTCTTATTTCAATTTCCAGGAGTGTAGTTACAAAGTAGTAAACCTAGGGCTTTTAGGTACAAATAAGTGACAAAAAAGACAAAATATTCAGACGCAGAGACTGCTGAAAAGTCCCAATTGCAGATACAGAAACTCATTGTCAGAATCATATATGTGCCATTTAATTACAACCCATCCCCCACTACCCAAAAAAAAAAAAAGAACTCCCTCAGCCGGTGAAACATATAATTGAACACAATGACCTACTTCATTCACTAATTCAGAAAACTCTGGTCGCTAATAGTATTCAACTTTTCACTGGATGTGATCCATTTTTAGTGAGGCTGCATCTACGATTATTCAGAAAATAATTTTGAATAGAATAGTAACATTCTCAACCAGTAGGCGCAAGACGTGTCTGTTTTATTTTTTGATGGTAATAAAGATCGTCTCACGCTCGGGTTCCCGGATTCAATTCCCGGCGGGGTCAGGGATTTTCTCTGCCTCGTGATGACTGGGTGTTGTGTGATGTCCTTAGGTTAGTTAGGTTTAAGTAGTTCTAAGTTCTAGGGGACTGAGACCATAGATGTTAAGTCCCATAGTGCTCAGAGCCATTTGAACCACAAAGATCGTCGTTCGCCACCACGTCATCCACATCAGAGATTTTTGCTATGCTTTGCTGGAGCTTACGTTTTCCAATATTTTCAAGCATATTTTTAACGAGTACTACAGGCAATGGGGTTTCTGTCGAACGGCTAAAAACTTTAATGACGAACCGTTCATATTGCTACGGCCAGACGTTGCACATCTGAGTTGCCCATATACAGGAGCAGGGCTGCAGCGCGAAAAGCGTTGGAACGGGAGTTTATACATGGATCCATGAACGCACACGCACAAACAAACAAACAAACACACAAACAAACAAACAAACATAGCCACGCATACATTGTTCTTCTAATCAGAAACTAGTATTTTACTGCCCTTAAAAAAGAAGCAACCTATCACTATGTACCCTAGACCCGCCGTCTTGATTTCGTAGTTCGTTCTCTGTACCCCCATTTGACGCCAAAATCGTGAAAGTTCGATCATCGACCCACTGACAAAGGCTCGATTTATGCAGCTAAAGCAATACAGTGCATTAAAGAAATCAAAAACTCTATCTTTTATTTGTCAAAACAAGTAACGATTTGTTCTATATCACTGCAAAAGACGCATGGCTCGCTTAATGGCACTACTGGTGTAACTTAAACTTGAAAGCACACTTGTGAAAAAACACTACATTAGTGCAATGATTTGGACCTAAATTAAAATAGAAATTTATAGAAATAAAAGATTTTGTCAAATTATGTAAAAATTTGCTTTACAACAGTATAAAACACATGCTCCTATTGGTGAAAATTATGGGGTGAGGTATACTTGACGCAAGAGAGCGACTGGCGTTTGATCAATGGAACCACTTGGTGCAAGTCACAGTAGACCCTCAAATTCAATGACACTGTTTCACGTCTCACACACAGACAAACTGTCAAACATAATCTCCAAGACCAGAGACTACTTTAATGTCGTACATTACGTAAACTGTATCTTTTTGTAATAAGCAAATATTCGATAACAAAAGTAATGCTTGCTCTTATCAACTGTAGCAGGAATTAAATTACAATAGGAGATGAACAGAGTGGATTCGGTGCAGATAATGCATTTCCTGTAAAAGAGACAATTGAATAAAGAAGAGTCAGGGAAGAGACCCAAAGTCATATGATATTCACAGATCTACAACAAGCATATGACACCATATCAATAGAGAATGTATAATTTTAGTCTGATAACTGCATAAAAATGAGTTGTAAGTTGTTTCAGTTTAAAAGGGTTACTTTTAATTGAAGACAATAATTAAAATTGAAAAAGTAATGTCCTGAGTAATACTACCAGCCAAAGGCATTAGACAAAGGTGCTGTATAACACCTATTATGCTTAAATATTATCTAAACGAAGTTCTTAAAGAATGAATTAAAAAGTGTAGAGGAGTAGGTCTAGGCACAGTTGAAGATAATCACTTTGCTATTTTCCAATAAGTAATGTTGACTGCAGGTGTCTGATGTAGAGCGCATGATGAAGAAAAGCTTCTAAACATACAATAATGTCAGACAAACAACAAATATTTCAAAAACAAAATATTTCTCGAAGTAATCAACATGACAGTGTCATAGATGGAAATACTATCGAGGTACGACAAAACTACAAATACCTGGCAATTACAGTAACCGGACCAGGTTCCAGCATCAAGAAATACGGCAGGGATCAACATAGGCTACACGAGGTATAAAGAAGCTGAATTCCGTCCTTTGATCCTATAAAATGAAGAAAAAACAGAAAAGGTTATATGAATAAATAATAAAAACGTATCTTCACTTAAAACTTCCGGGCTGATAGGCCGTGGTCGACGAATAAAACTCTCCCCTGACGTTTCGTCCTCGACTGCAGGAGACATCTTCCGAGGTAAAGCGGCGAACTGCAAAGAGAATTCGAGGAAGAGCTGATAATAAAGGCAGTGCAGAGGGCGCCACTGTCCATTACGTGGCGTCGGCTATGAGACTGTCTCTGGTAGTGCCAACATTCTCAATTGAATGTAATCGATCGTCACGCTTCCAGTGCAACGCAGACATCCAAATTTTATACAGTTTAACACCTTCGTCTTCCCTGTTAAAATTATTACGGTGTTTATCTATCTCGATAGTCTCTCTATACATGAGGGCATAATAATGCGAGGGTTTAGGTATGACGCTCGTCTCGCAGAACTTTATTTCATGATTACCTTCTTGGTAAACATGATCTGCTACGGCCGATTTATCCGTGTGTCCCAGTCGGCAATTCCTCTTATGTTCAACAAGACGGGTGTTAACACTTCTCTTTGTGGTACCGATATAAACCTGTCCTCAACTACAAGGAATTTCATACACCCCCGGTGTAGCAAAAGGATGTCGTACATCTTTTGCGATCTTAAATATTCTTTTATTTTCCTGGTGGGTCTGAAAATAGTTTCCACCCTATACTTGCTTAACACTTTCTCATTGCGATCTGTGACCTTCCTAATGAACGGAAGAAAAACCTTGCCGTTGGGCGGCTGCTGTTCCTCGTTGTTCCTGATTCTCTATCTAGAGTGAAGTGCTTGATCTACCTCCATGCTAGAATAGCCATTCTTTACGAAAGTCGACCGCAAATGTTCAGTCTCATCTTTTAAATAAACAGTTGCACAAATTTTGTACGGCCTATCTACCAAGGTCTTTACCACACGTCTTTTTTGTCTAGGTTAGTGGTTTGAATCTTTATGCAGATAACGATCAGTATGTGTGCCCTTTCTAAACACATTATGGTCCAACGTTCCGTCTCGTCGTTTAATCATAGGCACATCCAGAAAATTCAGGCGCCTATTACTCTCCGTCTCCATAGTAAATTCAATTTTCGGATTAATGCTGTTTCGATGTGTCAGGAAGGCATCCAACTTCTCTGCTTCGTGTGTCCATACCACGAGAGTGTCATCAACATAGCGACACCATCTGGCTGGTCTCTTTTTGGCAGTCTTCAAAGCCTGTTGTTCAAGTCTCCATAAACAAGTTAGCCACAGCAGGACTAATGTGTTCATAAAAGTCACTATTGTATTGAAAGTAGGTTATAGTGAGGCAGCCTCTGAATAATGCTTCAATATCGGTAGGAAAAGTATGCGCTATGCATAAGATAGACATGTTTACCGGAATCATGGTAAATAACGACACAATATCAAAACTAACGAGGATATCATCCGGGCCCACGCTCATTTCCTTTAACTTGTCAATGAAATGAGCTGAATTTTCAATATGACTGCCAGTCCTACCAACATAAGTTTGCAGCAGTGAGTTAAGGTGTCAAGCCTACAGTGCTGACAATTTGCCTCAAAGGAACCTCAGGTTTATGGGCTTTGGGGAATCCATAGAGTGTAGATGGGTATGCTTCTGTTTTACAATGCAGCTTCTTATCGTCGGAGGAAAATGAAGACTCTTTCACCAGCCGATCGGTCATTTTTAAAATCTTCATAGTCCTTCTGAAGTTTTTTGTAATTGGAGGGAACCAAAATAGCATTGATATTTCCATGATAGTCGTTACTCTTCAATATAACGTCGACATTACCCTTATCTCCAGTAAGAACAATAATGTTTTTATCTGCGTTGATATCCCTGAGAACCTTTCTTTGTGCCTGCGACAAATTACTGTTACATGGCTTACATATACGTCAAATCCTACCTGTTTCCATCCTAATTATATCAGCGGACTGCTGTGGAAATTGACCAATACCTGCCTCAACATTTTCTTAATATCCTCCTTGGGTGCGTTTCGGAGCGTCACAGCAAAATTGCCTCCTTTGACTATTACAGAAATTTCAACTTCTGATAAATCTTTATCAGACAGGTTAATAACAGTTTGAGAATAGTCCTCAACCTCCAGAAATGTTGTTCTGTAAGTTAGCGAAATTCTTCTTCTGTCCATTTACTGATATTTCTGCACTAACTTCGATAGTTTTGAATGTTAGACCGTCAATCTTACTCCAGTCACCACACTGCGTAGTATTACTGATAACCAGGTGGAGATGAAGAAGCTTACTGTTGGTTTGCGCCAGTTCTCGCCGCGTCTGATGAATCCTCTCCCGTAATACTGCAGATTCCCTACTGTTGTAAATACGATGAGCCTGAGCCGAGCGAAACATCCCCTTCGCCTTAGAGATTTCGGAAGAGCAACTCGAAGGAGCAGTGGAGCTGTATGTGCTGGGCTCCAGTAGAGTAGGGTTTTAATACAATAATTATTTTTGTTTTTACATAGGTCTCCTCGAAGGAAATTTGGCACAGTCTTTTAAAAGACATATTCCAATTAATCGAATACAGCTTACACAAATCACTCTGAACCAACTATCAGTTGAAATTGAATACCGTATCAATGATCTTGGCCATTAAGGTTACAGCTTGAAATAATCAATTAAAAATACGAACAGTGTTTTAAGACCAACAAAAATTATAAAGTAATCCACTGTGATCACAGCTGTAAATAGTTGCCGAGCAGAGTAGCCGTGCCGTCAGAGGCGGCATATCATGGACTGCGCGGCCCCTCCCGCCGGAGGTTCGAGTCCTCCCTTGGGCATGGGCGTGTGTGTTGTTCTTAGTATAAATTAGTTTAAGTAGTGTGTACGTTTAGGGACCGATGACGTCAGCAGTTTGGTCCCTTAGGAACTCACACACATTTGGACATTTGTAAACAGTTGGTTACTAACAAGATTGATAAACAGACGGGTTTGACACGAAATAGCAATTCATATTTACTTCCTCTGCAGCAGGGGCACCCAATGAGCACACCAAATAAGCTAGGCTCTGTGCAGGTGGTGTGTGTGACTTGCAGGTTACGAATACGACTACCACCATTGGGCCACTTGAACTACAACATACAGAAAGGAAAGCTACACAGATGGCATGTATTTAAATACATAAGTAATGTAACCACTCAATGGATACTGAAATATGAAATGCATACCGAGAATAATTACTCGTTAAGCTGTACTTGGTGGTACACTGGACTCAACAGTACCAATGTCTTCGGCTCATGTAACATCAATGCCTAGTTGGTTCGTATTTTACGTTAACAGACTTCTGGAAAATAACCAGAATGTGGACTGGTTTCACGACAAGAAAAGTCAATTAAAACAGTGCTCAAATGCAATATTTCAAATATTGCCAAAGTGCAGCCATGGACAGTACAACCAAAATCGGTTCCCACAGAACAAGACACCCTGGCTGAGTATAAAAAGTGGAGCCCCGCCAGAGCGAACACAGCCGTGCTGCACAGATCAGACGGCTATAAATCAGCAGTGAAAACGCCACAGAAACCTGAAGCCTAGTTGGATCCTAGCTTGGCAGAATTCTGCAATGCAAGTGATGCAGCACACTGCCGGACGAGACCGTTTGATAACACCATTCTCCAGACTGCACCACAGCCTACTAAAAAGTAGGTACAACCTTTTCCTATGTAACGCATGAGGCCTCTTCACTCTTCCACATCTAGTGATATACTAAAAAGAGCTCTAGCGTTAGACCTAGAGAGCAACTTGTTACGTGTAAACTGTCACGCGACCTATTTGATAATGTAATGTGCATAACCCAATAGTGCATTCCATTCTTTAACTCTGCACGAAACCTGCAATGTTCACTACTGCCAATGAATGTGCAGCCTTCGGTGGCCAGAGAAGTTAGCGACAATGCCTTCTGACGATCCGCCGTGTGAGAGCATAGACAGTTTGAGTGTGGTGACGTATCGGCGCTGCCCGTCCCCCCCCCCCCCCCCCCCCCCGGGGCTCGGTGGATACAAGTCGTGATCACGACTCGCTGACTCGCGAGTTTTTCAGTCTCTCGGCTGGAACCGCAAGACCGCTACGGTCGCAGGTTCGAATCCTGCCTCGGGCATGGTTGTTTGTGATGTCCTTAGGTTAGTTAGGTTTAACTAGTTCTAAGTTCTAGGGGACTAATGACCTCAGCAGTTGAGTCCCATAGTGCTCAGAGCCATTTGAACCATTTTTTTCAGTCTCTCGGCATCGCTCTCTTCCTGCATTTGTTTCGCTCAATGTCTTAGTCGGCGGTCCTCTCTCATTTGTCATTTGACGCATTTGAGACAAAATCGCCAGTATGTTGACGGACAATTTAGGATATAACGAAAAGTTGACCATTTGGTATCATCTTGTGACAGTCAGCAAGCCACAGGGCGGTAGTTGGAGATTCCAATTGTTTTTCCCTGGACTCAGACGCTGTCCCTGACGCCCCACAAGCGTCGCCACAGCGTATTGTGCTAACGTTAGTCGTGAATAGACAACCGATTTAGTTTCAGGCAGACATGTGGGCAACGCTCAACCTCATTCACTTGGGCAGGTAGAGGCTTTTGGGCTGCTCTGCAATGCAATGACCACTACCTCTCATAGCACTGGTATCCTATAGTAAACAGTGTATTCCATAGCGTAGCAATTCCCCATCTCAGCATGTTATAAGTACTTGGAAATGCAACTTAAGTTCTAGTGGTAGATTCAACATTCGCTAAAAATATTTTTGCGCTAGACAGCTTTCTATTATTGGATCCCAGATTGTTGACGAAATCCATTATCATTCCAGTCGGTCACCTTTCTAGATTTCCACTCTTTACTAAGGTTATACGACTAATTGTTTGAGAATGTCTTGGGTCAGATAGAAAATTTTGAGGTATGTCTCCCTTAAGCCGTTAGAAACTCCTAAATTTTGTCGCCCCCACCTCAGTCCCTTTAGCGTGTGTCTTATGTTTAACGTTGAGTTGCAGAATTGGCAGGCACTTGACGTCATTTCCACTATTTCGCCTAGCGAGTCGGCCAACTCTTTGGTGGTGATTTAGAAGCAGATTTTAAACAGACGTTTTCAATACGTAATGGCTGGGGGACCCGTGTCCCATTCCGTGTTAGGTCAAGTTGTTGGAGAAGATGTTAGGGGGGCATTTTTCTCGCAAATCTACATTTGCCATTGGAAGCCACTTCTCAGCGTTGCTTAGTGCTCAACACGTCCTTTGGGCTCTTCCACTTTAACTGCTTGCCTTTTGGAATTTTGTCCGCCCCAGGAATTTACCAAAATTGTTTGGGACATTTTATTAAGGACACTCTCTGTGGTTTCAGCTATCGCGATGACATCTAGTTCAGGGGCTTCACATGAAAGGAGCATTAACGAAACCTGCAGGTGCTTTTACGACACATTCTGAAAATGGTCTTCATTTCAAATATGAAAAATGAAGCTCTTTGCCACAAAAGTGCATTTTTCGGATATGTGCTTAGCAAAGACGGCCTCATCCCAACGGAAGAATATGCCAAAGCCATTATCAATGCGTCAGTGTGCAAGAACCTAAAGAAACTCCAGTCTGTTTTGGGTAGTGTTTCTTATCACGCCAAATTTATTTACCAAGCTGTGCTCATCTGCCATCCTTCTAAACAGGATCACCAAAAGAGCGTGGAATTCGTGTGGCCTGATACCTGTCAACAAGCTTTTCAGTCTTCCAAGCAGTGTTTGTTCCCTTTTTCGCATCTTTTATGCTGGGTAAATCATTAATTTGGCTACCAGCACGTCCCAGTATAGGATTGGTGCGGCCCTGTCTCATCGGAAACCAGATGACTAAGCAAACCATTGCTTATGTATGGAAGATGCTTTCAGTGGCACATAGCAACTATTCGCAGGTAGAAAAGGAGGCACTGGCTGTCATTCTCGACATAAAAACTTCATGTCGACAAGAAGCCACTGATTTCATAATTCAACTTTCATTCTTGCCTACTGGATAGGACTGCTCCCCAGTCGCAATGGTGGGAATTCTGTTTCAGTAATTATTCTTATAACATTCGTTACCAGGCCTCGGGACAGCATGATAATGCAGATGCGCCATCACGGTCGGGATTTAAATAGACAAGAGTCTCGTTTTCGCCTTGGATGCTACCTTGTTGCAGTCACTGGTGGGTTTCCTATCACAATGAGGGAAATCTGCCATGGCCATCTACCCATTTTTACAGGAAATAATATCCAGAGTCCCACCAGCAAGGCCCGAGTGTGTTCCTTTTGGAGCGGATTCACCGTGGTACATGCTTTTCCAACAACGAATTCGACTCAGTGTTGTCCACGAGGCCTTCATGCCTGCCATGGTGCAGATATGCAGTCGACTGGTCCCTCCAGCGTTGCATCCAAAAATACTCTAGGTGTCGCATGTGTTGCTCTGGAGTATTTCCTGAACGAAGGCTTTGGCATGGGAATACATCTACAGGCCGGTGATCGGTCATGACAGTGGATGGTGGGTGCATTGTCCAATTTACCTATGTCATTCGATAGTCCGCAACGACGTTGACATCAACTATTCGTTTATTGCCAGTCGATTTTGCTGGTAAGGGCTGCTCCTAGTGCCTTATGGAGTGATTTATGAGAACGAGACCCATCAGATTGTACACATATTTGGCATTGCATCAATCGTTGGGGACTATCTGAAAGTTATATTACCCCTGAAGAATCAAGTTTCCCAAGACCGCTAGCAATTCTTTTTATTACAATGACCGTTGACGACAGATCTACGCTGTCGCCATCGGATGTTTTTAACATTATTGCATATAGTGAATTAACGCAACATCTGTATGTGACTTTCAATGTTGTAACAAGAGTGCACAGGTAGTAATGTCAAGCGATTCGATGATGACAGTGTAGATCTGCCGAAACTGATCAATATAATAGAAATAATTTGCTAGAGATTTAGGGAAATTTGATTCTTCAAGAATAATATGATGTAGTTTGTGTCTGCCTTGTCCGGTGACGATGCACCCACTGGCGTTCTAGTCATACACCGGGCAATGCTGGTTGACTTCTGCAGTCCAGTGGAACATTTGCATGTATGCCAGCCACGGAACCTGTTGGATTTGTTACACCCAGAGTTACATGCTGCGGTATGTTGCGGCCAACCACATTTCTCTCACGTTTCAGCCAGCAGCTCAGGTAGGTGCCACGTGCAGTGGTGAGCCCCAAGTGTTGGCATTTGTTTGTGTTGGATGATGGTTGAAAGCTGTCATTCAAATCAGTTGCACTGCGAGCCACTGGAGTCTGAAACACAGTCGTCTCCAAGCCAGTCACAGAGTCTTCCCAGTATGAGGTTTCCAATTGCGACATCATGCAACCTGTCGTCATCCCTACTGTACTTTCCACTGTGCTACTTTCTATCATGGAATAGGGTGCTGTCAGAGATTGCTTCCACTACACCCGACACTGAGCCTTTGGAGTTGGAACCTGCACCCTCCTTTCCCCACTTTGCCGCAGATGAGTTCTCCCTCTGTCAATCCCGTTGGACCAGCCACAAATGGAGCTCCAGTTTGAGTCTTCTTATAGACTCGTTTAGCCAGTTTCTGTTCCAAGTGCCCCTGCACTTCATCACAACAGCTGGCATTATCAAGACAATGACGTCAATCTTTTGCATCGAAGATTTAGCTGAAGTTCTAGTTCCAGGCAATGGATCACAGTTCACAACGGCGAATGTTGAGAAATTTTGTGATTCCAATAGCATCAAACATGTTACGACTACATAGTTCCACCTGCAATCCAGTGGTGAGGTGGAGTATTCATTCGCAACTTTCAAGCAACAGATGAACAAGTTAAGCGATTCCCGCACAGCGGAGAGAGTTTCAGTGATCTCTCTCTGACTCGTCTCACTTTTCCTAGCCACACAAAGGCAAATAACCAGCGGAGCTCTTGCATAGCCGCTGACACAGGATGCTGCTTCAGCTGATGCTTCATCACAGTGGATTGCGCTTCCTCAGCAATGCTCTAAATGTAATGTGTATGATTTGTGATTTGACACAGTTTTTGGTAAACACTGGCGCTTGGTTGAAAATGGTTCAAATGTCTCTGAGCGCTATGGGACTTAACATCTGAGGTCATCAGTCCCCTAGAACTTAGAACTACTTAAACCTAACTAAGGTCATCACACACATCCATGCCCGAGGCAGGATTCGAAGCTGGCGCTTGGAATGGGGCATTATCACCAATCATCGGGCACTCACTACAAGTTCACCAGAATCTTCGGGCACTCACTACAAGTAGTAGAGCGTCCCACCAGGCCACAAAAGAGACATAGAAACTGTAGTATCATTGCCACAGATACTACTACAACGCCGCGCCAACGCAAGGTTGGCAGCTCGTTGTCTGCTGAGCACAGCGCACTCTAGCGGGCTGTCCAGCTTGATGGAACTGGAGTGTGCCTCGTTCACTTCTTAACTAGATTTTAACCTAGGTAGACACACTTTCATACTCGGCCCTCAGCAAGTTCTGTTTGCATTGATTCTCTGAGGAGAACCCATCAGGCTTAGTCCCTGAGAATATGTTGTGTTAATTCATAGGCGCAGCTGCAGACCTAAAAACTACTGAAGATTAGTAATTTCATTGTACTATGTGTTTCTTGAATAATAACCCTTCTCTCTAACAGTGTGCCGTACCGCATATTATTGGAACATGGACTCCTTCAGCTCCTATCAACTCGGCCTCCTACTTATTTGCATTTAGTAACGGGCTGAAAACACCCACGCGTTTTGTGTCTCTAAACAGTGAGACACAATAGAAACCAACTTCGTTCATGTGAGCTGCGTGATTTTGTCACAGGCAAAGTCGACACCCATGAGGAATCTGCAGACTCAGCCACCTTCACCTCCCTTGGGTTCAAAGCCGCCAGCTGCGTACATGGAGGCCACGACGTAGACACAGCGCCGTCGCCGTCGCCGCCACAGCAGCACCAGCTGCCCCAGCAGCAGTGGGTGGGCCCGCTCCGCAGTGTCACCTTCTGATGGACCGCCGTTGCGCCTCTAGTTGCCGCTGCGCTTCAACCAGTGGGGAAAGATGCTCCTCTTCTGGGCGTGAGTGGGCACCATGCGGCTGGTTTTTCAGCCGATCTTTCCAGCTGTTTGCAAGACGGCAGCACAGGACGACGGCGAGGAGCTTTGCGGGGAGGGGGGAGGGGGGAGGGGGGGAGGAGGAATGAAATATCATTCGCCATGGATACCACGCCAAACCAATTTAGATTCCAAAATCGTCAGCAACTGTATGATTGCGCCGCCAGTCTGTTGCCGTCTCCAAAACACGCTCTCGTCAGCCCGCGGCCAGCGCCGGCTCAAGGACGCCGCATATCGCTCGCCTCACCAACATAGTCCGGTCTCATGGTAGTGCCTCAACACTGACGTATGACAGAAACCTGAGAGCGCTCACCAGACCGCAGCTCAGGAACCCGAGCTACATCGAACTCCCCATGAGATGCTACCCATGTGGTACAACCCAGGAGGTACGTGAGGGTTACAGAATGCCACGGATGACTGAAATGGGAAAATTAGATTTTCTCGTATTCTCCTGTGAAAGGCTGAAACTGAACACGAATAAGGAAAACGAGTCGATTCTGAGATGAAAGTTTGTTTTGCCAGAAGACAGAGCCTCACCTCATTCAGAGGGTAATCCGTAGTCAGGAGTTAAATTTATACTACCACCGCTATTATTAATTCATAAATTCCTCCACTTTTTTATGAAAAAAGAGAAACACATGCATTGTAGTGGGAGCAAGGAACCTTGCAACACTTTTCTCGCTTTCGTCTCTAGCTATCGCTGTAACAGAAGGTAAATACCTGATGGGAATAAAACGCAACACCTAAAAGATGATTAACGTAGCGCAAAGAAATTTCGGGAATACATTTGTCTGGGTAATATATTTAAGTGATTAATATTACAAGATCACAGGTTAATGCAAGGGTGAGACTAGCCATTGCAAATCTGAAATGCTCCCACATTAATAACAGTGCAACCGCCAGAAAGTTGAACGCAAGCATGTAAACGTACTCACTTTATGGTGCACAGGAGTTGGGTGTCAGTTTGTAGAATGGTGTTCCGTGCCTGTTGCACCTGGTCCGTCAATACAGGGGTGGTTAATGCTGTTTATGGATGACGCTGGAGTTTTCGTCTAATGATGTCTCATATGTGCTCGATTAGAGACAGATCTGGTGCCCTCGCAGGACAAGGCAACACGACGACACCGTGTAGAGCATGCTGGGCTACAACAGGGCTATATGAACAAGCGTTATCCTGTTTAAAAACGGCCCTTTGAATACTGTTCATGAATCGCAGTCCAGACATAACACGCAGTCCAGACCACAGCTTCGGGTATAGGTCTAGTGTATCTAGCACGCAGACAAGTTTGTTACAGGCAGTCAACTGGCCTCCTTATAACCAACTCACAGCCGTCACTGGCACAGAAAAAGAATCGGCTTTCATCAGAAAACACAACAGGCATCCATCCTGCCTTCCAATGAGCTCTCGCTTCACACCACTGAGGTCACAAATGCTTTGGGATCACTGGAACGAGCGCTACTGGGTGGCTAGCTTAAAGCTGTCCTTGAAGTAACCGATTTGAAACAATTCTGTGTGTCACTGTGGAGCCAACTGCTGCTCAAATTCCTGCTACAGATGTAGTGCAACGCGACAGAACCATACGCCGAACACGATGGACTTCGCTCTCGCTAGTAAAGACTCGTGTGCAGTTATTCTAGGAGCGCTCTCAACATACAAGCTTGAACAATTGATTAGAAAACCAACTCGATATGGGAACATATTAGATATCTTGGTGACAAACGGACCTGATCTTTTTGAGGAAGTTGATCTAGAAGAAGGTATTAGCGACCATATTGTCAGTGGAAAAAAAAAAAAAACAGCGTAGAAGTTTCTTGTTAGGGGAAGCAAATAAAAGTATCATTGATGAATTTCTTCATATTCAGCTCCAAGCATTCACCGCGGGACACAAGGATATTTAGCATCTTTGGTTGGAATTTAAAGGTATTGCCAACCACGTGCTAGTGCTAGAAAAGTATGTGCCTAGCAAAAATATAGGGGAGTGAAGGGATCCACCTTGGTACAACAAACATATTAGGCTAAAAAATGGCTATGAGCGCTATTGGACTCAACTTCTGAGGTCATCAGTCCCCTAGAACTTAGAACTACTTAAACGTAACTAACCTAAGGACATCACATACACCCATGCCCGAGGCAGGATTCGAACCTGCGACCGTAGCGGTCGCGCGGTTCCAGACTGTAGCGCCTAGAACCGCTCGGCCACCCCGGGCGGCAAAACATATTAGGAAGTTGCTGAGAAAGCAGAGAATTTTGCACAGTCGTTATAAAAGTAGTCACTGACAAACAGAAATTATGCGAAACGAAAGCAGCTGTCAAAAGGTCAATGAGAGATTCTTTTAACAAATTTGAAAGCAATTTAATCTGTAGATTCTAAAAATAACTTGTGAAGCTAGTGATTTTAACCAATTACATTTAGATACACCCGTACTAAGCATTTGGCACTTTCCTATTGTAATATTTCATAGTAAATCAAAAACTTGTCATCTGATAAATATTATGTGCCTCTTATATTACTAGTCCTAGTCCCATGAACCATGGACCTTGCCATTGGTTGGGAGGCTTCCGTGCCTCAGCGATACAGATGGCCGTACCGTAGGTGCAACCACAACGGAGGGGTATATGTTGAGAGGCGAGACAAACGTGTGGTCCCTGAAGAGGGGCAGCAGCCTTTTCAGTAGTTGCAGGGGCTACTGTAACACTAACCAAAACGGCCTTGCTGTGCTGGTACTGTGAACAGCTGAAAACAAGGGGAAACTACAGCCGTAATTTTTACAGGTATTGCCCACCACGTGCTAGAAAAGTATGTGCCTAGCAAAAATATAGGGGAGGGAAAGGATCCACCGTGGTAACACAAACATATTAGGCTCAAAAATGGCTCTGAGCGCTATGGGACTTAACTTCTGAGGTCATCAGTCCCCTAGAACTTAGAACTACTTAAACCTAACTAACCTGAGGACATCACATACACCCATGCCCGAGGCAGGATTCGAACCTGCGACCGTAGCGATCGCGCGGTTCCAGACTGTAGCGCCTAGAACCGCACGGCCACCCCGGCCGGCAAAACATACTAGGAAGTTGCTGAGAAAGCAGAGAATTTTGCACAGTCGTTATAAAAGTAGTCACTGACAAACAGAAATTATGCGAAATGAAAGCAGCTGTCAAAAGGTCAATGAGAGATTCCTTTAACGAATTTGAAAGCAATATTTAATCTGTAGATTCTAAAAATAACCCCCAAAAATTTTGATCGTACGTAAAATCTATGAACGCTACAAATAATTCAATACCTTCTCTTGCTGACAGTACGGGTAATGTAACGGATGATGATAAACAGAAGGCCGAAATTCTAAACCTAGCTTTCAAAAACTCGTTTACGGTAGAGGACTGCAGCACCATTCCCCCTTACATTTATCGAACAAACGAAAGGATGGCTGACATAGTAGCTAATGTACCTGGGATTGTAAAACAGTTGAGATCCTTAGACGCCAGAAAGGCATCTGGCCCAGACGGTATCCCCGTAAGATTATATGTTGACTATGCTACAAATATACCATCACTCTTATCCATTATCTATCAGAGTTAACTGGAACAGCGAAAAGTTGCACGGGCCTGGAAGAAGGCCCAAGTCATAGCAATCTATAAAAAGGGGACAAAATCGGAAGCACATAATTACCGGACATTTTTACTGACATCGGTTTTTTGTAGAATCGTGGAACATATTTTGTGTTCAGACATAATGACCTTTCTAGACTCTGAGAAGTTCATCTGCAAAAAACCAGCACAAATTTAGGAAACAGCGGTCATGCGACACACACAGCTGTCCCTCGTTATGCATGATTACAACAGGCTCTAGATACCGGCTGCCAGGTTGATGCCATATTTCTCGACTTTCGAAAGGCGTGTGACTCAGTACTTCACTGTCGCCTGCTCCAAAAAGTGCTCGCTTACGGTCTATCCGATGACATATGCGGTCGGATAGAAAGTTTTCTAACAGAGAGAGAGCAGTATGTCGTCCTGAATGGGGTGACTTCAACAGAAATAAGCATAACTTCATGTTGGCCCCAGGACAGTGTAATAGGTCCGCTGCTTTATACGATTCACATAAACGATCTGGTTGATGGTACTGACAGCGGCATTAGACTGTTTGCCGATGATGCTGTAGTCTACAGGAAAGTAGTACCACACGAAAGTTGTGAACAAATCAATGAGGATTTGCAGAAAATAAAATCGTGGTGTAATGACTGACAGTTATCTCTCAATATTAGTAAGTGTAACTTACTGCGTATAACAAGGCGAAAATCCGCGTTAATGTACTAGTACAAAATAAATGCCCATTCTTTGGAAGCGGTAACATCCGTCAAGTATCTGAGTGTGACTATTCGAAATGATCTCAAATGGAATGATCAGATTACACAAGTTATGGACAAGGCGGACTCTAGATTGCGGTTTATTTGTAGAATCCTGAAGCGATGCAGTCCTTCAACAAAGGAAATAGCTTACAATACGTTATTTCGTCCAGTATTAGAGTACTGTTCGTGTCTAAGGGACCCTTACCAGTTTGGTCTCATTCAAGAGATTGAGAGGGTCCAAAGAAGAGCAGCAAGATTCGTGACTGGTACATTTAGCCATCGCGAGAGCGTTACAAATCTCATAGAAATTTCGAAATAGGACACACTTGCAGATAGACGACTCACTAAATTCCGGAATCCGATCTTCGCCGAGGATGTAGAACACACCTCTTGGTGGCTAGCGGAGTATTTATGTAGATGTAGATTTATTGCCATATGGCCGTCCGGAGCCCAGTTTACTCGCGACTGTACATTATCGTGACCACCGCTACCCGTCACTCACGTACAATGGCAACATTCCTGCGAAGTCTTCCGCAGAATCGCAGAAGGAACATCCAGCTACTCATAGCCCAGTAACACGACCTCGTTGAAACTCAATGAGGTGCTGATAATGGCATCTTTGTTGCCTTAAAAGCATTCTTGACTAGTATCAACTCACCAAACCCAGTCTCAAAGGTAACTAACGCTCACGACCGTTACAATGTGTGTTTAAAGGAAACCTGATCTGCAGCCTCATAGTGGCACCACTAGCACCATTCTTATGCGACTGGAGTGAAAATGGGATAGAGATCACATTTCAGATAAAGAAACACGCCCATCAACTTTAGTTTATGTCGCATAGCTCCTTCTTGGTGTAATTTCTTCCGTCAGTACATATTTTGTTATTCCATTACAAAATGATAGCATTCACATTAGCATGCTGCAGTCTATTTCCGAATGTGCAAAAATTACCCCGGAAAAGTAAGGTCTACGCAAATATGATAAATTATTCCGAGGGACAACATAGTTCTGTATTTAGGAACAAATATTCTACTTAAATTTAAAAGCGTTGCAGTCAAGAAAATATTGCATTTAATAGCATGTGTGTTACGCTAGCACTCTGTTACCCATCAACAATCAGTAAGTGAAATTAGATCTAGATGTGTTGTCAAGAATCAGTTACAAGAGTTATTAAAGAAACTCAGTTCATCTGCAAATATCGCGTGTTCCATGGTAGAAGATTTTCTTCCGTTTCACCGTGCAAGATGGTTCATGAGTGACGAAGAACGGCTTAACTGTCTAAACATTATGTAACTAGTTTTGGAAGTACACTGTATTTTCCTCACCATAAAATTCTTTAACTGAAGAATTATCAGTATCTCCAAATAGCTTTAATATTTTATACATCTGATCAACATGTAAAACTCGTAATATTTACAAATGCTGCATGAAAGACAGCGTCATATCTCACAACAATAAAAACAGTAGAAAATGCCGGAAATTGCTTATGGCGGTTTTTAATGCCCACTCCCTCATGTGGTCCTAAAACAGGTCACAAGATTCACAAAACAACCAGAAACATCGCGTGTCCCTGGTACACTATCCTCTAGGTACAACACACTCCCGTACTCAGAGAATAAAACACTATATGAATAAGGCAAAAAAAACAATTTGAATCATTGTAAAACAAACAAAAATAATGATAGAAATGAATTTGAGACCTCAGAAAATAGCTCCGGCAGAAATTGTGACAATATTAAGATATTGATCACTGCCCTTGTGCAAACAATAACGTAATTCAGGTACGGTTCGTGTATTTATTATTATCAAAGTCACGTGGAGCACTCCAAGTATTGATCTTGAGTACTGTTAGAAAGGCTACTCGTAGATTTTTAATTACAAAAAAAAGAAAGTTACGTAATTAATTTCTTGCTTGCTACTATTTACAACGTCTGCAGTCCTGATTCATACCCAAATCCAAGTTACAAAGTAACATGGCGTGCTGCTACCTGCAAATAACCATAAAATAATTACCTTACTTTACTTTTTGAGTGGAGAATTGAAATATATTTATAATCACTAGTTATACGAACAGTGCTGCACAATGAATCTGATATAGACACACTGCTGCTCCGGCCCGTGTTATTAAACATTTCATGTTTTCCTGCAGCCCTTTTGTTTTAATTTGCTCGCATAGATAAAGGTCAAGAGGTTTTACGTCCGGTAAGTGTGCGGTTTTCCGAAAGACAGAGCCAAGAATCTCCAAGCGTTCTGTTGGCAACGTCTGTGTTTATGTATGTGGAATGGATGGGACATCCGTCATAATAATTGGCGCCACATAGTTTGCCTTATGTCCAGCGGGATGTCTTCCAATTATTGCAGCAATATTTCTGTTATGAACAGTGGAAAGGTGTGCCTATTCAGAGTCACATCACTGAAACAAGAGCTAAAATTATGCAATTTTTGACAAGTCAGAGTCGAAACCATATAAAATTGCATAGCCTCATAATGCTTCTTTGTTATATTTATTGCGAATACAAAATTGCTGCACAATAATTAGTTAACTGGTTTTCTTTATGTGTCTAATCCAGCTGCCACATTTAAATAATACTTGAGTATGAAGCAAGACGTCATGTAAACACAGATCGTTTGGAAGTCCAAGGGAAGTAACGTCTCGCTTGAAGATTTAGGGAAGCAGAGGTTAGTGGTACTTTATGTTTTATTAAGACAGACATTGGTCCTGAAGTTAGCATGTTAATTTGTAACTCATTTGGATTACAGTAATGCAATTTTTATATCCTTTTTCCATGAGATTCTTTTACACTACGGTAAACGTAAGACAGAAATTAAGTATAAAATACATTGTATTTATTACACTGTTTAAATCTGACCGTATTCAGGTAGTTTACAAATTCCATGGTTGTAGAAATAGATTGGTTCGGCACTAATGACGTCCTCAAGCCACGTTAGAAGTGCATTTTTATCCACAAAGGAATTTTCATGATAGCTTGTTCTGTGAAAACAGACGTGTGCGGTCCAGTAGCAACAGTCGATGTAATTTTCTTGATCGTTTTTCTTACTGCGCCACCAAAATCCGTGTCACTTGTTGGCAATAAGTCGCAGCTGTGATCCACACGCCGTTGGGGAGCAGTTAGTAGTACACACCTCCCTTTTCGTGGTACAAGAAGCAAAATATTCTCTGTTCACCTCACCCCTGGCTCGAGGAAATACCTTTTGTTAGGGCTCAGCCGTTAATTTTCTTCTTAAGAAGTTAACAAAAAGGAATTATAACACGGCACTAGTAACAATTTTAAATAAAAATGTTACACGAACGAACTGAGGACTATAAAATTCATGTACAGACTCCTCTATGAAGATTTTTGCTTTGAATTTGAGCATGCGTTACTCCTGTCCTGACTTCTTAAGTTCACACATCGAATAAAAATGTCGCGCGAAGGTTAAATGGCAGCAGTTAATCGCACTGATTAATTATTGGGACTTCCTGAATGTGGAACATCATTTATGCCAGAATGATCCTTCCTGAATCGAGGAAGCCAATTTCTCACGTATTTTCTCCGATTACACGGCACAAATGTTTTGAGCAGCGTCTGATCCCGTCACTCCTCCATTAAAACCGAAACAAACTATAAGTGGCACATATCATTGTATAGACTCGATTCTGTACTGCATAAACAACAGTTTCAAGATTCAAATTTCCAACATACAGTACGCAAGGCAATATTAAAAATTCAACTAAAAAGCGAAAATGGATAAAAACGCTCGCAGTAATTCACTAGCCAACACACCAAACACAAGCGTTTCGAACTCATATACAACATAACTTTGTTTTAGGTAACTTACACATTTCCGTATTCCTCAGCACGTATGCTGCGTGAACAATGACAGAACAAGTGTGCTTCTGCGCGATGGACTTTCGTCTTATCGAAATTATTTCATGCGGAAAATGAAACAACAGTAGTAAATAATTTGATATTACTGATGAATTACGGATTCAGACTGGCGTCTTTGCGCATACAGTGAGCGACGATTGGTACTAGACCACGAGTAGGTACAACACAATAACATTTCGGGTGCAAGGCCATTGGCATCTTGAAGAATTGCCATGTCCTGCAGGTACCCGGACTTTTATTTATGAGGAGCAGCTAGTTTTATTGGCGCCTTAAGTTAACGACTCTGGTTTCGCCACTACGACTGTTGGCCAACAGCAGGGTTTTGTGTCGAAGACTGTACATGTCTGACATACGACATTCTGGCTGAATATGTAAATTTCGTAATTCAATTCGTGTTGTAGCCCCCGAACTGCTTAATGAATCGCCGAAATATTTCGTGTAGCCGTTGACAATACCTACCATTGACATACTGATTATCTTTGTAGCTACACTTATGTAGCAGTAATTTAAGTTTTATTGAGTTATGCGGTAATATATATTGTTTGAACATAACATACAACACTACTGCGGATTAATAATTACCAAAAATGGTTTAAACCTGCACAATATAGTGTTACCCTCTAGGAGGATTTTTGAATTTGACAGTGCGTCACCTAACAGAAAGACGGTATCGAACATGAAATTCGTAAGGGTGGTGGCTGTTAGACAACAGAAAGCATAAAATTTCGTAAGAAATTACAGTGGCAGATTTAATATAAATGAAATAATAAAACTGTCGCCAGCCTAATTAGGCATAATAGTTTGAAAACGTTATTTTCACTGGATTTGTGTATACTCTTGCAAAAGTGACTTTCATAGATTCTTTCTCAGAAAAGTGCAATGAATAGCCGGCCGAAGTGGCCGTGCGGTTAAAGGAGCTGCAGTCTGGAACCGCAAGACCGCTACGGTCGCAGGTTCGAATCCTGCCTCGGGCATGGATGTTTGTGATGTCCTTAGGTTAGTTAGGTTTAACTAGTTCTAAGTTCTAGGGGACAAATGACCTCAGCAGTTGAGTCCCATAGTACTCAGAGCCATTTGAACCATTTTGCAATGAATACGTACAATAACCAGACGAAACTACACAGCGGGTTGCAGTAGCACTCAATTGCAAACACTAGCATTCACAGAAAAAAATAGAGACTTTATCCCTGCTGACTACAATCACTACTCCAGTCTTTAAATAATTCAGCACAAAAAAGTTTTCAAAGACTAAAACGAGTCCAACTAGCATCTGACCAGAGTTCAATTTAGGTTAAAACTAAAATTCTCAATACTCACGTTTCATATGTATTTCACTTTTTCAAAGATTCAGGTTCATTTACAAAACCCTACTCTCATTTTGACTTATTCTGTTATTAAATATTATAGTGGGATCCTACGAACGGACCACTCATTTATCCACAAATAAGCAAACTTTACAGAAAATCCTAGCATTGTAATAAATGCTGAACTACAACTCCACTTAAGATCATTTAGCCCTCAAAGCTTGAAAACAATATATACTAGTAATATTTTTATCTGGATTGGTAAGTAAGTTCAAATTAATGCAAATATTCAAAAGGTTTCAAAATTTTCTGTCTCTTTCATCACTTGCTTCACAAGTGATTTTAACCAGTCACATTTATATTCATTAGTACTAACCATTTGGCACTTTCCTATTGAAATATTTCATACCGAATTAAAAACTTTTCATCTGATAAATATTATGTGCCCCTTATATTACTCGTGAAGCGAGTAGTTTTCACTGACAATCTTAATGTTCCTACACATTGAACAATGGCACTTGTAAATCAGAAGCTATTCAAAGTAAATTGGAGCTTTTCATAAATTTAACGTAAAATAAAATAGATTAATATCAGTCGTTCAGAAACAGGATACTCGGACTTTAATACTTTAAGGAAAGGACCCTGCTTGGTTGATTGAAGGGGAAAATTTCATGGATCAAATACCAGTTTTTGCAAGACTTGGATTATTATTGCAAAATTAAACACACACAAACACAATGGTTTATACTGATATACAGTTCTAACCTCCTGAAATTGATGGAGCAGTGGTGCAATAGCGGTGGCGAGCACGTGGCCGCTGCCTGGTCTCTCATCTGGCGGATTATTGCTCTATTTCATTTCTTCTTGGCGACGTAAATATTAATTTTACAGCCATTCCCAATGCGAAAGCACTCTTTTATAGCAGTAACCAAATCTAAGGCCGTTCCATCATAGATGAGGAAACCGAACGCCTCACTCGACACCTGCGGTGTTGACTCGACAACTACTGGCTACTGGCTGCCTATTGTGCTCTCTCGCTTCCCGCTCAGCCTGACCGCCACTTCCACATTTTCTTAGCGCGCCAAACTACTTTCGCAGCGGAGGGGAATCACCAGGTCTTTTATATCATAAAATACAAAATCCCTAAGTATGAACCAGTTTTTACACTGCAGTTTCTCATACATAAACACATACAGAGCAAGATGGAGCTGACCTCCAGACATGGTGCGGCGTGTCTCAATTAGTGAGCAGTTACGCTGCACTGCGGTAGAATTCTTTATTACAGCGTGGCTCGGAAACATTTGGATGAGTTCACAAGGGCAAAAGTCATCGGGAAACTGGAAGAAGGTCGCAGCGTAACGTGTAGCCAGCCGGCCGGTGTGGCCGAGGGGTTCTAGGCGCTACAGTCTGGAACCGCGCAACCGCTACGGTCGCAGGTTCGAATCGTGCCTCGGGCATGGATGTGTGTGATGTCGTTAGGTTAGTTAGGTTTAAGTAGTTCTAAGTTCTAGGGGACTGATAACCTTAGAAGTTGAGTCCCATAGTGCTCAGCGCCATTTTAACCATTTTTTGTAGCCAGGAGTTCGGCTTCGCTGGCAGTGGGACTCAAACTCGGATTTCCCAGGCCTCCAAGACCGATCCAAATTTTCATATGTCGTAGTAGCTACGTCTCACAGTGCTCGCATATCATTCGTGTGATTTCCGCATAGGAACAGACAGTGCTTTTCTTGTCAGTTTGCCTTAGTTTGCAAGATATACCGACAGCGGAGTATTCTATTTGACAGTGTCTGTATAGTTCGGTGAATATGTGTCTGAAGGACATTTGCATCGAACTACACAGATACTGTCAAATAGAGACACTGAACTAACTGTTCTGTATTTCAGTTTTTCCAATTTGCAAGGAAATGATCTTGGAGAGTTGTAATCTTCGAGAAACACATAATCAGGAAACTCGATCTAGAACGTGGATGCTATATTTCTATATTTCAAATCAACGGAAAAATATATGCATGTTCAAATGCCTTCCTACATCTCTGTGATGTCACTGATGAAAATTTTTTGGCATAAATATTTTCACGTACCTCGGGTTACGTCATGTGTCGCAATCCAAGCTACTTTGTCTTAAGTGCAAAAAAGAGCTGTCTGTGGTCCTCGACCCCTCCGAGACAAGACAGACGTCCAACAATGTACTACCTTACTGCTCTCTTTTAAGCGTCTGGGCTGGACACATAATATAGGAGCTATAACTCAGCCTACATTTTCTGTTCTCCTCTGAAACTAAGTACGGTACCTCGCGGTTTGTTCCCAAGATCAGACCAATGCTTCAAAATCCCACGCACTTACATTATCTGTTACAAATCTACCAACACTTTTTGTGGGAGTCTTTCATCGAAAGGAATATCGAAGGAAACTGTAACAAATTTATCCATTCGTTACCATTACTGCCCTGTTACGGCAACTTCTTACAGATAACTTCAGTGTAGTGGCAGCCGCCGAGCAGAGAGGACGTGCAGTTGCAGTAGCAGCACTTGTGTGATAAACTGTAAATTAATTTAGTCTTTGTACTTCGTTCGCGTGCTTCTGCAAAGAAGAGAATTGTACGTGTATATTTTCTTGTGGGGACTAGTGGTGGTTAGTGTGGTGTCACCGCTAGACACCACACTTGCTAGGTGGTAACTTAAATCGGCCGCGGTCCTGTAGTACATGTCGGACCCGCGTGTCGCCACTATGTAATCGCAAACCTAGCGCCACCACATGGCAGGTCACAAGACACGGGCTTGACCTCGCCCCAGTTGTACGGACGACATAGCTGGCGACAAGTCATATCAAGTCTTCCTCTCATTTGCCGAGAGACAGATTAAATAGCCTTCAGCTAGTCCATCGCTACTACCTAGCAAGGCGCCAATTGTATTAGTGCTAATTGCTTACTACTATGCACGAGATGTATTTCAACAAGAACAAGACTACATTAAAGTTAAGTATATTAAAATCTCTCTTCTTTTCTTTATAGTTTTCATCCAGTCTCCTGTTTCAGAATTTACGCCCGTCTGCGTTAGTTTCGCGTGCACCTAGCCACTCATTGTGTCGAGACCTTAGGGAATCGACACAACAGTTAGAAAAATAATTATAATTTTGTTTGCGCCTAAGTCCTCTGAATCTCATTGTGTAGGGCGGCTACCTGGTGTAAATTTTCCCGTCGCCAGAAACTCCGTCACGCCACTAAGTTTTAATTTTGTGCTAGTAGACAGCACACAGCTTAGATCAGTGCATTCCAGTTTGAATATTTCTCTGTATAATAACATACTGGCAAACAGGATTTCTAATAACAGGTTGTTGTTGTGGTCTTCAGTCCTGAGACTGGTTTGATGCAGCTCTCCATGCTAATCTATCCTGTGCAAGCTCCTTCATCTCCCAGTACCTATTGCAACCTACATCCTTCTGAATCTACTTAGTGTATTCATCTCTTGATCTCCCTATACGATATTTACCCTCCACACTGCCCTCCAATGCTAAATTTGTGATCCCTTCATGCTTCAGGACATGTTCTACCAACCCATCCCTTCTTCTAGTCAAGTTGTGCCACAAACTTCTCTTCTCCCCAATCCTATTCAATACCTCCTCATTAGTTACGTGATCTACCCACCTAATCTTCAACATTCTTCTGTAGCACCACATTTCAAAAGCTTCTATTCTCTTCTTGTCCAAACTATTTATTGTCCATGTTTCACTTCCATACAAATACTTTCAGAAACGACTTCCTGACACTGAAATCTATACTCGATGTTAACAAATTTCTCTTCTTCAGAAACGCTTTCCTTGCCATTGCCAGTCTACATTTTATATCCCCTCTACTTCGACCATCATCAGTTATTTTGCTCCCCAAATAGCAAAACTCCTTTATTACTTTAAGTGTCTCATTTCCTAATCTAATTCCCTCAGCATCACCCGACTTAATTCGACTACTTTCTATTATCCTTGTTTTGCTTTTGCTGATATTCATCTTATATCCTCCTTTCAAGACACTGTCCATTCCGTTCAACTGCTCTTCCAAGTCCTTTGCTGTCTCTGACAGAATTACAATATCATCGGCGAACCTCAAAGTTTTTATTTCTTCTCCCTGGATTTTAATACCTACTCCAAATTTTTCTTTTGTTTCCTTTACTGCTTGCTCAATATACAGATTGAATAACATCGGGGAGAGACTACAACCCTGTCTCACTCCCTTCCCAACCACTGCTTCCCTTTCATGCCCCTCGACTCTTATAACTACCATCTGGTTTCTGTACAAATTGTAAATAGCCTTTCGCTCCCAGTATTTTACCCCTGCCACCTTTAGAATTTGAAAGAGAGTATTCCAGTCAACATTGTCAAAAATTTTCTCTAAGTCTACAAATGCTAGAAACTTAGGTTTGCCTTTCCTTAATCTTCCTTCTAAGATAAGTCGTAAGGTCAGTATTGCCTCACGTGTTCCAACATTTCTACGGAATCCAAACTAATCTTCCCCGAGGTCGGCTTCTACTAGTTTTACCATTCGTCTGTAAATAATTCGCGTTAGTATTTTGCAGCTGTGACTTATTAAACTGATAGTTCGGTAATTTTCACATCTGTCAACACCTGCTCTTTTTGGGATGGAATTATTATATTCTTCTTGAAGTCAGAGGGTATTTCGCCTGTCTCGTACATCTTGCTCACCAGATGGTAGAATTTTGTCAGGACTGGCTCTCCCAAGGCTGTCAGTAGTCCTAATGGAATGTTGTCTACTCCCTGGGCCTTGTTTCGACTCAGGTCTTTCAGTGCTCTGTCAAACTCTTCACGCAGTATCGTATCTCCCATTTCATCTTCATCTACATCCTCTTCCTTTTCCATAATATTGTCCTCAAGTACACCGCCCATGTATAGTCCCTCTATATACTCCTTCCACCCTTCTGCTTTCCCCTCTTTGCTTAGAACTGGATTTGCATCTGAGCTCTTGATATTCATACAAGTGGCTCTATTTTCTCCAAAGGTCTCTTTAATTTTCCTGTAGGCTTTATCTATCTTACCCCTAGTGAGATAAGCCTCTACATTGTTACATTTGTCCTTTAGCCATGCCTGCTTAGCCAGTTTGCACTTCCTGTCGATCTCATTTTTGAGACGTTTGAATTCCTTTTTGCCTGCTTCATTTACTGCATTTTTAAATTTTCTCCTTTCATAAATTAAATTCAATGTTTCTTCTGTTACCCAAGGATTTCTACTAGTCCTCGTCTTTTTACCTACTTGATCGTCTGCTGCCTTCACTACTTCATCGCTCAGAGCTACCCATTCGTCTTCTACTGTATTTCTTTCCCCCATTCCTTCCAATTGTTCCCTTATGCTCTCCCTGAAACTCTGTACAACCTCTGGTTTAGTCAGTTTATCCAGGTCCCATCTCCTCAAATTCCCACCTTTTTCCAATTTCTTCAGTTTTAATCAACAGTTCATAACTAATAGATTGTGGTCAGAGTCCACATCTGCCCCTGGAAATGTCCTACAATTTAAAACCCGGCTCCTAAATCTCTGTCTTACCATTATATAATCTATCTGATACCTTTTAGTATCACTAGGATTCTTCCGTGTATACAACCTTCTTTTAAGATTCTTGAACCAAGTGTTAGCTACGATAAAGTTATGCTCTGTGCAAAATTCCACCAGACAGCTTCCTCTTTCATTTCTTAGCCCCAATCCATATTCACCTATGTTTCCTTCTCTCCCATGACTATTAAATTTTCGTCTCCCCTCACTACCTGAATAATTTCTTTTATCTCATCATACATTTCTTCAATTTCTTCGTCATCTGCAGAGCTAGTTGGCATATAAACTTGTACTACTGTAGTAGGCATGGGCTTCGTGTCTATCTTAACTATAATATCTAACTATAATACGTTCACTATGCTGTTTGTAGTAGCTTACCCACACTCCCATTTTTTTGTTCATTGTTAAACCTACTCCTGCATTAGCCCTACTTGATTTTGTATTCATAACCCTGTATTCACCTGACCAGTAGTCTTGTTCCTCGTGCCACCGAACTTCACTAGTTCCCACTATATCTAATTTTAACCTATCCATTTCCATTTTTTAATTTTCTAACCTACCTTCCCGATTAAGGGATCTGACATTCCACGCTCCGATCCGTAGAATGCCAGTTTTCTTTCTCCTGATAACGACGTCCTCCTGAGTAGTTACTGCCCGGAGATCCGCATGGGGGACTATTTTACCTCCAGAATATTTTACTCAAGAGGACGCCATCATCATTTAACCATACAGTAAAGCTGCATGCCCCCGGGAAAAATTACGGCTGTAGTTTCCCCTTGCTTTCAGCCGTTCGCAGTACCACAACAGCAAGGCCGTTTTGGTTAGGGCTACAGGGCCAGATCAGTCAATCATCCAGACTGTTGCCCCTGCAACTACTGAAATCTGTATCGTTGAGCCACGCAAGCCTCCCCACCAACGGCAAGGTCCATGGTTCATGGGGGGGGGGGGGGGAATAACAGGTATCTGTAAATAAATCAACTTCATACAGAAATTTATTTATGTTTAATAGCTTGCGATCTCAGACTACAGTGAGAAATCTGCACAGTAACTTTTAGTGTTACTTTATTCTCCTTTAGTATATTTTCAAAGTCAGTAGCGCCATTTGAGACCTTATACCAATTTCATACAGAGTACGATATGGTTATGGACTGAGCTTATTGTGAGCGGATACAAGGAGAGTTGGCTGCTGTCCGTAAACAGCTGGACGCTGCGTTGGCTACTGTCGACAAGCTCCTAGCTAATGCTCAAAGTTACCGTGATGTCGGGGCGCCAGTGATGAGACCTACGACAGCTTTGATGCTACTGGAATCCCCTGATGACCCGGACGTCGCTGCGGCTTCTGATACGCAACATCTGACCGGTCCGTCCTCACTCCAGAGTGGGTGACAGACACTGATGGATCCGCATGTACTGGGCGGAAGGCGAAAGAGGGAGTAGACCGTGCGACTGGCTCCCTACGTCTTAGCAACAGGTACGAGGTGCTACCCAGTGTTGATGATAACTCTGAGCCAGCACGGGATGCCTCTCCTGTTGGGCCAGTGATCGATTTTCCTGCCCAGTCCGGAAAAGTACAGAGGGTGGGTCAGCTAGTCATTGGGAACTTAATGTTAGGTGGGTGGTGATGGAGACCCTCAGGGAGATAGCAGGCAAGGCGGAACAGAATTTCAGTGTGCATTCGATATGTTTGCCGGGAGGCTGATCCGTGATGTGAAGGAGGTCCTGCCGGCGGCTATCGAGCGCACTGGGTGCAAGCGGCCGCACGTAGTGTCACGTGTCAGCACGAAAGACGTCTGAAGCTTGAATTCTAAGGCCATTCTCGGCTCCTTTCGGCGGCTGGCTGATTTGGTGAAGGCAACTAGCAACGCAGGCTAGGCTGTCTGTTTGTACCATTGTACCCAGGGTTGATCGCGGTTGTCTAGTTTGGAGCAGAGTGGAAGGTCTTAACCAGAAGCTCAGACTACTCTGCGACGGTATCGGATGCGAATTTCTCAACCTCCGCTATGAGGTGCAAAATTGTAGGGTTCCCCTTAGGCGTGCACTACATGCAGGAAGCGGCTGCTGTGGTAGCAGAGTACGCGTGGCGTGCACATGGGGCTTTTTCAGATTAGTGAACCCCTCCCTTGAGAGTACAGACGATTTGCCTGTTAAATCAGCTACAGCGATCACGGAGAATCTTGGCCCTCACAGATCAGAGACAAAAAATATTAATGGTGTATGATTTTAGTAAGCTACAGGAGCATCCAAGAAAAGGTACCAGAATTACTGTCGCTTACTGAAAGTTATAATGCACAGATAGTATTAGGAGCAGATAGCTGTTTCAAATCAGACGTCAATAACAACGAAATCCTAAGTTCAGATTGGAATGTTTATCGTAAGGATAGGTTAGCCTCCAATGGTAACGGCCTATTTATTGCAGTAAAAAATTCGATCAAATCTACCGAGGCTGTCACGGATTCCGAAAGTAAATTAATCTGGGTGAAATTGTGTATCAAAGAACGGTGAAAAGTGGTGAGCGAATGCTTTTATAGACCACCTGGGTCAGGGTCTGTAATTGTAGACCGCCTCAGATAGAAATTGCAGAACATCATTAGTAATTTTCCTAATAATTTTCCTAATCATGCCGTTGTAATAGGGGTAACTTCAATTTGCTAGACAGACACTGAGAGTGTTATGCCGTCAAAACTGGTGCTTGAGGCAGGGAATCATGTGGCAGTGTTCTGGATATCTTGTCAGAAAATTACCTTGAACACATAATTAGAGAACGAACCAACGAAAGTATCAGTGATCATAAGGTTGTGACAGCATCTATGACGACGAGTAATACAAGGAATGTTAAGAAAGGAAGGAAGATATATTTGTTCAGCAAGGGTGACAGGGAACAAATTTCAGAATATCTCAGCAGTCAGCATCAAATATTCGGTGATGACGACGAAGATGTGGAGATCAAATTGAAAAAATTCAAGCCGCGTGGGATTAGCCGAGCGGTCTAGGGCGCAGCAGTCATGGACTGCGTGGCTGGTCCCGGCGGAGGTTCGAGTCCTACCTCGGGCATGGGTGGGTGTGTTTGTCCTTAGGATAATTTAGGTTAAGTAGTGTGTAAGCTTAGGAACTGATGACCTTAGCAGTTAAGTCCGATAAGATTTCACACACATTTGAACATTTTTGAAAAAAAAATCAAAGTAATCGTTCAATTTGCCCTAGAGAAGAATGTTCCGTGTACGATTTTAAGGGATGTGAAAGATCCACCATGGTTTAATAGCCGTGTTAGAACAGCGCTATGTAAAAAAAAACAGCACTTCATCTCAGATTCAAGAGGAGTAAGAATATAGCTGACAAACAAAAGCTGAAAGAAGCGAAAAGGTGCGTAAAGAACACAATGAGAGCAGAATTCAATAATTCTGAAAGTAAGACGTTGTCAACCGACCTGAATAAAAGCCCTAAGAGATTCTGGTCTTATGTAAAATCAGTAAGTGGAAGAAAATCATCTATCATTATCTCAGCGACCAAACGGCACCTAAACGAGAGATAACAAAGAGAAGTCCTAAACACTGAATTCGGTCTTCTGAAGTTGTTTCACCGCGGAAGATCGTAACACTGTCCCTCCTTTCAATCGTCGTACGAACATCGAAATGGCAGATATTGAGATAACCGATAGCGGAATTGAAAAGCAGCTAAGATAGCTTAGTGGTGGAATGACATCAGAACCAGATGAGATATCTATAAAGATCATGCGAAAGAAATTGCTGCCCCTCTAGCAGTAATTTATTGTAGATCACTTGAGCAACGAAAGGGGTACCTAACGACTGGAAAAAATCGCAGGTCACTCGCGTTTTTAAGAAAGGCCGTAAGGCAAAAAAAAAGACTCAAAGCACTATGGACTTAACATCTGAGGTCATCAGTCCCCTAGACTTAGAACTACTTAAACCTAACCAACCTTAAGACATCACACACATCCATGCCTCAGGCAGGATTCGAACCTGCGACCGCAGCAGTAGCTCGGCTCCGAACTGAAGCACCTAGAACCGCTGGACCACAGCGGCCGGTGTTCGAACCTTATATATAACCTCAAGGAAAACAATCTATCGACACGTAGCATGGATTCATAAAATGTCGTTCTTGTACAACAAAATAGCTTCTTATTCACATGACGTAATGAGTGCTTCTGACAAGAGATCTCAAATTGTTTCCATATTTCCAGATTTCCAGAATGTTTTTGATGCCTTTCCTCACAAGCAGCTTCTAATCAAATTGCGTGTCTGTGGAATATGTTCTAAGTTGTGAGAAAGGTGACAGTTCGTAGTAATTGACGAAAAGGCATAAAGTAAAACGGAAACAATATATGGCGTTCCCAGTGAAGTGTAATCGGAGACAACCAAAGCATTCCTTTTAGATCGTTTGCAAAAGATGACGTTATTTATCTTCTAATAAAACCTTCAGGAGACCTAAGCCAATTGCAAAATACATTTATACTGTCTGAAAAGTGGAAGTTAACCGTAAATAATTAAAAATGCAACTTCATCCACATGAGTATGAAATGGAATCCGTTAAACTTCGGTTATTTGGCAAATCACAAAAATCTAACAGCTGTCTGTTCAACTAAGCCCCAAGGGATAACAAATACGAAGAACGTAAGCTGAAACTATCATATAGATAACTTCGTGGGAAAGGCGAACAAAAGACAGCAGTTCATTGGCAGAACATCTAGGAGATGCAGAAAACACACTAATTAGACTACCCACACTACGCTTGTCCATTCTCTCTTAGCAGCGTCTCCATGTCAATGTGTCGCGAGATTTTTAATGCCTACTAATCTCCATATGATAAGATATCTAGAACATGAAAAGTTTGTCGCGAAATCATTTTTCACAGCAATAAACTTATAAAATTTGCATCTTGCAGTCGTACAACAATTAAAAAACCGTAATGTATGTACTTAATGAGTATGTGTTTGCATTTTCGCACCCAGTAAAAAAATCACATTTAGGGGTGTCGCGAAAGTTTGAAACGTTCTTTGGTGTCCACAGAAGAAAAAATAAAGATTGCAATACACGCTGCTAGAGTAATGCAGTGCGGTATTGGACACTCACCTGGTACGATTCAAGGAGGACACCGGCGTTTTATGTTAACGCGAAATAGGCAGGAGAGAGTGTCACGTGTATGATACGCCAGATGAAGTACCAATCATTAAAACAAACGCGTTTTTCTCTGTCGCGAAATCTGTCACAGAATTTCATTCACCAACGTTCTCCTTCGAATGCGAAAACATTACATTTACTCCCGTCTACATGAGGAGAAATGAGAGCTTCTACAGAAAGATTTGGGTGTTCATTTTTTTCACGTGTTATTCGAGAGAGGACTGTGGACAAATAGTCTGAAATTTATTCTATGTAGAATCTGCCAAGCAGTTAAGTGTGAACTACAGAAACATTAGAGTTCTTCTCCATTAAGTTTGCGGACGCTGAGATGTAGAATCTCCATTAGTGTGAAAAAGTTGCGTAACAAATTCCACAAAAAATGGATTGCCACCGAAAATCTTCGAAGAAACAAATTGCCAGCGACAAACAGATCAATTTCTGGCGTCTCGTAATGACACACGTAGAGGTTCGACAGACCTCGAGGATTGCAGAGAGGACGTGGTATGTGGGCCCCCACTGTGCACAGTTGCAGCTCATTACTACGTTTCTAATCATTGAGTACTTTTCCTCGCAGGTTTCTGGGAACCTTCTAGCCCGATTCTTACTGCAGATTTATGTTTTCTTTTTGTAATTCTATAACGTGACTGCAAAAGTGTGGAAGTGTGAAAAAGGTTTTTTTAAAATATATACTTGACGTGAACTGTGAAGCTGTTTTACAATGGACTCCTCATTAACCTGATCCATTACGAACCATATAATTTATGAAATGACGGAAGCCAAATATTTTACGTTGTTATTACCAATCATACATGCAAAGCTACTTTGTGGAGGGCGAAGTTCTTCTACCGCGTCATAAAATGGGGAATCTCACAAACCACCGTGAGATTTAGTTTTGCACCGTGTCCCTATGGCCGACATATCATTTGTCCTTTTTATATAAAATCCAATTTTATTTGAAGTATTTTTGCAGCTCTACAGCTCATGGTTTTGTGGACACTGTAAACAGGAAATTAAATGTTAATGAACGTACAGCTTGGACACTCGCACATGTCGGATTTGTTCTTCTCGAAGACAAGTAAACGTCGCATGTACAGCGAAGGCGTTGTGTTGGCTGCTGAGTTTTTTACGGGCCGCCTTATTCTTGTTCGTTACCGAAGACCTCTCTGGCTAAGTGGCCTATCAACGACAATAACAGGCCACCTCACAAAACTAATATCGGCCTGCGTCTGAAATGCCTAATGTGTTCTCCATCGGACAACAGTGTATTATTAGGTGAATATTGCTCCGAAAGCGGGAAAGAGAAATGATGGCGATACTAGAGTTCTGTTTGCAGGTGCTGTACTAGTATGAATAATTGATTTGTCTCGGAAATTTTCCAGCAAGCGATACAGCTGCGGGAAAGCTGAGGGTATATTTGTCAGCCTCAAATGAAACATTTGCCTTTGCTCTAAAAGTGTCCCGGTCGTTTCTTTGAATCACCTGCGGTCCACGTGACTGGGAACAACACCTTAAATAACGGAAGGGGCGGACAGTCTCTCTATAGCGCCGGCGTGTCAGGACCGGAGCCAGCCGACGCAGAAGCAGAAGGGAGCCCACCGAACAGCAGAGGTACGTCACGAGTCTGAGCGCCTCGGAGTCGCCGCCTTCTGACCGAAACGAACAGGTCCCTGGGAGGTGTAGCATAAACTGCGCCGATCGTCGTTGCGGATTCGGCTTTAGTAAGGTACACGAGTAACGTTGGTGTCTTTCAATGTTGTAGCTACACTTACATTTCTGAGATCAAATGTTAGTTTCTATGTCCATTGCAGAGATATCTGAGGCCTAACCAGCCATACCTCACCAAATCAGCCACCGACAAAAGTAATGTCTGGTGCTATAAACTAAATTTTCATACATAAAGAGGAAACCAGTACTCGTGTTAAAAGGGATGGCAAATGTCTGTAACTATTATTTGCTTCTTGGGACCAGTAAAGGTTCAGATCTCTACACTTAACAAAATTCGGCAACGTTCTTCATTGATTGTTTTTTCAATTTTGGCATTCACTAAAAATTCGCAACTTTCTTCATTGATTGTTCTTTGAATTTTGCCATAGTCTAACTTTCCTTTCGTATTCTTCCAACAGATAAAGAGCAGGAGTAAAGACTTGTGTACACTTCTCTCTATATTGTCAATAAATTAAGCTTATTTTCGAAGTTGCTGTGGTGTCGGGGAGTAAGAAGTAGCAGCATATTTTCAGTCTTGAAATACTAGCTATAGGGTATTGGAATTTATTTAACCTTTCCCTATTTAGGTTTACATCATTTCCGTGGTAGTAATCAAGGACCAAACAAAACCTGTAACTAACCGTGCTGTTTATGTTTGTACGTGTTCCATATTTCCTGTCAGTACAATTCGACTCGCAACAAGTACACGAGAGAATATTAATTTCTGATTGGTGCAAGAATTCTGCGAATATAGACATATTATTGTTGACATATTATAATTCAATAACGCAACTTACTAGAAAGCCTCATATGCTTGTTTCACTGTTTCGTGTATGGATCTTATAATAGATTTTGTAGCCCATTACTTTGCTTAAAAGTGTGGTTGCAATGTTTAAAGGATGTTATGATTCTTCCGGTGGATTTAAGTGAGTACTTGCGATTTTCGCAACTATGTGAAATTTGCGAATACATAATATCTCTTTTTCCAGCCTGATCTTGTTGGTCTCGAGAACCTATATCGAGTATTTGATTATCACAGTAACGAACAGGCTTCCCATTCCCGATGCGAATTGGTTCTTACTGGCAGTTTTCGGGAATACAATGAGTGCAGCCGTTGGTCGGAAAAGTTTTCGGGTACGTATTCGTCTTCGTTCGGCTCTTACTGGTCTTTGCTACGGGAATCCTCAAAACGGCTTTCCCTGGTTGTACGAAATGGATCGTTGCATTGGAAGTAATGTTAAAACAATTTAAGTTGGATAATGAGCAATTTATATTTACATTAGCACAATTCTAAAAAATGTAGTTACGAATTGTTCCATCAAGTTTAAAAACAGATTATGACAACACAAGATGTCAAAATATTGAAATGAAGTCTTCATGAAATTACTGAAATGTTTAGTTTTCCATTTCGTTCAACAGTCTAATTTTCAAAAATTCTTTAACCAGTCTGTTAATTCTATTAATTTTACTACAAGAAATGTGAATAAAATTATACATTCGAAATTAACGTTAACTGCAATTTGAACATTTACAAATAACATTAAAACTCAGGGATGTGGTAAGACTTGACAGGGGGAAGCGGCGGTGAGGGCGAGCCTGGCCATGAGTAACGAACACGAGCCATCACAAAGTACCCAGAAAAATTCGTCTACAATGAGACCTCTTATTTGCGGAAGCACACACACAAACATATTTGCATAGCAGGAAACAAAAATTATTTGTTCCTTCAGATTTACTTTCATCTATTAAAGAGACTGCCTGCTCTACGCTTGTTCATCCTCTTTTGGAGTACTGCTGCGCGCTCTGGGATCCTTACCGGATAGGATTAACCGAGTATAATCAGAAAGTTGAAAGAAGAGCAGCACGTTTTCTATTATCGGGAGATAGCGAAGAAAGTGTCACTGACATGATAGAGGATTTGGGATGGACATCACTAAAGCAAAGGTGTTTTTCGTTGCAGCAGAATCTTCTCACAAAATTTCAATCACAAACTTTCTCTTCCGAATGCGAATATGTTTTGTTGATGCCCATTTACACAGGGAGAAACGATCATCATAATAAAATAAGGGTAATGAGAGCTCGCACGGAAAGAAATAGGTGTTGGTTTGTTTTCTTCGCGGTGTTCGTGATTGGAATAGTAGAGAATTATTATGAAGGTGGTTCGATGAAACCTCTTCCGGGAATTTAAGTGTGATTTTCAGAGTACCCATGTGGATGTAGATGTAGACTGATGTTCATCTCGTTATGTACATTTTCCGTAATGCACGGCTTTTGGGGACGCGTATAGTCGCTAATACAGGGTTGTTTGTAAATTATAGCCCTGTTTTGTCGAGTGGTATGTGTACAACCACTCATCGTTAATCAATGGAACTGTTATTGCATAAGCAGCCAACGAAAGTAATTAAAAAAACTGCTGTTAACAGTCATTGGTAGCGCTCTGCATATGCCTGTGGCAAATTATGTGTTTTTAGTACTTAACTTTTTTGCAAGAAACTTTGTAACACGTACAGCCTGACTCGTAATATTATCCTTTTCTAAAAGAAGAGGAAGGTTTTTCATTATTTTTCGATCTCCTGAAAAACTTGTCGTGGGAGTTAATTCGTCAAATTTTCCAGACTGTAGTTTGCAACATTCTACAGCACTTACTTAAGAATCACTACCAAGAAATATATCTCATGCTATATGCATCCAAAGCGATGTAGTATGTATAATACATGTATAGAAACGTATTCTGCTTTTAATGCCAGAAATATAACTTATTAAGGATGCACATAATAATTGTATGGCTTATCCACGCATTCGGCTGAACCCGTAGATCATGGCTCTATTGTATTTGGTCCCTTTTGGTACTCAGGAATATAGTTTACGATATCTTGGAGTTCTCATTTCTGTGCATCACCAGTCCACCAAACGCACAAGTCGGTACCTTGTTAGTCCTGCACCTTCGAGAAAGAGTATGTTTGTTTATTAAGAGTTCATTTAATAATTATACATCTTCAGTACATCACTGAAGCAAAAACACGAGAAGTAGCTTTCTCTGAGGTCTTTTACAACAAATATTAGTGCCATAAATCAAAACTAAAATATGCATCGACAAAATGGTTCAAAATGGCTCGGAGCACTATGCGACTTAACTTCTGAGGTCATCAGTCGCCTAGAACTTAGAACTAATTAAACCTAACTAACCTAAGGACATCACACACATCCATGCCCGAGGCAGGATTCGAACCTGCGACCGTAACGGTCGCGCGGTTCCAGACTGTAGCGCCTAGAACCGCTCGGCCACTCCGGCCGGCACACTGCACAATTATTATGCATTTATGAGAATGATTGTCTCTGGTTTTACTATACTGGAATCCTGGAAAAGCATGACACCATCTAGGGATGTTTCAAAGTTTGCCAGAGCACATGTCTAGGCGAGTGCAAGGTGACTTCATTTAGGTCATGTACTCGTAGTTCCCTGCACTGAGAACTTCTAAAAATGTTTGCTCCCTATATCTCAAGAATGTCCGTTTTGCGGTGTTAGCTATATTGAAAATAAGCAAATACAGACCGACAGCGTGTGATTCAATTCGAATATGACTTAGGGTCTCTTGGAACCATGCAGGTACTTAATATCTCATGTAAACAAAGGTATCTAAGTCGATTTTAAAACTTTTTGGAAACAACAAAAGTTAATTTACCAAGAACGCTTTTCAAAACCCTGCAGTCACACTAGCGTATTATCCTATGCTTGCACGAATGTATCATTTTCCATTTAACACTAGCAAATAACTTTGAAACAATAGAAGTACTTTGATTGGCGGAAAGGTATGTGTAAACTGTGAAGGCGTTTGCGATCAGGATAAAATGACTTAAATTTCTAAGATTAGTCACCCTCATAAATTTACCAGACAGTACCTTTTATTTTAAGTAGGCTTTACGTCCTCATTCATGACTTTCTGTCTTACGGTAATTCTGTTATCTCTGAAGCATAGAATTTACCCGATAACTGTTTTACAAAGCATACCATTACCATTTTACCATTTATAATTCCGCAAATGTTGTCGCACTGAGGGGTACCTTTTTTGTTAATGCGTTTGATCATACTTCAGTACTATTTTCTCCTCTTTCACTTCTTCAGATTACTTTCTACAGGCCCACTACAGCAAATGGAAACGAGAGTACAGACAGCGTATACAGGGTGGTCGACTGATAGTGACCGGATCAAATATCTCACGAAACAAGCATAAAACGAAAAAACTACAAAGAACGAAACTCGTATAGCTTGAAGGGGGAATCCAGATGGCGCTATGGTTGGCCCGCTAGATGGCGCTGCCATAGGTCAAACGGATATCAACTGCGTTTTTTTTTTTAAATAGGAACCCCCATTTTTATTACACATTTGTGTAGTATGTAAAGAAATATGAATGTTTTAGTTGGACCACTTCTTTCGATTTGTGACAGATGGCGCTGTAGTAGTCACAAACGTATAAGTACGTGATATCACGTAAAATTGCGCCAGTGCGGACGGTATTTGTTTCGTGATACGTTACCCGTGTTAAAATGGACCGTTTACCAATTGCGGAAAAGGTCGATATCGTGTTGATGTGTGGCTAGTGTGATCAAAATGCCCAATGGGCGTGTGCTAAGGATGCTGCTCGGTAACCTGGACGACATCATCCAAGTGTCCGGGCCGTTCGCGGGATAGTTACTTTATTCAAGGAAACAGGAAGTGTTCAGCCACATGTGAAACGTCAACCACGACCTACAACAAATGATGATGCCCAAGTAGGTGTTTTAGCTGCTGTCGCGGCTAATTCGCACATCAGTAGCAGACAAATTGCGTGAGAATCGGGAATCTCAAAAACGTCGGTGTTGAGAATGCTACATCAACATAGATTGCACCCGTACCATATTTCTATGCACCAGGAATTGCATGGCGACGACATTGAACGTCGTGTACAGTTCTGCCACTGGGCACAAGAGAATTTACGGGACGATGACAAATTTTTTGCACGCGTTCTATTTAGCGACGAAGCGTCATTCACCAGCAGCGGTAACGTAAACAGGCATAATACGCACTATTGGGCAACGGAAAATCCACGATGGCTGCGACAAGTGGAACATCAGCGACCTTGGCAGGTTAATGTATGGTGCGGCATTATGGAAGGAAGCATAACTGGCCCCCATTTTATCGATGGTAATCTAAATGGTCCAATGTATGCTGATTTCCTATGTAATATTCTACCAATGTTAGTACAAGGTGTTTCACTGCAGGACAGAATGGCGATGTACTTCCAACATGATGGGTGTCCGCCACATAGCTCGAGTGCGGTTTAAGCGGAATTGAATGACAGGTGGATTGGTCGTCGAAGCACCATACCATGGCCCGCACGTTCACCAGTTCTGACGTCCCGGGATTTCTTTCTGTGGGGAAAGTTGAAGGATATTTGCTATCGTGATCTACCGACAACGCATGACAACATGCGTCAGCGCATTGTCAATGCATGTGCGAACATTGCGAAAGGCGAACTACTCGCTGTTGAGAGGAATGTCGTTACACGTATTGCCAAATGCAGTGAGGTTGACGGACATCATTTCGAGCAATTATTGCATTAATGTGGTATTTACAGGTAATCACACTGTAACAGCATGCGTTCTCAGAAATGATAAGTTCACAAAGGTACATGTATCACGTTGGAACAACCGAAATAAAATGCTCAAACGTACCTACTTTCTGTATTTTAATTTTAAAAAAAACCTACATGTTACCAACTGTTCGTCTAAAGTTGTGAGCCATATGTTTGTGACTATAACAGCGCCATCTATCACAAAGCGAAAAAAGTGGTCCAACTAAAACATTCATATTTCTTTACGTACTACACGAATATGTAATAAAAAATGGGGGTTCCTATTTCAAAAAACGCAGTTGACATCCGTTTGACCTTTGGCAGCGCCATCTAGCGGGAAAACCATAGCGCCATCTGGTTTCCTCCTTCAAGCTAGACAAGTTTCGTTCTTTGTAGTTTTTTCGTTTGACGCTTGTTTGGCCTGGTCACGATCAATGGACCACCCTGTATTAGCAAGGCGCAAGATCAATATATCTGCTACAATTATGAAACCACACTGTTTGATTGGCCAACAAGATCTTGTGGCACTACATGTTTATGGGTTATTTACTACGACAAACTACTTCATGTGTTACCTGCACTGTAGAACAGCACAGAAATCACATCAAAAAGAATATATACATTCATAGTTCATTCTATAATTGTGATTTTATAGTTCTGTTTACCGTGGTTTATGAACAGTGGTGATATATCTGAGAAGAAAAATAAAGAAGAGTGAAAGGAACGTCTTGCAGAGCGTCCAGCCACCGACGCAGGAACGTCAAGCCCTGTATCCCTGGACGGCATGTGTTACGTATAGACGATACACACGTAACGCCTCATGCAGGGCGGCTACAGAATCTCAGAACTAATGGAGTCCCTGTTTCGAGCAGAGACACGCTTCTAGATTACCACAGGTTTACGTGTCCTTTTCGTATACATTCATCGAGCACGATCTTAAGCTAATTATTGTCGTGCACACGTTTTACACATTATTTATGCCTACAACACCCAGACATGAATTTCATTTTTAATTTTCCTTCGTATACAGTGAGATCCTTGTGTTAGTTCGCGCCAAATAGCAAGGGAATCTTGCATGAGCCAGAGTAGTGTTGTTCGTGTTCTGCATCGCCATAAATATTATCCTTACCATATCAATCTCCACCAAGAACTAACTGGTACGGATCGTATGCGTCACACTGAATTCTGCCGATGGGCTCAACTTCAGATTCAGAGCGACGGCACATTTATTAATTTGATATTATTTGCTGACGAGGCTACATTCACGAACCATGGAAATGTTAATTTGGATAACATGCACTATTGGGCAACTGAAAATCCATGCTGGCTGCGGCAAGTGGCACACCAGAAACCGTTGTCGGCAAATGTATGGTGTGGTATTCTGGAGGCCAGAATTATAGTTCAAGAATTTCATCGAAGGAAATTTTAATGGTAGGAAGTACAACCACATTCCTGCAAGATACTGTTATTGGAAGAAATACCATTAGGAACAAGTAACAGAATTTGGTATCAATACGATGCGTGTTCGGCACATTTTTCGCTGATGGCTAGAAATAAGTTAAAGAGGCAATACTTAGATCGTTGAATTGGACCTGGAGGAGATGAGTCGCGGCCGGCTCGTTCGCCAGACGTAACGTCTCTGGATTTTTTCTTGTGGGGATTCGTAAACGACATTGTTTATAAAGACGTTCCAACAACACCTTATGCGAGAGAGAATTGTCGGAGCATGTGCTTCGATAAATGCCGATATGATAAGGAATACCACCCAATCCATGATAAGAAGATTGCAGCACTGCATTGATACTAATGGTCATCACTTCGAACACCTTCTGTAAATGGACGTTCATACCACATTTGTGACCTTCATTGGCCTACAAAGACCTTACTGTTGCACATCATTGGATTCGCTTCGATAGCCGGTATCAGAAAATAAGTACCAAACTATAGTATCCCATTTAAAAACAAAGTTGAACTTCATATCTCTGCAGCGACACCACCTAGCAACAAAAAAACCAACGTTATATTATGGTCCCCGTTGTCCCATGCAACTTTTGTCCCACAAACGTTTCAGCTCCTGTCATACTTTCGGAGTTCTTTTTGGTTCAAATGGCTCTGAGCACTATGGGACTCAACTGCTGAGGTCATAAGTCCCCTAGAACTTAGAACTACTTAAACCTAACTAAGGACAACACACACATCCATGCCCGAGGCAGGATTCGAACCTGCGACCGTAGCGGTCGCGCGGTTCCAGACTGTAGCGCCAGAACCGCTCGGCCACCAGCGGAGTTCTTCTTGGTGGCAATAGTTAGTTACTCACCCTGTATATTGTAAGTGTAGTGTTCCTTGTCTTCAAGGATTCCTTGGCGACCAAAGTAACTTTCACACGGCGTGTCACTGTCAAATAACGTAGCTCGATGAACAACTACTACGGCACAGAACAGAAAGATGTGGAAGACATGCGCAGTTATACGACCAAAAATGTCACTTTTAATGAAAGTCAATAATTACACTGAAGCCACCGCATTTTAGATGGTCCCCTGGACGTTACAAACGGCGGGCTATGGTTCGTAATTGGTTGTGTAATCGCCACGGGCGTCAATGTGCACTCTGCAACGTGCCGCCACGCTGGTCACAAAGTTGGTAATGAGATTTTGTGATAGAGTTTTCCATTCTTTCACCAGTGCGGTTGACAACTTCTGGATGTCCGTTTGTGCATTTGGACGTGTTGCAGTGCGTCTCTCCAATCCCAGAACGCGATACGCTCGCCGTCAGCGTTATTGTGACAGTGTACTCCTTCACCACGTGCACATTTTGAGGTATGCATCTGGCGGTGATGCCAATTTCATGGATGGCAGTGTGCGGCCGTATGGCACAGCGCAGGTGGAGGAGCTCTTGGAACGAGATGATATTTGGGGAACAGATTAGCCTGCTGTTTCCCCTAACTTAAATACGGTCCACCACGGGTGGGATGTGTTGGGGAGAATCGTATCGCAGCACGTCCGCAAACGTTATTGTTAGATTTAAGTGTTTTCGTCAAGTTGATTTAAAGTCTTTAATTGCTTCTTCCTCTGTCTCTCATATAAGAATGGTTATTGGTGGCTTAATAACCATGAATTGATGAAGTTGTAACGACCAGCCATAAGCTGTGATCCACGCCTGTGGAAGAATGGAACAGCCTATCACGAGAACTGCTTGACAACCTTGTGACCAGCATGGAACGCGTTACAGAGTGTTGACTGCAGACTGTCGTGGTCACACACACCATTAAGAACAGTGTCCCGCCTTTTGTAATGTCCAGGGGACCATCATAAAGCGCTGTGACCTCATAGCAATTATTGTCTTTGAATAAAAACGCCATTTCTGTCCGTCTCATTGCGTATTTCTTCCAGCACTGCTGTAACAGTTGTTTCTGTGTATGGTCCAAATTCCATCAAGGGAAGTTATTTAGTAGTGAAACATCATGCGAAAGTTACTTTAGTCCTTAAGTTGTACACACGAGTCTATATTTTTGTTGGCACGACAGCTTTTGCTATTAGTGTGGTCGACAAGAGAATGTAACCTTTTTATCATTATTGGTCGTTCTTTCCAAAATCTGTTCCTTTTTTCTATGCCAGTGGAATTCTCACTTGAAGTGCCTACACTGAATTCAAGTGGAGTTACGAGTCTTGTTTTCTCTGTATCATCGTTTCCTTCTCTACTTTTCGTACTATATTCCTAATATATAATCTGGACCAGAATTTAGTTCCATTCAATCGATGCTGTCTCGTACTGTCTTCCATCGTCTGGGATGTGACAGTGGAAAAGTGTGTGTTCTAGAGACCAGTTTTCTCCGTATGAGCAATCATATTTTCAACAGAGGTTCGTGGAGTACACATTCGCCATGCATATTGTATAGGTTAAAACGTTCTGCTATTTGGGAAAAGGGCCATCATTGCTTCACTTCATATCTGTAGAATAGGGAGCTAGAGTTTGTTCTCCAGTATCAACAGGCAAGGAAGAGATTCCAATACGAACGAGGTCAAGTGAAGTGAGAAGCTCCAAGGGTTCCTGTTCTGTGACGACTACTTTTCTCACCTAACATTACCGCTGGATATATTTCGTAAACCACATCAAATACTGACGAATCGATTCCACAGACGGAACGTGAGGAGTGGGGCTAGTGTAATTGGTTAATACAAACCATAAAAGAATGCACGGAAGTATGTTTTTTAACACAAATCTACGTTTTTTTAAATGGAACCCCATTAGTTATGTTAGCACATCTGAACATATAAACAAATACGTAATCAGTGCCGTTTGTTGCATTGTAAAATGTTGATTACATCCGGAGATATTGTAACCTAAAGTTGACGCTTGAAACCTCCGACGTTCAGTTGCGTGTTGAAAAATGGTTCAAATGGCTCTGAGCACTATGCGACTGTCTTCTGAGGTCATCAGTTGCCTAGAACTTAGAACTAATTAAACCTAACTAACCTAAGGACATCACACACATCCATGCCCGAGGCAGGATTCGAACCTGCGACCGTAGCGGTCGCTCGGCTCCAGACTGTAGCGCCTAGAACCGCACGGCCACTCCGGCCGGCTAGTTGCGTGTTGTAACAGCTGTAACATACATTGCGCTTCTACAGAATGATCTGCCAACGTTGCTCGGCCGGCCGAAGTGGCCGCGCGGTTCTGGCGCTGCAGTCTGGAACCGCGAGACCGCTACGGTCGCAGGTTCGAATCCTGCCTCGGGCATGGATGTATGTGATGTCCTTAGGTTCGTTAGGTTTAACTAGTTCTAAGTTCTAGGGGACTAATGACCTCAGCAGTTGAGTCCCATAGTGCTCAGAGCCATTTGAACGTTGCTCGAAAATGTCCCACCGGAAACGCGTCGACGTATGTGGTATCAGCATGATGGTGCACCTGCACATTCCGCAATTAACACTAGGCTGACCCTTGACAGGATGTTCGACGGGCGTTTCTTAGGACGTGGAGGACGCATAAATTGGCCAGCCCGTTCTCCTGATCTTACACCTCTGGACTTCTTTCTGTGGGGTACGTTAAAGGAGAATGTGTAACGTGATGTGCCTACAACCCCAGAGGATATGAGACAACGTATTGTGGCAGCCTGCGGCGACATTACACCAGATGTACTGCGGCGTGTACGACATTCATTACGCCAGAGATTGCAATTGTGTGAAGCAAATGATGGCCACACATTGAACATCTATTGGCCTGACATGTCGGGACACACTCTATTCCACTCCGTAACTGAAAACGGAAACCACGTGTGTACGTGTACCTCACCGCTCATGGTAATGTACATGTGCGTCAGTGAAAAAGACCAATAAAAAGGTGTTAGCATGTGGACGTAATGTGTTGTTCCAGTCTCTTCTGTACCTAAGGTCCATCACCGTTCCCTTTGGATCCCTACGTAATTCGGTGCTCTCCGATACACACGATCGAACAGCGGAGGAGTGGTACTCAAGCGTCAACCTTAGGTTACAATATCTCCGGATGTAATTAACATTTTACAATGCAACAAACGGCACTGATTACGTATTTGTTTATATGTTCAGATGTGCTAGCAAAACTAACGGGGTTCCATTTAAAAAAAACGTATGTTTGTGTTAAAAGACATACTTCCGTGCATTTTTTTATGGTTTGTATCAACCAATTACACTAGCGCCACTCCTCACGTTCGGTCTGTGGAATCGATTCGTCAGTATTTGATGTGGTTTACGAAATACATCCAGCGGTAATGTTAGGTGACTCACCCTGTATATGGCCATGAACCATTGAAATTGCTACAACACGAAGATGACGTGCTACAGAAGCGAAATTTAACCGACAGGAAGAAGGTGCTGTGATATGCAAATGTTAGCTTTTCAGAGCATTCACACAAGGTTGGCGCCGGTGGCGAAACCTACAACGTGCTGACATGACGAAAGCTTCCAACCGATTTCTGATACACAAACAGCAGTTGACCGGCGTTGCCTGGTGAAACGTTGTTGCGATGCCTCGTGTAAGGAGGAGAAATGCGTACCATCACGTTTCCGACTTTGATAAACATTGGATTGTAGCCTATCGCGATTGCGGTTTATCGTATCGCGACGTTGCTGCTCGCGTTGGTCGAGATCCAATGACTGTTAGCAGAATATGGAATCGGTGGGTTCAGGAGGGTAATACGGAACGCCGTGCTGGATCCCAACGGCCTCGTATCACTAGCAGTCGAGATGACAGGCATCGTATCCGCATGACTGAAACGGATCGTGCAGCCACGTCTCGATCCCTGAGTCAACAGACGGTGACGTTTGCAAGACAACAACCATCTGCACGAACAGATCGATGACGTTTGCAGCAGCATGGACTATCAGCTCGGAGACCATGGCTGCAGCTACCCATGACGATGCATCACAGACAGGAGCGCCTGCGATGTTGTACTCAACAACGAACCTGCGTGCACGAATGGCAAAACGTCATTTTTTCGGATGAATCCAGGTTCTGTTTACAGCATCATGATGGTCGCATCCGTGTTTGGCGACATCTCGGTGAACGCACATTCGAAGCGTGTATTCGTCATCACCATACTGGCGTATCACCTCTTGTTCGCATTGACGGCACTTTGAACAGTGGACGTTACATTTCAGATGTGTTACGACCCGTGGCTCTACCCTTCATTCGATCCTTGCGAAACCTTACATTTCAGCAGGATAATGCACGACCGCATGTTGCAGGTCCTGTACGGGCCTTTCTGGATACAGAAAATGTTCGACTGCTGCCCTGGCCAGCACATTCTCCAGATCTCTCACCAATTGAAAAGTCTGGTCAATGGTGGCCGAGTAACTGTCTCGTCACAGTACGCCAGTCACTACTCTTGATGAATTGTGGTATCGTGTTGAAGCTGCATGGGCAGCTGTACCTGTACACGCCATTCAAGCTCTGTTTGACTCAATGCTCACGCGTAACAAGGCCGTTATTACGGCCAGAGGTGGTTGTCCTGGGTACTGATTTCTCAGGATTTATGCACCCAAACTGCGTGAAAATATAATCACATGTCAGTTCTAGTATAATATATTTGTCCAGTGAATACCCGTTTATAATCTGCATTTCTTCTTGGTATAGCAATTTTAATGGCCAGTAGTATATATGACACAAAAATGGTTCACTTTGTGGACGACATAGATTTTATTGTGAAAGATGTGGAAGGTACTGTAAATGATGTAATTAACAGTGCAATTAGCAGCATCAATAAGTAGCTGTCAGAGAAGGAATTAAAACCTAATTATAATCAAAAGCAATGGAAACATTTTCTGAAACTGAACTCTTGTTAAATATAAATTTTACTGTGTGTAGCTGCTGAAGCAGTAAGTAAAATCTATCTTCATAAATTCTTAGGATTGAGGCTAACTGGAAGGCTTTCATAGAAGTTTCACTTTCAACATCAAGCGCAGAAAGATAATGCTGGTACCTTCTCAATAATGCCGATCTCCAATGTTTCTGATGACCACGCTGTCTGGTCTCCTTCCCCAAACCAACCAACCAACCAACTATCCAATGTTTCTGATAATGAAACAGGAAGGCTTGTTCACTTTGCTTATGATCACCCTATTACCTCGTACGGTATTATATTCTGCGTCATCTCTTGGCACACACCAAGAATATTCTCAGTCCAGACACGAGCGGTCAGACTGATCTCCGGTATAAGTTCACGAACTTCGCGTACGTCGTTTTTCAGGTGTCTACCTTCGTCGACCCTTACATACACTCCATCGAGGGATTTGTTGTTGATAATATTGATTCAGTGAGAATAAATATTCAAAATGTGAACACCAGACGAAAAAAGACTGTGCACTTGAATAAGACTTTGTACAGAAATAAGGCATTGTACAGAAATGTGAGCACAGTTCACCAATTTTTCGGTTTCTGTATACTTTCAGCAGGACTGAAAAACTGAGTGATATGCTCAAATCCAAGATAAAAATCAGTGCTCTTTAAACTAGACTGCTTGACAGCTGTTAAGAAACAGCGATGTTGTTGGACAAGAATAGTCACAGGCTTTCATGATCGACATGTTGGGCAGTACATACGTAAAAGAGGTGGAATGGTATATTTATAACGAGAAATGGTACAAATTTCACCACACGGGAAAGCAGGATAATAGACATAAATAATGTAGGTAATGATCGATATCGGAATCTCAGTAAGGAATACGCCCTCCTTGGGCACTATGGTACATTTCCCACATACGAAATGGTTCAAATGGCTCTGAGCACTATGGGACTTAACATCTATGGTCATCAGTCCCCTAGAACCCAGAACTACTTAAACCTAAGTAACCTAAGGACATCACACAACACCCAGTCATCACGAGGCAGAGAAAATCCCTGACTCCGCCGGGAATCGAACCCGGGAACCCGGGCGTGGGAAGCGAGAGCGCTACCACACGACCACGAGATGCGGACTCCACATACGACATTGTTGAGGGGTCCTTGGGTGATATTGCGCCACTCGTCTCTCAAGGCGATTTTCGGTACTAGAACTGTACGGGGAGAGTCACACGTTCAGTACCTTTACTTTCCCGTGTGTGCCACACCTGAGCGCCCTGTATGGGAAAGGTATTGTCATACATAAATATGAAGTCAGGACCTGCCGCACCCCTAAACAGACGGATGTGATCCAGAATAATCGCCGGCCGGGGTGGCCGAGCGGTTCTAGGCGCTACAGTCTGGAACCGCGCGACTGCTACGGTCGCAGTTTCGAATCCTGCCTCGGGCATGGATGTATGTGATGTCCTTAGGTTAGTTAGGTTTAAGTATTTCTAAGTCCTAGGGGACTGATGACCTCAGAAGTTAAGTCCCATAGTGCTCAGAGCCACTTGAATAATTTTTTTGGCGCCTTGCGCAAAGGTATGCAGTTGTGTTTGGCGGTTGTGCAAAATACCGGCCCACACCATAGCTGCCAAGTTACACGGATGACGTTCAGAAACATTCTGTGATGTATAACGTGAACCCCCTCTTTCTCCACACTAACTGGTAGCCAGAATTACCTGTCACAGTGGAGCGGAATTCATCGGAGAACACCACTCTGTACCACTGTTGTTGTCCCCAAGGAACATTCTCCCTTCACCAATGAACTCTTTTTTCATGATATCATAATTGAACTGGAATGCATTTAACAGACCACCAAGTGTACATACCAGCCTGATTCAATCGTCGCGAAATGGTTCTGGAAGAGACGCTTGTACTGGTACAGGTTTCAGGGTCTGCAGCGATCTGTCTGGGAGTGAGATGTCTGTTTCTTTTCCCGTTAGGGATGTGTATCGATCCTCTTGCGGTATGGCGGTCGGTCTACGACCACCGGTGTGGTTTAGCTTAGCATTTCCATCTTCGCGAGATGACACGTTTGGACGCACTCATTACTATGGCCGCAGTAGTGTGACCTCGACCGGCTTCGACCCGTCGAGCTGGTCGTCCAGGTTCGTAAGCACTGAAATGATGCCTTATAGGCATGTTATCACACCACACGGAATGTCGCAATAATCGGTTCCACATCAACCTTCGACAAGCACAGTACTGCACGATTTGTCCAATGCACATACAGTCTTCATGCACAGGCTCCGCTGCAGTTAACGCATCACGCGTTCAACGTTTCCTTTTACTATCCTTGGTCGGTTGTTCCGTAGCAACTACGAGTTTTTATCTATCAATTAGCAGTTGTTTCTTAGCAGTAACAGTTGTTCCAATCAATATATGTACTGACACGCTTTACGATCCTGTAGCTCTCGCTTGCATGGTCTCCAGAACCTGATAAATAAGTAAATAACTACATAAGTAAAGGGTCGTGAACAGTCAGTAAATGGATCATGCCCCGCCTGTGGTCAACATGTCTCTTTGAAGCCTAACAATCCTGAATACAAAGAAGAAGAGACTTTACAAACTCTTTGTAAAGTTGATTGTTGCAGGTAATTTCTCCACTGCTGCCACTGCAGAATCTTTGAGATAGTCTTTGTATTTGACGTCTGGGCCTCCCATAGCAGGAACCAGAATGGAGCACCCCTCGGCGGACAGCGACCCGCTGGTGGTCCCTGGAGCCACTCTACGCCGTCTGATGGGTCTGTGGCGGCCACAAGGCCGGGTCGCACGCCGCCTCAACGGGCTGCTCGCCGGCTTCATTATTGCCACCCTCGCTTTTCTGCCCGCCTGTGTGGCTCTCAAGTTGTACGTGGACCCTCCGGAAGAGCTTGAGCGGATTACGCTCTGCAGCCTCGCCACTTCTATCTGCATCGGATTTCTCTTCAAGGTAATCCTTACAAACCACTCTTCGTTTTTGAGAGCGGCAAGATGACGTTTTCCATTCAGTTAAAATATTACCGGTAACTTACTGCTTTTGTCTCTCGTTTTAAACTATGAATAACCTAACATAGCGTAGTGAAGAAAACTCTTTGGCTGATCATTGGTATAAAAAAGAACGAGTCAGTCAAAAGATATTGTTTATCTTTTGCAACTAAGATATGATGAAACTTTTTTCAGAAACAAAGGTCCAAGCATACAGCACTTTTGAACATAACTTAAAGTAGACGTATATATATATATATATATATATATATATATATATATATATATATATATATATATATATACGAAACAATGTAGCACAAACATAAAAACAAATAAAAGATACATTCCATAAGTAGAACGAGGGTTTAATTTAGTAACTATTTTGTCAGCTTATCTTAGGCCTAAGGTGACAGAAATAAGGAAACACACACATCAACAAAATTCTCGCATAAACGTTTAGGGGTTGTTTTGTTTTGGGGGAAGAGAACAAACTGCGAGGTCATCGGTCTCATCGGTTTAGGGATGGACGGGGAAGGAAGTCGGCGGTGCCCTTTCGAAGGAACCATCCCGGCATTTGCCTGGAGCGATTTAGGGAAATCACGGAAAACCTAAATCAGGGTGGCCGGACGCATCCTCCCGAATGCGAGTCCAGTGTGCTAACCACCGCGCTACCTCACTCGGTAAAGTTTAAGGGAGACAACACTTAAACGTGAGTCTAAAGTGAGAAAGATGTAAGGGTTACAAATAAAAAGCAAGGTAAATAACCAATAAGAGTGGAGAATATTGTTATGAGATGTGCAGGCAGACAACAAATCCCCAGGTAAAGAAGAAGCAGCCGAGGAAACAATACAAGGACAAGAATGAACAATTTTTGTATCTTCAACAGAATTAAATTGTAAACTGTTAGTGTAAATAAGTTTTAGGTGAGTAAAACGAGAAGCTTACAGTAACAAAAAACCACTTAGTAATGACATTTTACAGCCCCAGTATTAATCAAGTAAATCATAGATTTTTCTATATGTTCTTCAGTATTTCCAGATTCTATGTAGACAGATTAAAGTTAACTGACAGATTAACGTATGACTATTCCCAAATACATTTTTGTAAATAGTATATTAATTGTGAAACACTCTTTCGGAGAATATAATATAAATAGCTTAAATACTATACGAAAAGAACGTTACAGACACAACGAGTTCTTTGTTTGAGTGTAGCGTTGACGGAAGAGCATCAAAATTAGACTTATCTGTCATGATGGTAAGATCGCCTAGGTAAATCGGTGGCTGGGAAGCTAGTGATAAGTACTTCTGTCAAGGTGTCCGGCAACAATTTACGTTTTCATCTACGTCTGGACTCCATAAGCCACCGTACGATAAGTAGCATGGGGTGCATTCCTGTAGAACTTGCCATCCTCCACCGCCCTTCGTGTCCTATTCGAGGAAGGTACGCGGGAAGAAAGACTTTTTGCATCTTTCTGGAAGAGCCAGAATTTCTCTTATTTTAGCATAGTGGTCAGTACTCGTGGTGTATATTCTAAGGAGTCACATTTTTCTTGGCTCATTTTTAACGCTCTCTGCGTCGCACATCGACTTTTACACTAACGTGTTCCAACTGCACTTCGTTCTTGCGCTGTCCAAATAAACCCATGACGAGTTGTGCAGTTTTTCTGTGAATGCTTTCTGTTTCTGACGTTAATCCAATCTGGTGACTTTCCCAGACCACGAAAGAATATTCAAGAATTGATCGAACGACGTTGGGCAAGCGGCATCTATTATGCGTGAACTATATTTGCTTAGAATTTTTCTAGGAAATCTATTCTGGCATCTGCCTGCTCCAACTTTTCGTTTATGTGGTCCCTCCGTCTAAAACCGCGACGGTCGGATAGTTTAAAATACTTGGAGACATTGACCGATACCAGTGACGATTGCGTAGTCAAACGTTTTCGGACCTTTTCGCCTATTTACAAGCATTGCAATAACATCACTCATGTTACAGGTGTCACACTTTGCACTACACCGTGAACTTCTGTACGTGTTTCTCAATTGATATTGGTCTCACCACTATTTGGCTATCTACAACTACACCTATAGTCCAGAAGACTACTTACAGTGTGTGGCAGAGGGAATTTCGTGCACCACAGGCAGTGATGCGGCAACATACTGGTTTTTACGGCCGAATAGGCAATCGATCGTATTTTCCTTCAGTTGGCTTTTTCAGTCGAATGAAACAAGCCTCTGCGGTCAACTCAGCTACTATTTCCTCTATCAGTTCTATTTGGTACGGCTCCCAGACTGATCAGCGACATTCAAGAATTGGTGGAAGGAGGGCCTTGTAAGCTACCTCCTTCGTTAGTGGACTGCATTTTCTGAGAATTCTACCAATTAATCTCAGTCTGGCATCTGTCTTAACTGCGATTAGTTTTATGTGTTCGTTATACTTTAAACTGATTCGTACGCATACTGCTGCTTCCAGTGGTTCTTCCGTAATCGTGTAATTATTCAATAATTGGTCATCATGTATATGCAGTACTTTACATTTGTTTATGCTGGGGATCAGCAGCTTATTATTGCATCAAGCTTCCAGAACTTCCGGTATTTCGAAAAAAAATTCTATCGTTGCGACTACTCTGCCTACAACAGCATCATCCTCCAAAAGCCTGATGGAAGAGTAATGGTACTGCAAAATTCCTTTGGTACACCCAAGCTTTTACGTCTGATGATTTTTGTCGGTTAAGAAAGACATGCTGCGTTTTGTTTGTTATAAGTTCTTGAACCCAATCACACTAGGCGGCTGTAGCAGGAGAGGTAGTAGTGTCCAGTTACTGTGAACAAGTCAGTGCTCTGGGTTAAATCTTAAATGGCTTTGCAGTGTCTCTGATGAAGTAAGAACGTTTGGCACTTTTGATGGTGATTCGCCCGTCTTATGAAGACGTCAGTATCGATGACCACCGTTGGTACTATTAGAGACACTTCTATTACTTCTGCCCCTGGATACCACTTCCATTCTCCTCGTCCCCCAGCACCCCAGCCCACTTGATGCACATTGTCAAAGTTTCTTTCAATCCCCTTCCCGCTCCCCCTTCCCCCCCCCCCCCATCCACCTAGTTCCCCAAAGTTCCGAGCCCATTCCTAGCGTTTCTATGAAGACCGCCCTCCACTTACTAGTTGGATAGATTACTACTAATTACTTTATTTCCCGGCAGGTTGAGAAAGTGTCTACTAGCCAGCCATTTACAAATCAGAGCCAGACAAATCAGAGCCAGGCCTTTATCTGGCCTGCCAGTCCTGCCCACCGTACCGAGTTAGGTGGCGCTCTGGTTAGCACACTGGACTCGCATGTGGGAGGACGACGATCCAAACCCGCGTCCGGCCATCCAGATTTAGGTTTTACGTCATTTCCCTAAATCGCTTCAGGCAAGTTCCGGGATGGTTCCTGTGAAAGGGCATGACCGATTTCCTTCCCCTTCCTTCCCTCTGCTCTGTCTCTAATGACCTCGTTGTCGACGGGACGTTAAACACTAATCTCCTCCTCCTACCCACCGTGTCACGCTCTTGGACCCAAACTTCGTGAAGATTAACGTCTGAAGCGAAGTTCTGGCACTCAACAGTTAACAACATCCGGTGACCAGAGACAGTCTGTTGCCTATATCACTTTTTCCTCCAGACTTAGCACGAAATCTATCGGCCTTAGGCACGGCGATCTTCGCAAGTGACTGAACTCTGCTGCTATTTCTTGTAACCAGAGGTAATGGCGTCACTTCAGCACGTGTTGCCTGCTTACAGGCGGCGCTGTTCGTGGCACAGGGAGCAACGCTGCGGCAGACGGTGCGACAGATGGAGGACATCAGGAGGCAGTTCGGCAGCGGGGAAGAGAATCAGAGGACGCGCCGCCGGTACCAGAGGCTGTCAAACAGTGTCTACCTGCACTACCAGGTTCGAACAGGACACGCAGCTGCAGCCTCGGCGGTAGCTAACTGTCGTTTTTGACACGTAATGAGAACATTGTATCTACTACCACAGATAGCGTAGTGGCTGTGTTACTGGTTAATCCACTTTAGGTACGTTGCCACCCCTAGAAAAATAAATCTTACCGAACTGTATTCTACAACTGCCCATTCTTGAGATGCTATGTTATGACATATACTTGAGATCTCTTTTGCAGCAGACATTAGACAGGGTGGAATAAAAACCTGTCGTATCATCAGCTAAGTGCTGGAAATGACATTTCACTGAAGTTTACCGCAGAACGCCCAAGAAATATGTATCGAACTCCGACTCCAACTATACAGCATGTTCCACCTAACTTTGCCACCTCACGTATTTCCGACATGAAGAAAAATATGTAAAACGCAATTGGCCGGATATGCCGTATGTGAATGGCTTACTCAATGGGCATGAGTTCGTAGTACTAACAAGTAAACAAACACCACTTTCACCACAATGGCACATGTATGTTTATTTCCGCCGAAATGAAAAGTAGAGGTAGAATTAGTGATGACAGACTTGGTTTCACTGCTCAAAGCCTAAATACTTAGACTTTAAATAATGGAAACGGCGCAACAGTTTCTACCCTAATGCTGTAATGCCGTAATGACAATTTCCTGTATTGTCCTGAAATCTGCTGTTGACAAGCCTTACTGTATGCATTTCGGCAGAAACATTGGGGCAGTTTCCCTCCTTTATAGTCAACGTATGTCAGAAGCCATGAGGTTGAGAGCAGTGAAAACAGGTCTGCCTCACTGACTGTATATCTAGCTTTCATTTCCGTAGAAAAAAGATAGGTGTGTCATTTAAAATAACTGGTGAAGTGAGAGTAGGTCTCGCGCACTGGGGGTTCCGTACAAATTAAGTTATGTGTACAGACAGCTCCTCCAGTCCGAGAATCGATGATATTCACAATTTTTGCCTGTTATCGACATTTATAGCGGCAATGTATCGGTCCCAGGGATTTCAACACTTTCCAGTATGTTTTAAGTTTGAAGTCGCATAACAAATGACAAAAGAAATATTTTTCCGTGCGATTTAGTCACAAATTAACAATTCCCCAATTTTCCCATTACCTGTACTGTGAAACCTTGCTTTTTGTCAAATTTCATGATTGTAGGTCAAGGGGATTACATGACTGAGTTTTCGAGTGCCAAAATATGTGACATAATCGCTGTACCTTTTGATTTATTTGCCTTTACACCGCCAAGGGGACTGGACATTAATACATGACCTAAATTTAATTTTGACACATGAAGTTGTTCCAGAGAAAACGAGTCTTAACCGATGGGCACACAAATAAAAAGACGGATGAAAATGTCAAAGAAAATACTTTTTGGTGTTATGTAAATGTAAATTACCAATTTTAGGATTTTTCCCTTACATGTATTGTGAAACCTCGATTGTTGTCAAATTTCATGATCTTATATCAAGGGGAAATAACGTATATGTTTTGGCGAGTGAGTTGTTGAGCATAAAAATTGTGACATAAATAAATCTTTTGAGTGAAGTGACTTAGAAGTGTAACATTTTTACGCCGCCAAGAATGAGAGACATTAATTTTTGACCTAAATTTGAACTTGATATGTCTACTAGCTCCTGAAGAAAATGTTTCTTAACAGTCGGACAGCGCGTCACATAGTGTGTTACTGTATGTCTAAAAAGATGGAGTACGCAATATAACACAGACAATGCCATGCCACTTCTCGACGTTGTGATCCGTTGCCTTCCTCCGTGGAACTTAATGAAGTACTGAGATAGTGTACCGTTTACGTCCCTAGCTAGAACGTCAAGTCTGGGTCCGGGTCGTATTGGAGACTGTCACAAGTAGTGGAGAGTGATGGATAGTACCTTGGAACACTTTTCAGACTTACACCTCAAACCAGCCCGCTGTAATACATTTTTATATTTCATTTTGCGCATGAGAAGTATTCACTTTGTATGCTGCAATCTTTTACTGAAATTGTGGAAACTGCTCCGGAAAAGTTAACGTTTATCCAAAAGTGATAAACTGTTCCAAGGGAAAACATGGCGACGCACCTACGAACAAATATGCTGTTCAACTCTGCAGTCGAGACGATCTTGTCAACATTGTATTTAACGGTTCATGTGCTACATTATAACCAGTGACGGAAGTAGAAGAAAGAAGTTTATCAAGAGCTCGTTATAAGTTAAAAACGTTTTGAAATAGAAGCTAGTAGCAATTAAGAAGAATTTTCATTTTCAAGACAGAGAAAATTCGCCATCGTAAAAAGATCCGTTTCAACGTATAAAGTGCGTAAGCATTATTTAACTAGTTTTTAATCTTCAGAATGAAATTTTCACTCTGTAGCGGAGTGTGCACAGATATGAAATTTCCTTGTGTAGCTCAGGTGTTAGAGCCCTTTCCTCGAAAGGCAAACGTTCCGAGTTGGAGTCTCTGAAAATTTTCCGTTTGAGGGCGTTGCTACAGCGTGTATTAAAGGTAGCGCGTATCAAATGGTGGTATATTGAAACGTCCTATTTGAAAAATTATGAATGACTGTCCTGGAAAACTTCTACGTTATTTGATTTTCAAACAGCTCAGAAAAATTCAACGTACTCAAACAGTTTTCTCTTTACTTATTCTAATCATCACTAAACTGACACACAATATTTTTAGCGCAACGCAGTCTGACTTTAAATAATCCCTGCCGGCCGCTGGTGGCCGAGCGGTTCTGGCGCTACAGTCTGGAACCGCGCGACCGCTACGGTCGCAGGTTCGAATCCTGCCTCGGGCATGGATGTGTGTGTTGTCCTTAGGTTAGTTAGGTTTAAGTAGTTCTAAGTTCTAGGGGACTTATGACGTCAGCAGTTGAGTCCCATAGTGCTCAGAGCCATTTGAACCATAAATAATCCCTACAAGAGAATGGCCCTGACTAACAGTAACCTATACCTTTCATGAATCACCTCAAAAAAATCTTCGTTACTAGAACTACTGCAATACAGCGAGCGCCAATACTGCCAGCCAAATAGGAGATTATAACTACTGAAGGCACTAACTACTGATAGGCATACTTAGCAAATGAAAGATTTTGATAGAGAACTAACAATGTATTTACCTTAATAGTGTTAAAAAGTCATGACATCCAGTCTTACAAATTTGCTTTTTCTGATGGACATACGGCCAGATCATCCCCTCTCCAAACTCTGCCATCTCTCTCTCTCCACATCCACCACTGCTGGCGGCTCACCTCCAACTGCCTAACGCTACGCGCTGTTCACATCCAACTGCCCAACACTACATAAGCGAATATTCCACCGATGCCAACCAGCCACATACTGCACACAGCACAGTCAGTGATTTTCATACAGAGCGCTACGTGGCGTTACCAACATAAAAACCTAAACAGCATATGTAAGTAAGCTGTTTAGATTTTTGATGTTAGTAACGCCACGTAGCGCTCTGTATGAAAATCACTGACTGTGCTGTGTGCAGTATGTGGCTGGTTGGCATCGGTGGAATATTCGCTTATGTAGTGTTGGGCAGTTGGATGTGAACAGCGCGTAGCGTTAGGCAGTTGGAGGTGACCCGCCAGCGGTGGTGGATATGCAGAGAGAGGTGGCAGAGTTTTGAGAAGTTACTATAAGCGAACGATCTGGACATGTGTCCGCCAGAAAAGGAAGTTTGTAAAGATGGATGTCATGAATTGATAGATATATGTATGAAGACTTTTGAATACTATTAAGGTAAATACATTGTTTGTTCTCTATGCCCATCAGTAGTTAGTGCCTTCAGTAGTTAGAATCTTTAATTTAGCTGGCAGTATTGGCGTTCGCTGTATTGCAGTAGTTCGAGTAACGAAGATTTTCTTGAGGTAAGTGATTCATGAAAGGCATAGTTCACTGTCAGTCAGGCCCATTCTTTTGTAGGGATTACTGAAAGTCAGATTGCGTTGCGCAAAAAATATTGTGCGTCAGTTTAGTGATGATCAGAATACTTAAAGAGAAAACTGTTTAAGTACGTCGAGTTTTGCTCAGCTGTTTGAAAATCAACGTAGAAATTTACCAGCACAGTCATTCATAATTTTTCAAAGGGGACGTTTCAATATAAGCATCAGAATCAGGGCTGGGGATCAATATGGAGATCATTATGGCATTCGTGTCTTTCCAACGTGCGTGCGACAAATACATAAACGTGAACTATGGCGTCGTTATTAACAAATGCGTCCAAACAGGATCAACTTTCTGTTGTTCTTCTCGTGCCCGCCGAAGGATAAACACCGGTAGACATCTATTGCAGAATCGGGCAACATGTTTGTCGAAAACCACCGTTGCGAAATGTTGCGCTATGTTCCGTGCTGGTCGCAATTGAACACAAGACGACTGTCGATCGGGGAGGACACTCTCATCCATTACGGACAAGGGGAAACACTCGAGTGCCCGCCCTGTAGTCCTGAGATCTCCCCATGCGGTTATCGCACCTTCGGCCTTGAAGGGTCGACGATTCCTTTCGGACGACAATGCACAGCAGGCAACTGGGGACTTCTTCACACAGCATTATACGGTGTTTTACCAGACTGGTATCTTCAGCCTGGTGCTTCAATGGGATGATTGTTTCAATGCTCACAGAGATTTTGTCTGATTGGCATACAGAGTCTGGACTGCAGGGGCCTCGAACTGAAACTTTTTGGTGTCTCCTTATGTTATATAGCACTTACTCGTAAATATGTAGATCCCTAATATTTGAAACCGACGCACAGAACAAACCTCAGGTCTTAGTCCAAAAAAATCAGTAGAAAATGCCTGAAACAGCTTATGGCAGTATCTAGTGTGCCTTCGTTGATGTGGTCGTAAAATCGGTCACTAGATTCAAACACCGACCAGGAGGCACTGTGTATCCGAGCTACACCATACTGCAGGTCAACACTCTCCCCCACTTGAGACGTGTTGCTTTTGGTTTCCTGATGGGAGAGAGAAGAGAGAGGGTGAAATTCTATCTCTGTATATATACACCTATCGAATTATGCCAACGGTTACTCGATTTATTGCCATCCGACTTGTGTTTCACACACCCTCACTCAACTGGGGACAAACTTGGGATGCAAACAAAAATATAGCACGCATTCACGATTATACAGAATTAGTATCCCATGATATCTGTCTCCCTCGCCGAGTAAATTCTGGTGATGATAACTGCTCACAACCGCAAGAAAGTAAAATTGTTCTGTGAGACGTGTGTAATGTTGCCAGGAACCGTGTTAAAGAGAAAACGACGGACTACTCTTCCAGAAGCCGGTATTGCTCGTGTAAACATATTGGTGGAGGGGCAGACAACTGCAAGAACGGTGTCGCTGTGTTTCAGAATAATGGCTCTGAGCACTATGGCACTTAGAATCTGAGGTCATAAGTCCCCTAGAACTTAGAACTACTTAAAGCTAATTAACCTAAGTACATCACACACATCCATGTCCGAGGCAGGATTCGAACCTGGGACCGTATCGGTCGCGCGGTTCAGGACTGAAGCGCCTAGAACCGCTCGTCCATCACGGCCGGCTCAGAATAATGGCCCAATGATAGTCGCAGTCAGCTCAGTCAGACACGTTGGTCGTATGTGGACAACAATGCGACGAAAACGAGCTGTTTTTATCACCAGTGCGATCATCAAACTGACAGCCATTGTTGTGTAATGGTCTGCCATTCCATGTCCCAAAATAAAAACCTGTAAAATCAATAATTCGGTAAATGTTCACATAAACATATGTAAGTGATTTTTTTAAAGTGAATATCATTTATTGTTGTAAGAGTGTTACTATTTCGTGAATAGATACCGAGAATAACATCTCATTATTGTAATAGATCGGCAGTGGGTTTCAAATGAAAAATAGTGCTGACTCACAGACGCTCTGTCACTTCAGGTAAATGCTGACAAATGCAAAAAGTATTGCATAATTATAACCACAGCACATTCATTTAGGTCAAGCGAGGCATATTTCTGAAGACCGTAAATTATCAGTTAAGTGACTGTTTATAAATTTCGTGCCGAATGACGTACACTTGTGATTACGTTACCTTTAGTAACACAAACGCTGCACATTTCGAGTTAGTTGTACGCCTAATCAAGTGTGCAGTTTACAGAAGTGGTTCATTGACTCATAAACTAAAGATTGGCGCCCCATACAGTAACGGATAGTAAAGTGTGGCGGGTTGGTTTCGGAGACCCTCACGCCTAGTAGCAACGCATTGCTGTGTTCGACGCGCACTTAGATTGAGCTTTAGTTTCGAAGCCACAGACGAACTCTGTGCGGGCTGCCAGTTTAGGAGAACAACTCCTTCGAAAGGCGTTGGTTTTAATGTTGTTATAATTAATATCTATATGTCACTGGTAGCACAATTATCAATAAATGCCCATTCAATAGAATGAACTATGACTTGATTGTTACATTTACCAAAGTAGCCAATGATAAAAATATATATGTTCAGTTAACTTTTTTTGTTAATAAAAACGTATTTCCTTTACGACGGTACCACACTACCGTGAATACTTTTGGATTTAGCGATCTAACTTTTAGTTTGACCAATAACTTTTTTGTCTATTCGTTACAGAAAATGACAGATGTCCTCCTGTGTCAGCCATGAGATGACGGTAGAATGCATTTCTCAAAGGAGTGACTCTAATTAAGTGTTCTGTAAACGATGCTATTCAATACAGCACAACAGTCGCGACACAGAGGCAACCCACATTGAGGATAGCATCGTTTGCGTAAACTGCGTGCTGCAGTACAGCGTATTTAATTTTCTATGATATTTACTACTCAGATTACCTTGTGGATCCCATCCTCGTATTCATTTAGTCATTTTCTGTTATATCAGTCCAGTGACTACGTTGAAGGGCGTTGTTGTTCGGAAACAGAAACCGGCCAGAATCATAATTTTTGCTGTACAAAAATTTTCGGCTAAAATACCGCAGAGGTTTCTGCACCTTAATAGAAAAACATTTAACGAAAGAACACTAACACCGTCCGACCGTTCGTGTCAAAATAATCCGCCGGCAGCCTCACCTGTTTTATTTACTTTTTATTTATATTTTTCCCTTCAACGTATATGACTCACAACAAACGGAATAAATGTTAAATATATTTAAATAACCTTCATCGATGAAAATTATTACCACTACAAAGACTATTTTTCTCTGCGCTAGCTTCTCACAACAAGAAGCAACATAACAGGAAGGGGAAGAGTGAAGTAAACACTTTCATATATTTCAGTGCCTTTACATTCACTACATACTGTTCCTGGAAGTATCGACGTTTTAAAAAGAATCTTTTTTGAGTGAGTTAATATTATCTTTCATAGGGGAGCATAATTTTCTTGTAAATAAAAATATATTCTCTGACTAAACATAATTAACTCAGTAATTAATTAAGAAGATATTAGAGAAAAGTGCGAAGTAATGTATAATGCTTCAATAACTTGTAAATGAAACCTTCTAACAGATGCAAACTGTAAGCCGCACCAGCTCTCGAACAGAATTTGTGTCTTTCGTCGACAACGCTGCATAATTAATTAACCTGATCACGTACCACGGAATGCGCAAAGCTGTCAATATCTAATGATATATAGTTGCCCACATAAGTGACGATACCGTGTCTGACTCTCATCTGGCATCACAGTGTATATTCCGCCGTGTAGTGGAAAGCTCATTTTGATCATCAAGAACTGTTTAAAACTGCAGCTGCCCATCTCCAGGATTTGCCCGTTTTTGTATTGAGATGAGCACAAGTTGTAATAATGCCGGCGTGTCCGTTTTCGAAGTAGTAAATCGTTCAGTTGTTTCTTAATTTCTGGCAACTGTTATGTACACGTCTTCCTCGTGGAAACCGGCACAGAAAGGCGATAAGTGGTTGCTTTGTTTGTGCAGATGGTGGCGGTGCCGGCGGTGATCGGCTGGGTCCTGTGCCCGCTGCTGTCCCGCACCGTCATGAGGTCCGACGAGGACCACCAGGAGGTTCCTCGACAGCTCCCGGTTCCCGTATGGCTCCCACTCGACGTCTATGCGTCGCCAACATACGAGCTTCTGTATGTTGTCCATTCCTTCTGTGCTCTGGTCGCAGCCGAGTCCAGCGTCTGCACGGACATCTTCTTCATTCATATGATGCTAATGGTTGCAGCTGAGTTGGAGGTTCTGAACGATAACATTTCTGCCATGCGACAGTTTGACATGCATATGACGAGCACCAGGAGACAGGAATATGTTTCTAGAAATCAAAGTAACGGCGGACGATCGGCGACACTTAGCAGTGACCAGCCCCTTGGTCAACAGACAATGACAGAGAATGTTGAACACGAGTGGATTCATCAACAACTAGTGAAGAACGTGCTTCACCACCAGGCCATTTTAAGGTCAGTATTGCGTAGATTGTGCACAACAGAATCCACTTAACTTCGTCTTATTCTTAATATTATTGTATCAAAATAATTACATTCGATTTTAGTATGCAGAACATATCTCTGACACTGTTTAGTAACATTCCAAACTATTTGACACAGAGAGGACGTCCACCTCCACGACAATTACAGGTACAGTAAAACCGATTGTAGAGAACTTCTCGCCAAGAAACAAACAAAACACAGAAGAGAATATGAACGTAGGGACGGATATATATATATATAAGTTGTAGTTGTTGTGGTCTTCACTCCAGAGACTGGTTTGATGCAGCCCTCCGTACTACCCTATCTTGTGCAAGCTTCGTTATCTCTCATTAACTATTGCAACCTACATCCTTCTGAATCTGTTTAGCGTATACATTTCTTGGTCTCCCTCTACGATTTTTACCCTCCACGCTTCCCTCGAGTACAAATTTGGTGATCCTTTGATGCCTCAGAACGTGTACTACCAACCGGTCCCTTCTTCTAGTCAAGTTGTCCCACAAATTTCCCTTCTCCCAATTCTTTTCAGTACCTCCTCGTTAGTTACATGATCTACCTATCTAATCTTCAGCATTCTTCTGTATCACCACATTTCGAAAGATTCTATTCTCATTTTGTCTAAACTATTGATCGTCCATGTTTCATTTCCATACATGGCTACACTCCATATAAATACTTTCACAAAAGACTTCCTGACACTTAAATCTATACTCGATGTTAACAAATTTCTCTTCTTCGGAAACGCTTTCCTGGCCATGGCCAGTCTACATTTTATATCCTCTCTACTTCAACCATCATCAGTTATTTTGCTGCCGAAATAGTAAAGCTGATCTACTACTTTGAGTGTCTCATTTCCTAAACTAACTCCGTCAGCATCACCTGATTTAATTCGATTACATTCCATTATACTCGTTTTACTTTGTCGATGTTCATCTTATATCCTCCTTTGAAGGCACTGTCCATTCCGTTCAACTGTTCTTCCAAGTCTTTTGCTGTCTCTCACAGAATTACAATGTCATCGGCGAACCTCAAAGTTTTTATTTCCTATCCGTGGATTTTAATTCCTACTCCAAATTTTTCTTTTGTTTCCTTTGCTGCTTCCTCAATATACAGATTGAATATCATCGTGGATAGGCTACAACCGTGTGTCACTCCCTTCTCAACCACTGCTTCCCTTTCATGCCCCTTGACTCTTATGACTGCCATCTGGTTTCTGTACAAACTGTAAATAGCCTTTCACTCCCTGAATTTTATCCCTTCCACGATCAGAATTTCAAAGACAGTATTCCAATCAACATTGTCAAAAAATTTCTCTAAGTCCACAAATACTAGAAACGTACGTTTGCCTTTCTTTAATCTATCTTCTAAGATAAGTCGTAGGGTCAGTATTGCCCCGCGTGTTCCCACATTTCTGCGGAATCCAAACTGATCTTCTCCAAGGTTGGTTACGACCAGTTTTTCCATATGTCTATAAAGAATTCGTGTTAGTATTTAGCAGCCGTGACTAATTAAACTGATATTACAATAATTTTCACATCTGTCAACATCTGCTTGCTTTGGGATTGGGGGGTTATATTCCTCTTGAAGTCTGAGGGTATTTCACCTGTCGCATACATGTTGCTCACCAGATGGTAGAGTTTTGTCATGGCTCGCTCTACCAAGGCTATCAGTAGTTGCAATGCATTGTTGTCTACTCCCGGGGCCTTATTTCGAATTTGGTCTTCCAGTGCTCTGTCAAATTCTTCATGCAGTATCATATCTCCCAATTCGTCTTCATCTACGTCATCTTCAATATCCGTAATATTGCCCTCAAGTACATCGTCCTGGTACAGATTCTCTGCATACTGCGTCCACCTTTCTGCTTTCCCTTTTTTGTTTAGGACTGGTTTTCCATATTGATATTCATATAGGGGATGCTCTTTTCTCCAAAGGTATCTTTCAGTTTCTTGTAGGCAGTATCTAACTTACCCCTAGTGATGTAGGCCTCTACATACTTTCATTTGACCTCTAGCTATCCCTGCTTAGCCATTTTGCATTTCCTGTCGATCTCATTTTTGAGACATTGGTATTCATTTTCGTCTGCTTCATGTACTGTACTTTTGTATTCTCTCCTTTCATCAATTAAATTCAAATCTCTTCTGTTATCCAAAGATTTCTACTAGCTCTCGTATTTTTATCTACTTCATCTTCTGCTACCTTCACTATTTTATCTCTCGAAGCTACCCATTCTTCTACTACTGTATTTCTTTCCCCTGTTCTTGTCAATCGTTCCCTAACGCTCTCTCTAAAACTCTCTACAACCTCTGGGTCTTTCAGTTTATCCTGATCCCATCTCCTTAAATTACTTCCTTTTTGCAGTTTTTCAGCTATAATCTACAGTTCGTAACCACTAAATTGTTGTCAGAGTCCTCATCTGCCCTAGAAGTGTCTTACAATTTAAATCCTGGCTCCTAAATCTCTTTCTTGGCATTATATAATTTACCTGAAACCTTTCAGTGTCTCCAGGCCTCTTCCATGTATACAATTGTCTTTCAAGATTCTTAAAAAAGTTTGTTAGCTATGATTAGGTTATGTTCTGTGCAAAATTCTACCAGGTGGCTTCCCCTTTCACTTCTTACCTCCAGTCCATATTCACCTATTAATTTTCGTTCTCCTTCTTTTCCTACTACCGAATTCGATTACCCCACGAGTATTAAATTTTGGTCTCCCTTAACTATCTGAATAGTTTTTTTTTTATTGCACCATACATATATGCAATCTCTTCATCATCTGCGGAGCTATCTGGCATATAAACTTGTCCTACTGTGGGAGGCGAAGGCTTCATGTCTATCTTGGCTACAATAATGTGTTTATTTTTGTGTTCGTAGTAGCTGATCTGCACTCCTCTTTTTTTTTTTTATTCATTGTTAAACCAACTCCTATCTGATTTTGTATTTATAACCCTGTATTCACCTGACCAGAATTCTTGTTCCTTCCGCCACCAAACATCACTAATTCCCACTACATCTAATTTTAACCTATCCATTTCCCTTTTAAAATTTTCTAACCTACCTGCTCCATTAAGGGATCTGTAGAACGCCAGTTTTGTTTCTCCTGATAACGATGTCCTCCTGAGTAGTTGCCGCCCAGAGATCGGAATGGGGGACTATTTTACCTCCAGAATATTTTACCGAAGAGGACGCCATCATCATTTAACCATACCGTATGCGTAAGACAGTAACTAAAAATTACCAAATCGTGAGGATGATGTAATCTGTCTGCAACAGTAGCGAAAATGTCGGGAATTGATATCACATCACAAGATGTTTTTAAAAAATTAAGACAATGTTAAACACACTAAAATACTTCACAGACCAAAAATAAAAACTTCAGAAAGAATATTACATGTAAAATGTGAAATTATCTGTTGGCCGAGCGCTGAAAAAGTTGAAGTGATAACTCTGGTGAATACTTTTATTCGCCTGAAGGTAAATCAAGGACAGCATCTGAGCTGCGGGTGTCTAGGGGGAGGGAAACTGTGCAAACCAGTCATATGGTTACTCCTGTCAACCTAAACAACTACTATTGTAAGGTGATGGTATAATTTGGCCCCTTAATATACTATTTCAAATATATAAATACAATCGACTCATCAAGCTGAGGAGTTTGATACCATGTGTGCTCTAATTCAAGTAAAATGAAACTAATTTGCATAGTATGGAGAGTAATCATTCATATGTGTCTGACATGAACTCGATACTAACAAACATTCCGTACTTTGCTTGTTTATAGTCACGTACTAACGCTATCTCTTAGAACTGAAGTGGCCGTAGGGATTTCCCACCCGTCGAGAGAAGCAGAACACGGAACGCACCTTCGGCCCTTCGTAACAAGGGCGCAGGCACCACTAGCCAACAATAAGCCATTAAGCGAGCTTTGCTGACTCACACCAGCGTGGAATGGAAAGAAACACCTTAGTATATCAGGGCTCCGCGTGGCCACTATTAGAGGACCAATACCCAGAATCTGCATTTACGAAAAATTTTGAGTAGCACAAAATCAAGTTAACAATGGGGCAGAGACGATGGGACAGAACACGCGTAGAAAGACCACACCTGTTGGCTGGGAAAGCTTCTAGGAAAGAAATGCTTTGAGAATCACAATAGTAAGTCTTTGAAAAGCACGAAAAACACTGTCGCTATGTTTCTTTTTTGAAATCAGAAAACAGGCCACAGTGAAAAGTACCACTATTTTTAGCAATTACTCGCCTATCACGTGATGAAGACGTGGAGAACACGACGGTGCACGTGAATAGCTGGCCTATGGGCGGAGTCTGAGAGTGTGGAAGCGAAACATTAATGCTTTAGGCCAGAAGGAAAATATATAGTTTTCACCCTCAATACGCTTCTCAAGATTCAGTGGGCCAATAAACGACGCATGTCATACCACAGTCAGCATTGGCTACTACGACTTTTGGTAGGGGATGAACACAAGGTAGAGTGAGGGGGGGGGGGTGGGGCAGGGCAAAAAAGATCTAGAAACCGGGGCCATGGGTAGAAGGAAGAGACGTCTCATCAGAGCAGAGCCGTGTGTCGAAGGAACACTTAGTGTTCTGTCGGACTAGAAGAGCTTTCAGTGAACACTTGCGAGCACAGGTTTCGAAAATCTCGTAACATCTCCGGAGTGGAGATTGCGGATTTCGACCCACGTTACTTACGTTCTGCGGAACAATTAAAGAGGACAGAGGTGCACACGTCGCTAGGCCTGAGCGAGTGCACATTGCCAATAGTTTAGCTAGGGAAAAACACAGTTTTTTGCCTCATGAGAACTCAGGGCAGTTTCTGGCTTCTTCTACAGTCAACGCCAAAATAGTATTGAGGTTTACAGGTCCGCAAAGCGTCGACGCGCCGCCGTCATCATACGCCACTGACGACCACACCAGCCCCGATAAAGCACGGGAAATACCACGTTTGCCTAGGAGCTCAGTAAAGGAGTTACTAGCTTGTGTGTGCTCTTCAGTTCTATTGGAGATTGGAGATTGTTACATATTTTCTTCTCATTCCCTTGTGTCCATGCTAGCCACGTATCGCATGTGTGTTCACAGGACTTAAAAGTCGAGAAAGGTATCGGTTAATATACGTTATTGTCCAGCTAAAATAGCATAGGCAATAGGACATATTGAAGTGTTGTGAGTGTAATATTTTGGAGGGTAAATTGTTTTGTGATCATTGTATTGTAAGTTAAGCTAGGGTTCTTTTCTCATGTAGGAATGCTTTTGAAAGACTGTTATGTGTTCATGTTTATCATGATTAATTTCATTTAGTTTGTGAATTGATTGTCAGGATCTTGCTAATTATGGAGGATTTTCGAATTTAACGAACTACGCCCTTGAACCCAATGTGTGTGGCGATTCAGTAATAAAACGATTTACTACAGGTAACAGTTGTTCATGTGTTCTAGAGAAGAGGCTACTCCTTCCTCACTGAAATATTTGGGGCATGTATGACGGCTGTTATCCTGATGCCTAATCGTGACTTCATCTGGGATCTCCTTACCTTGCAAGGCCTGGGTCCACAGGAACTTTAGTTCTGTCAGATATTTCCGTACATTTCAAGTGGTAAGGACGGGTCGTAACGACTGGGGGAGTACGTTAGATTATGTGGTATTGTTTGTTGGTGAAAGAACACCAAAGCCAATAATAGCCACCTCATGATCTAGGAATTCCCCATCTCTTACCATTGGCAGCTTCAATGTCAGGTTGATGATGGAACATGAGATCTTGATACTTGTACATTTTAATATTTAGTTGTAAAAGTCCGTCAGTAGAGTAGTGTCTCATGTCCACAGTTCCTGTCGTTGAGCTTACCTTGTGGTCGTTGATCTGAAATACGAGGTTAATACCAAAGGTAAGGTCTCCTATTTTTTTATAAGTACATAGACCTGTTTATTTCTACAATGGTTTACATCAGTTTACAGCTTGAACATTTAGCTCTTTTTCGACATAAACACCATTTATGTCGATTCATTTTTGTATACGCTGTGGCAGTTTTTGTATGCCCATGTCATAGCAGCTCGCCGCCATGCTTTTCAGAAAGTTATGAACCTCTTCTTTCACCTCGTCGTCGGAACTGACTCGCTGGGACGACAATTAACGCTGGGAGGCACTGTGAGACTGAAAAAACTCAAACGGGCAATTCAGAACCGGAGAAGAGGAATGTTGAGCAAGGGAGTATACATTCCCCATGACAACGCTCGCCTATGAATCACTCGGCAAACCGTTGCTTTCCATCAACAGTTTCAGTCGAACATAATCACCCACCCACCCTATAGTCCTGACTTGGCATCCAGTTCCCTATGTTAAAAGAACATTTGGCCGGAAAGCGATTGAGCTCCGACGACGATGTGAAACTTTCTGAAAAGCATGGCGGCGAGCTGGTACGACATGGGTATACAAAAACTGCCACAGCGTCTACAAAAATGCATCGACAGAAATGGTGATTATGTCGAAAAAGAGCTAAATGTTCAAGCTGTAAACTGATGTAAACCATTGTAGAAATAAACAGGTCTATGTACTTATAAAAAATAGGAGACCTTACTTTTGGGATTACCCTCGTAATAATAAATTGTCCTAGGTCAAGGTGGTGGTCGTTAGCATTGCCACCAGACTACTGACGGTAATCGTAGATGCATAGTGTCGTCTGAAACTACAACTGCGTAGATCACTGAAAGATCCTTTCGTATCTACCCACTGTCGGCTGGGGCAACGTCTTTTAGTAGTGTGCATGTGATGTCATTCTTGGGGTGTGAAACAATCCCTGTGTCAGAATTATCAAGAGTCACATAAATCAAATTAACTTTGGTACATTTTCGCATCACAATAACGGTTAATTTCCAGTATGATTGATATTGAAATGGAGACCATCACAGACTGTCTGCTCTTTTCCGTCCAAATCACTTCTACAACATGTGGATTTAACCACACTGACATAAGTTATGGATGCATTTGTATCAATGTTTTAATTACCCAATATAAAGTAAAACACAATCATTTAGTTGAAAGAAATTATATTTATCGAAGTATTTTAGTTACATACATGAAATGCGGTAATCAGATTAATTGAGAACACTTTTCAAAGAAAGCGTCGAAAAGTAAGACTTCGTGGAACTAGTTCATGGAAGCTAACTGCCACATAACCAGTCACGTCACTGGGTTATGGGAGCTGACTTTGACTTCAAACAAATGTAAGTACTCCTGAGGACAATTCCTGAAAGGGAAAGAAAATGCAAAAATTTACACTATATAGAGAAATCGGACAAGGTAGATATAAGTGAAAGGTCAATATGAAAAGAGACGGATAATTCGAAGCAGTTTTATGATACAATCAAAAGTGTCTGTTATATCCGAACTAGCTATTAGTGTTAAAAATTTTCGTTAGGTTGAACAAAGACCCTATTGTCTGAAGCAATAGAAAACACAAAGATCTCGTAGCTGCAATTGACCTTTGACTTACAAACAGGACAGAGAATTAAGTGTAAATATATATTACGAACCAGTCGGACAAATAACAGCCAAGGTTGTGAGTAGTCCAGTGTTGACTTGGTGTGATTGCTGGAGAAGTCACCACCAGCACCTACTGAACTGACTGGGGGCAGCCAGCTGTAAATCAGAGCTCATGTTGACGCCAAAAACACCTCTCAAAGGCCATCCTCACATCCTCTCGGAAGCTGCACGAAGTAATGAAGACTGCTAATCTTTCTTGCAGGGTGAAATTATATTTCGTGATTTGTATCACCGTCTCCAGGAGCGACTGCAGACCTTAGGAATGGAGCCAGCCAGCTGTACGGCCCTGTCCAGTCTGCAACGATATCAGCTACAGATATCTCGACCTACACCTTAGGTTCTTCAGTGCTGTCATGGCCAATGCTTTTTCTTTTTGAGTCATCAATCTTCTGATTGGTTTGATGTAGCCCGCCACGAATTCCTCTGTACCCAACACACCTGCCTCTAGTACCAAGGAAGTTATTACCTGATGTCTTAACAGATGTCTGACCACTCTATCCCTTAGTCTTGTCAGGTTTTCCATATATTACGTTCTGTGCAGAACCACCTCATTCCTTATCAGTGCACAAAATTCTCAATATTCATTTGTAGTACCACATCTCAAATGCTGTTCCGGTTTTCCCACGATCCATGTTTCACTACCTTACAACTCTGCTCTCTAAATGTGCGTTCTCAAAAATTTCATCCTTAAGGTAAGACCTATGTTTGATACTAGTAAACTTCTGTAGTCCAGGAATGCCCTTTTAGCCAGTGCTAGTCTGCTTTTCGTATCTTCCTTGCGTCATCCATCATGGGCTTTTTGCTGCCTATGCAGCAGAATGACTTCATCTACTTCATGATCACCAATCCTGACGTTAAGTTACTCACTGTTCTCATCTTTGCTAGTTCTCATTACTTCCGTCTTTCTTCCACTTACTCTCAATCTACATTGTATACTCAATAGATAGTTCATTATATTCAGCAGATCCCGTAATTCTTCTTCATTTTCACTGAGGATGTCAATGTCATCAGCGAATCTTATCATTGGTGTCCTTTCACCTTGAATTTTACTTCCATTTCCGAACCTTTCTATCATATCTCTCACTGCTTCTTCGATGTATAGATTGAACAGTAGGGGCAAGAGACTGCGTCCCTGTCTTAAACCCTTTTTAATCCAAGCGCTTCTTCCTTGGTATTCCGTTCTTATTATTCCTTCTTCCTTCTCAGAATTTCGAACATCTTGCACTACTTGACATTGTCGAACGCTTTTTCCACGTCGACAAATCCTGAGAACATGTCTATATTTTCATTTCGTCTTGCTTTCATTAGCAACCACAGTGTGAGAATGGTCTCACTGTTGTTCTGTATATTATTCCTGTCAGCAACCTGGAAATGTGAATTGTTAAGCTGATTGTGCGACAATTTTGGCACTTGTCAGCTCTTGCAGTCTCCGGAATTGTATGGATGATATTTTTCTGGAAGTCAAATACACTCCTGGAAATTGAAATAAGAACACCGTGAATTCATTGTCCCAGGAAGGGGAAACTTTATTGACACATTCCTGGGGTCAGATACATCACATGATCACACTGACAGAACCACAGGCACATAGACACAGGCAACAGAGCATGCACAATGTCGGCACTAGTACGGTGTATATCCACCTTTCGCAGCAATGCAGGCCGCTATTCTCCCATGGAGACGATCGTAGAGATGCTGGATGTAGTCCTGTGGAACGGCTTGCCATGCCATTTCCACCTGGCGCCTCAGTTGGACCAGCGTTCGTGCCGGACTTGCAGACCGCGTGAGACGACGCTTCATCCAGTCCCAAACATGCTCAATGGGGGACAGATCCGGAGATCTTGCTGGCCAGGGTAGTTGACTTACACCTTCTAGAGCACGTTGGGTGGCACGGGATACATGCGGACGTGCATTGTCCTGTTGGAACAGCAAGTTCCCTTGCCGGTCTAGGAATGGTAGAACGATGGGTTCGATGACGGTTTGGATGTACCGTGCACTATTCAGTGTCCCCTCGACGATCACCAGTGGTGTACGGCCAGTGTAGGAGATCGCTCCCCACACCATGATGCCGGGTGTTGGCCCTGTGTGCCTCGGTCGTATGCAGTCCTGATTGTGGCGCTCACCTGCACGGCGCCAAACACGCATACGACCATCATTGGCACCAAGGCAGAAGCGACTCTCATCGCTGAAGACGACACGTCTCCATTCGTCCCTCCATTCACGCCTGTCGCGACACCACTGGAGGCGGGCTGCACGATGTTGGGGCGTGAGCGGAAGACGGCCTAACGGTGTGCGGGACCGTAGCCCAGCTTCATGGAGACGGTTGCGAATGGTCCTCGCCGATACCCCAGGAGCAACAGTGTCCCTAATTTGCTGGGAAGTGGCGGTGCGGTCCCCTACGGCACTGCGTAGGATCCTACGGTCTTGGCGTGCATCCGTGCGTCGCTGCGGTCCGGTCCCAGGTCGACGGGCACGTGCACCTTCCGCCGACCACTGGCGACAACATCGATGTACTGTGGAGACCTCACGCCCCACGTGTTGAGCAATTCAGCGGTACGTCCACCCGGCCTCCCGCATGCCCACTATACGCCCTCGCTCAAAGTCCGTCAACTGCACATACGGTTCAAGTCCACGCTGTCGCGGCATGCTACCAGTGTTAAAGACTGCGATGGAGCTCCGTATGCCACGGCAAACTGGCTGACACTGACGGCGGCGGTGCACAAATGCTGCGCAGCTAGCGCCATTCGACGGTCAACACCGCGGTTCCTGGTGTGTCCGCTATGCCGTGCGTGTGATCATTGCTTGTACAGCCCTCTCGCAGTGTCCGGAGCAAGTATGGTGGGTCTGACACACCGGTGTCAATGTGTTCTTTTTTCCATTTCCAGGAGTGTAGTATATCACTAGGCTCATACATTCTACACACCAACGTGAACAGTCTTTTTTTTGTCACTCCCCCAATTATTACAGAAATTCTGACAGAATATCTATCACTTATGCTTTATTTGATCGTAAGTCTTAGTAAGTCCTCTTAAATTCTGTGTCTAATACTGCACTCTCTGTTTATTCTAAATCTACTTCTGCTTTTTCTTCTCTAAGGGCAGACAAATCTTCTGCCTCATATAGGCCTATCTTCTCTCGCCTCTGCCTTTAACAGAGTAAATCTGGTTGCATTCTTGTTGTTTCCAAGACTGGTTTTAATGTCATCAAAGGTTGTTTTGACTTTTCTATATGCTGCTTCAGTCCTTCCGACAGTGATTTATTTTCAGATTTCTTCAGATTTTATCATGTAGCTACTTATTCTTAGTTTCCATGCACATTCCAATTATTTCATTCATAAGTGACTTGTATTGCTGTATTCCGAAATTTTACTGAACATTTTTGTATTTCTTTGTTTCATCGATCAGCTTCTTTGTACCAATGTTTTACTTCTTACCTTCTTTGTACCAATGCTTTACTTTACAACTTCAGTGATTGCCCTTTTTATATATGTCCATGCCTCTTCAACTGAGCTCTATACTGAGTTATTTCTCGTCGCAACATCTACACCCTCAGAGAACTTCAAGCATATCTCCTCGTTCCTTAGTACTTCTATATCACACTTCTTTGATCACTAGTTCTTCTTGTCTGGTCTCTTATGCTTTGTCCTACTCTTCATCATTATTAAATAGTGATCTTAGTCTATAATTGCCTTTTGGTACGGTCTCACAATCCAGTATCTGATTTCGGAATGTCTGTCTGACTATGATGTAATATAACCGAAATCTTTCCATATTTCCAAGCCTTTTCCAAGTGTGCGTCTTCCTCTTGTGATTCTTGAACAGGGTATTCACTGTTACTAGCTGAAATTTATTGCAGAACTGAAGTAGTCTTAATCTTCTCCAATTCCCAGTATCAAGGCCATATTCTCCCATAACCCTTTCTTCCAGTCTTTCCCCTACATTAGCATTCAAATCCCCAACGAATATTTGATTTTCGCGTTACTTTACATACTGAAGTATCCATTCAAAATACTCATATACTTCCTCTGTCTCTTTGTGACGTTGGCACGTATACCTAAACTAACGTTGTTGGTGCAGTTTTGCTGTCTATTCTGAAGAGAAAAACCCTGTCACTGATATGTTCACAGTGACTCACTCTCTGCTCTATTTTGTTATTTCTAACGAATACTACTCCCGTTATGCCATTTTCTGCTGCTGTTGATTTTACGCTGTACTCAACCAACCAAAACGTCTTCTTTCCCTTTCACTTCACTGATCCCAACTATACCTAATCTGAGCCTTAACCTTTCCGTTCACAGATTTTCTAGCTTCCTACCACATTCAGACTTCTGTTATTACACCTCCCCCCCCCCCCCCCCACCTCGACTCGTATAACGCTATTTTTTCGTTGGTCATTCAGTCCTATTCTCATGGTCACCTTCCTCTTGGCAGTCTCCTCCCGGAGATCCAAATGGGATCACTGGCTAATGGAGAGATCAGCAAGACATTGTTTCAATTACAAGCCACATGTCCTGTAGATACACTTTATGTATCTTTAATGCAACCGTTTCCATTGCTTTCTGCATCCTCATGCCGTTGATCACTCCTAATTCTTCCACATTTAGGGGCAGTTTGCCACCGCAAGGACAAGGGAGTGCCCTGAACCTCTGTCCACTCCTCCATCCTCTTTGATGCGGTCTACGGCTGCTGAACGAGGGTGACCTTTCATGCCGAAAGCCTTCGGCTGCCATTTATTTTCAAAATTTATGTGGTAGCAGGTTTCGAAACGGGACTGCTGGTGCTTTGATTACTAATAAAAGGCGCTACCCCATTACCCCTACACCATGGGTTAACAGATACGAAAGGTTCGCTGGAAGAGATGGAAGCCCTCTGAGTTTCAACAGTCCCTTGTCATCAGTGGTACCACAGTCACCATTACTTGTAGAAGGCAGAACCTCTGGAAGGTATCTGTCAATGGTAGTGGGCAGAACCTCTGGCAGACATCTGCCACCTACGGCGGGTAGCATGAGGAATTGCCCTCTCGTCTCGTATAGGGTGCCGAAAGGATGTTGCATCACATTAATAGTTTTTATTATAAATAAGAAGATTGACAATATTTAACTTTAAATGTACAATGGTGTCGCAAGGAATGGGTGACATGCAAACAATCAAAGTCCTTTGCTGTATACAAGGTCCATGTAAGCAGTTGATCTGGATCACATGTCACTGCTATTGTAGTGCTCTGCTAGTACTGTGCGAATACCATCCGCCGAGGCTGGCAGGAGCGGCTATTTGGCTAGAGAGCGCTCCTATTATTTTGTGGTCCTTGTCAATGGGATATTGACTGACGTCATCTCACCATCTCACCACCTTCTTTGCTCTTGCGGTCTGTGTGGTCCTTGTCAGTGGGCTATTGACTGACGTCATCTCACAACCTTCTTTGCTCTTGCGATCTTAGTCTTCATGCAGGCGCTTGTTGATATGCCATAACATTCCTCTCCACCCCCCCCCCCCCCCCGCCCCACAATAGGACAAATCATCGTCGTGTAAAGGGGGAGGCTTCCGCCAGAGGTCATGGCTGCAGGGACATCAAGCTTCTGGCTGTATCGTACTATCCGGCTTGCGCTGTGGCGGAAACGTATCCCGGAAAACTACCAGAACGGTACGCGTCCACCTCCTGATGCCATGAACCAGGTGAAGAAGGTGGCAACTGCTGTGGTGTGAGCGGGTCCATCTCCATCGGCAGGACGAGAGGAGGCAGAGGAGGCGAAGACTCCGTCTCCATGCGGCCACCCTGAGGTGTCATGAGGACACCCTTTGGCAACTGCTGCGGCCACACTGTCCTCTGGACCCGTGAATCTGGCGGAAGACACTGCAAGATCATCATGCTCATGAGAGGAGCGAAGTTGATTTTGAAGGCGCCGCTGCAAGCGGTCTGGCCTGAAATAAGATACATGAAGCGCCAAGTCGACAGTCGATCTAGCTTCACGCCCACCGTCTGCTGCTGCTAAAAACTCTGTAAAAGACAATATCATGCCGCTCGAAGTGATACTTACGGCCTTCTTTGGGTGCCTGATGCTGAGGAAGGTGGAGCATGTGCAGCACTGTTCGATGGCGGCGGCCGTGAAGCAATTCCGGCCACGGTCCATCTCGTGGGTGCGAACGATATGAGGGGAGAAACTGTTGCAATGCTAGATCCCTAGTGTATGTGGAGCGAAGTTTGGCCATCTGCTGCTTAAATGTCCTGACAAAACGTTCGGCTTCGTCGTTTGACTGGGAATGGAACAGTGCACTTGTTAAACGCTGTATGCCATTACATTCACAAAATGTTTCAAATTCATTTCACGTGGACTGAGGGCCGTTGTCTGAGCAGACTGATTTTCCACACATGACTGACACTTTGACTTCATCTATTCTATTAGGGCGTCCATACCCTGCCAAGTCTAGTGTCGATGCACTAACTGTTTCGTACGAACAATCCCCCAGTGCCCTTGGTGAAGTAATTGCAACACTTCTTTCTGCAAAGCGTTAGGGAACAACACACGTGACTGTCCATTGTCATTTTAAATAAGAATCACACCTTCCTGTACAGCAAGACTATGCCGATGTGCACTCCAGAGTTCTTTATTCTAGAACAAGACCAAGATGTGGGAATGTACTTAAGCAAAATGTTGAAATCTGAATCAGCTTCCGTGGCCTGTGCAATCTTCTTATAGTTCAGCGGAAAAGACTGAAGCAATTCAGAATCCTGAGCATCGTTGCGACATCTAGATGCAGCAGAAGTCTCAAGGTGTATCCGGACCAATCGGAAGACATGAAAGCGCATCTGCATTACCATGTTGAGCCGTCAGACGGTACACGATCTCGTACTGGCATTGAGACAGCAACGAAGCCCATCTTTGTAATTTTTGGACAGCTGTCACTAAGTACAATTTTCTGCCATACAAATAGTAGTGGAATTTAGTGACACCATACACAATAGCCAAAGCCTCTTTCTCAGTTTGTGAATAGTTACACTGACCTGACTTTTGATGCGAAGGTGATAGGCCTGCCTTTATCACCAATACTGCGTGGAAGCACTGCACGGATTCCGTAAGGGCACTGCTTTGTCAGGATCAAAGTGAGCTAAGCATCGGCCACTGAGCAGTGCATCTCTAATCTTTTTGAAAAGCTATGTAGCACTCATCTGTCCAAACAAAGGGGACATTCTAGCAACGCAGGCGACGCAATGGAACCGCTGTTTGCGCAGCATTCGGTATTCTTTCTTTCTTTCTTTTGCTTACGCCATAGTCCCGCAGCGATCGCAGGACCAGCACGGTTACAACGGATTTAGCAATGATAGCGTTAGGGATGGCCGGATGCCCTTCCCTCCACCACCCCGTACCCCCCAGGACGGAATCAGTGTACCCCAGCTGTCTGCGTCTGGTGTAAATCGTGAAATAGTGCGGACGTGTTTCAAATGTCTGCGACGCGTGTAACTGAGGCGGAACGTGGGGACCAGCCAGGTATTCACTTAGCGGGATGTGGAAAACCGCCTAGAAACCACATGCAGGCTGGCCGGCATACCGGCCCTCGTCGTCAATCCGCCGGGCGGATTCGATCCGGGGCCGGCGCGCCTACCCGAGGCCAGGAAGCAGCGCGTTAGTTCTCTCGGCTACCCTGGCGGATCATTTGCGCAGCATTCGGTATGAACCGAATATAATAGTTCATTTTGCCTAAAACTGATTCAATTCCGTGATATTGCGAGAAACTGGCAAGTCCCGTATGGCTAACAAATGCGATTGAAGAGGATGTACAGTTTGACTGTTTATGATATGACCAAGGTACTGCAACTCAGGTTAAAAAAAAAAGTCGCACATGTCCAGTCTATGCTTCAGTCCTGCATGAGATAACGCACGAAACAAAGCGTGTAAATTTGCAGTATCTTAGTCAGGTGTAAGACCTACTATGACAATAGCGTCCAAATACACTCCTGGAAATGGAAAAAAGAACACATTGACACCGGTGTGTCAGACCCACCATACTTGCTCCGGACACTGCGAGAGGGCTGTACAAGCAATGATCACACGCACGGCACAGCGGACACACCAGGAACCGCGGTGTTGACCGTCGAATGGCGCTAGCTGCGCAGCATTTGTGCACCGCCGCCGTCAGTGTCAGCCAGTTTGCCGTGGCATACGGAGCTCCATCGCAGTCTTTAACACTGGTAGCATGCCGCGACAGCGTGGACGTGAACCGTATGTACAGTTGACGGACTTTGAGCGAGGGCGTATAGTAGGCATGCGGGAGGCCGGGTGGACGTACCGCCGAATTGCTCAACACGTGGGGCGTGAGGTCTCCACAGTACATCGATGTTGTCGCCAGTGGTCGGCGGAAGGTGCACGTGCCCGTCGACCTGGGACCGGACCGCAGCGACGCACGGATGCACGCCAAGACCGTAGGATCCTAAGCAGTGCCGTAGGGGACCGCACCGCCACTTCCCAGCAAATTAGGGACACTGTTCCTCCTGGGGTATCGGCGAGGACCATTCGCAACCGTCTCCATGAAGCTGGGCTACGGTCCCGCACACCGTTAGGCCGTCTTCCGCTCACGCCCCAACATCGTGCAGCCCGCCTCCAGTGGTGTCGCGACAGGCGTGAATGGAGGGACGAATGGAGACGTGTCGTCTTCAGCGATGAGAGTCGCTTCTGCCTTGGTGCCAATGATGGTCGTATGCGTGTTTGGCGCCGTGCAGGTGAGCGCCACAATCAGGACTGCATACGACCGAGGCACACAGGGCCAACACCCGGCATCATGGTGTGGGGAGCGATCTCCTACACTGGCCGTACACCACTGGTGATCGTCGAGGGGACACTGAATAGTGCACGGTACATCCAAACCGTCATCGAACCCATCGTTCTACCATTCCTAGACCGGCAAGGGAACTTGCTGTTCCAACAGGACAATGCACGTCCGCATGTATCCCGTGCCACCCAACGTGCTCTAGAAGGTGTAAGTCAACTACCCTGGCCAGCAAGATCTCCGGATCTGTCCCCCATTGAGCATGTTTGGGACTGGATGAAGCGTCGTCTCACGCGGTCTGCACGTCCAGCACGAACGCTGGTCCAACTGAGGCGCCAGGTGGAAATGGCATGGCATGCCGTTCTACAGGACTACATCCAGCATCTCTACGATCGTCTCCATGGGAGAATAGCAGCCTGCATTGCTGCGAAAGGTGGATATACACTGTACTAGTGCTGACATTGTGCATGCTCTGTTGCCTGTGTCTATGTGCCTGTGGTTCTGTCAGTGTGATCATGTGATGTATCTGACCCCAGGAATGTGTCAATAAAGTTTCCCCTTCCTGGGAAAATGAATTCACGGTGTTCTTATTTCAATTTCCAGGAGTGTAGTTTAATAGTTTGGCACTTGTGCAGTCTTCTGTTCCAAATACTGTTGAAAAATGGCAGATGCGGAAGCACAGCCAAAAAGCAAATGCAGATATTTAAACCACCCAAAATGAATATTAACTACACACGCTCTCTGAGATTGTTCAAAAATGGCTCTGAGCACTATGGGACTTAACATCTGAGGTCATCAGTCCCACAGAACTTAGAACTACTTAAACCTAACTAACCTAAGGACATCACACACATCCATGCCCGAGGCAGGATTCGAACCTGCGACAGTAGCAGTTGCACGGTTCCGGACTGAAGCGCTTAGAACCGCTCGGCCACCGCGGCCGGCCTCGGGCAGGCAAATAGCTTCAGGGAAGTCGTCCTAGCTCTTAAATCTACATGCGATGTTAACCAGTTTATCTTTTTCAGAAACGCTTTTCTTGGCATTGCCAGTTTACATTTAGTATCGTGTATACTTCGGCCATCATCAGTTATTTCCAATAGCAAAACTCATCAACTACTTCCAGAGTCTCGTTTCTTAGTCTAATACCCTCAGCATCATCTGATTTAATTCGACTACATTCCATTAGTTTTGTCATACTTTTGTTCATGCTCCTTTTAAGACGCTGTCAACTCCATTTAAGTGCTCGTCCAAGTTCTTTGCTATCTCTGACAGAATTAAAATATAACTGGCAAATCTCGAAGTTCTCAGTTCATCTCCCTGAACTTTAATTCATTCTCCAAATTTTTCTTTGGTTTCCTTTGCTGCTTGCTCTGTGTACAGCTTCACAACCCGGTCTCACTCCCTCCCAGACCACTGTTTCCCTTTCATGTCCCTCGACTCTTATAATCACCGTCTGGTTTCTATGCACGTTGTAAATATCCATTCACTCCCTGTGTTGTACCCCTGCTACATTCAGAATTCGAAATACAGTACTCCAGTTAAAATTATGTAAAGCTTTCTCTGAGTCTTCTCACTCTATAAACGTAGGTCTGTCTACCCTTAACCTATCTTCTATGATGAGTGTCAATATTGTTTCGTGCGTTCTTACATTTCTCTGGAATCCAAACTGATATTTCCTGGCCATTCTTTGCAAAGAATCAGTGTTACTGTTTTGCAACAATGATTTAGTAAACAGATAGTTCGGTAATTTTCACACCTATCAGCAAATTCTTCCTTTGGAAATGTAATTATTACATTGTTTTTGAAGTCTGAGGGTACTTAGCCTATCTTGTATATCTTGCACGCCAGATGGGAGAGTTTTGGCATGCAACGAAACACTGCCTACTCCCGGGTCTGTTTCGACTTGGGTCTCCCAGTGCTCTGTCAAATTCTCCTCGCAGTGGCATGTCCCCCATCTCATCTTCGTCTACGGCCTCTTCAGTTATAAAATATCATGTAGAATTCTATAATCCTAATTATTTGTGTTGTGTCTTGTTCTTAACATATGGTATGTACTCCATTTAATTCACAAAAGTGTTAATGGTTTAGTATCTTCCCTTGCCAGATTAAGACTCGCAACTTAAAAAAGAACATTTGACTAAAGGAAAACAATAGTCTCACACCAGTTAAAATTATGTAAGGAATGGTTATTTGTGTAGCTATGTACCACAAAAATTTGTGTGGAAACCTAGAAAATATGTACTTAATACTCCAGAATATTGTAAAACATTTTCATGTAATACCGTTATGGGTTAGTTTAGTTGGAAGATGCATTGTTTCAAGGCCGAAATTTTGGACATTGAAATTACTAAAAGTTTATGCGAGATGTCCAGAATTATATCTTATTATCAACAGAACATCAAATATTTTTCCTCATAATTTGTATATACTCTGTATATAACATAAAAAATGTCGCGTAATGTATAATAGGCGAGAATGACTTTAATTTAAGGAGGTTGTCATCTGAACTTGTCGGTAAATTTGTTACAGATCTGTCTCGCTCTTGCAGTCAGCAATGGATGTGTCCATCTTCAGTCTTTTGTTCTTCAACATGGCAAATCTATGTTCCAGCTTATTTGTTGCCGCCGTAGTAAGTAAACTATTCTGTTCGTTAGTCATAAAACAGTTAATATGAAGCATTTTTCCTCTCTCTTGTCATAGCACTTTTAAAGTACTTACCGAAGTGGTTACTATACTGCAATAAAAGGGAGAAGGAGTGGAAGGCAAGCTCTGGCCACCCGTCCAACCGATTTATTTACGCCATAATTGGTAGAGATTACACTAAATATGTCCTAAATGAAACATTACATAGTAAATCCAAGAAAAGGAATTCTAAACAGAAAAATAAATCCAGCAGGGTAAGTGAAGACAAAAACAATACAAGCGATATACAGAGATTGATGTATGAGTCTATCCTGGAAGAACTTGCGTACGTTAGCAGTTTGCAAATACAGCAGTATCAGTGCGTCACTGATAACATAATCATGAATAATCAAGTTACCTAGTTATGATTGTAGCTGAATGTAAATAAACAGTGTAACGCTTACTGATTATGGAGTCGAAATTATTTTTTCAGAACGTGCGCTGTGTTACAATACTCAATGAAAGCGATGAAAGCGATCAGGCATGGAAGTGAGCTACATACCTCGATAATATTAAAACGGGGCTTCGTTGTTGCCTACTTTTAGTGCTGAACGGCAACACCTACAGCAAACTGTGAGGAGACAGTTGCCTGTGGTACTGGTCGTTTTTTCTGATAAATCAGATACAACAGAGAGCATATCGAACCGCATATCAATAGTGGGATGATACAAGATGTTCGCAGCTGCAGTTCGTATGACTAGGAGCATAGATGAAAATGCTTTAACGTTCGTATTTGCTCGAAAATGGAAATGAATGTGGTGTGGTTACATTTCATAACGTTAAACAACATGAAGCTAATGGACAATCCCGACTATATGGAGAAATTAGAGAAAGAGAACGGATAATTGGGGCACTAAACAGACTGAGGTTGCAGAAACCAAGAAAAATATTGACGTATCTAATATCACATAAAACACTGCAGCACACAAATTGAACAACGGAAATTACTAGTTAATGACAGTTTAGTACAATGTAGACACCTTCATATAGCAAATGTTGTCATAAACCAGGTACAAAGTAGTAAATTGCTTCTCATTTCGTGACAACGTTAGGTGTGTTACTGATCGCCTTTACCTCCATTTATGGCAATTGCATCGTGTTTCAGAAAGCAACAACAGCTGCTCGGCTGCAGAAATATTTAGTTCGGCTTATTAAATAACGCAGTCTCATGGTTCTCCTGTGGAAATGAACCTACTTTAAGTCGCATAATCATTTTTCTCCGAAGGTAAACTATAGTAAATTCTTTAGGTCTTTATTGAAATGTATGTTCTCATACTGTTAATATTTTTCTTCATATAGCTGGTGCAGAGAGATGGAAATGTAGGAAAGGCGCTGAATGCACTTTTCTCGATACCTGCTCTCCTGTATGAAACTAGGATGTATTGCATTTATGGACACATCATGACCGACCAGGTAAGTGACTAAGTACGCACAGTATAACATATTGTGATTTACCGCTACTGAGTGAACGAGTCTGAGCTTCTCCACGATGAGCACAGTGTGTGGAGCTAAGGGGCAGATCGGTGACTTATTTTGTTGTTGTTTGAAGTTGTTTCTCAGTTACGAGGGGCGTTCAATTAGTAATTGAACACATTTTTTTCTCTGCCTATTTCTGTTGCAAAAATGCCGAATTTGTTGCGGGAGATCGTGGAAAGTTTCCGCTTCAGCCCCTATACTTTTAATGAAGGTCTGATTGGTGGCGACGTTATCGTAGCCGTCACTAGGGCTTCTGTAATGCAGGTTCATTCCCTGCAGGGAGCTATCATTGAGTTTCTTTTGGCGGTAAGTCAGAACATCTTATATATTTATAGCAGCTTGCAGAATATCTACGGAGACTCTGCTGTGAAAAGAACCACGGTGAGTCGCTGGACGATGTGTCTCTCATAATTGGACCAATGTCATGCAGACCTGTCAGATATCCCGCGCGCTGGCCGGCCCCATATGTTGTGACTCCTGTAATGAAACGACTTAAGCTTTTTCACCACAGAAATGCAAACACACTCCTCATTCTCAATGCCAAGGCAAGGCCTCACACAGCTCTGCGCATCCTAGAGGAGCTCACCAAATTTCACTGGACTACTCTCCCTCATCCACCCTACATCCCGAATGTCGCACCTTCCGACTTCCATCGGTTTGGCACAATGAAGGGTGCACTCCGTGGGAAGCAGTACACGGCTGATGGGACGGTTGTTGACGCAGCAAGACCTTGGCTCCGACGTCAACTAGTAGAGTGGTACCACGCGGGCATACAGGCCCTTCCAGTAATGTGGCGTAAAACTTCGTAAAGAACGGAGATTACGTTGAAAAAATAGGATTTTATAGCCATAACAGTGGGGAATAAAAAGGTGTACTGGAATCCTGTATAAAACTAATCAACTTTCAGAAAAAAATATGTTTTGCATTCTTTATTGATCATCCCTCGTATTTGGTTATCTACATTATTCGACTGTCTTCCATCGAATTAATGCTCTTCACTGAGCATGTTTACTTTACAGTGTGTTTATGATAACTTTAAAATTACTGACAAGAGACGGTAACTGCCCCGGACATCCCAACTGTTGGCTGCTTCTGTCTTCTTTTTTGAATTATTTCTGAAACAGCTGCGGTGGAAAGTCATGGAATATTATGTTGGATGATAACTACAGTGATTCAGAAAAGTCACTACAGAAATATATTCATTATATCCTAAGATTACATAACTACGAAGACAAAGCCCTTTGTATAATGTTCTTGCTGGCCGTTTTGGCCGAGTAGTTCTAGGCGCTATAGTCTGGAACCGCTCGACCACTACGGTCGCAGGTTCGAATTCTGCCTCGGGCATGGATGATCGTGATGCCCTTAGGTTGGTTAGATTTAAGTAGTTCTAAGTTCTAGGGGACTGATAACCACAGATGTTAAGTCCTATAGTGCTCAGAGCCATTTGACCCGTTTTTATATGGTTCTTACTAGTTCCACACGTACAACATACTGTCTTCCCTCGGAGGTTCAAAAATGGTTCAAATGGCTCTGAGCACTATGGGACTTAACATCGAAGGTCATCAGTCCCCTAGAACTTAGAACTACTTAAACCTAACTAACCTAAGGATATCACACACATCCATGCACGAGGCAGGACTCGAACCTGCGACCGTAGTGGTCGCGCGGTTCCAGACTGTAGCGCCTAGAACCGCTCGTCCACCCCGGCCGGCTTTACCTCATTGTGCTGTCTCACCTGTACCATACGGCACCACCATTGAGCTCCGTAAACAATTTCTTACATGTGCGCATCAAAACGTGCAATTGCCAGCTCCTTTGCTTGTATCACACCACAGTTCCTAAGTCCACAAATCAATTTATGCCGAATATGAACTGTCTCTGCTACTTCTGATCACACTCAGATTTCACCAACCGACTGCAAAATCCTATAAACTGTACTGTACTGTACTATACTGTAGCAGACCTTGAAATATGGCAGCTCCTTCGTCGATCTACACCAAGGAGGAAATGAGGGCAGTGATCAGCTTTTGGTTTGCGGAAGGTGTTACTCCTGTGGAAATTATTCGTCGAATGCAAGCGCGGCATGGTGTCAGCTGTTTATTGCGAAGCAAGATCTGCAAATGGATAGAGCTCTTCAGACAGAAAAGAAGTTATCTATGTGATAAGGAAGCATCGGGCAGGCCATCAACGTTAACAATTGACAACAATTTGGAAGTTATTTAGGGCATGGTGATGGAAAACAGAAGAATCACAACTAACGTATACTTTGTATATCAGTCATAGTCCAGCGTATTCCATATTAAACCACAGGCAAACAGCCGTAGTGGCCGAGCGGTTCTAGGCGCTACAGTCTGGAACCGCGCGACCGCTACGGTCGCAGGTTCGAATCCTGCCACGGGCATGGGTGTGTGTAATGTCCTTAGGTTAGTTAGGTTTAAGTAGTTCTAAGTTCTAGGGGACTGATGACCTCAGATTTAAGTCCCATAGTGCTGAGAGCCATTTGAACCATTTGAACCACAGGCAAAAATTTTCGGAATGTGTGTGTAAGGTGGATACCGACAGAATGGTCAGCGTAGCACAGGGCGCAAAGGACGGACAACTCTCGTAAATATCTGGCGCGTTATCATCGCGTAGGAGATGGATTTTTACAGAAAATTGTTGCTGTAGACGAAACGTAGGTGCGTCTTCACGAACCTTGAAGTAAGGATGTGGGAACGGTTTGCAAACACCTATCATCAACAGAAGTTAAGAAATTTAAACGTCAATCTCAGCTGGTAAGATTATGATGATGATGATGTTTGGTTTGTGGGGCGCTCCACTTCGTGGTTATCAGCGCCCGGGTAAGATTATGCTAACGCTATTCTGGGACATGGAGGGTGTAGTAGCCGTTCATTTCACCCCAAGAGGTGAAACTGTGAACAGTGAGAAGTAGTAGCCGTTCATTTCACCCCAAGAGGTGAAACTGTGAACAGTGAGAACTATTGTCATTCGTTGCGAAGTAATTTCAAACCTGCAATCTGGTCCATACGTCGCGGAAAACTTCGAAAAGATGGAAAAAGGTGTCATCTGCCGCGAAACAACGCTCGGCCACAGTCTGCCATTCGGACGGCCGGAACAATAAAGGAGTTGGGATTCGAAGCGCTGGAACTCCCGTCACGCAGTGCAGATGTGACTCCAAGAGATTTCCATATGTTCGGACCATTGAAGGAGCGCTCAGGGGAGGAAGATTTGCAACCGATGCAGCAGTCATTGAAGCGATTTAAAATTGGTTGCATGTTCAACAAGAATCTTTCTTCGTGAATATATGTCTGAAAGATCAGATACCATTGGTGACCTTGCAGCTTTTGAATAATGAAATTAAAATGAAATCCAGACCTTTAGCTGCTAACAGGCGTTGATAGATATCACCGAGGTCAATTGAAAATGTGTGCCCCAGGCGGTACTCGAACCCGTGATTTCCTGCTTTCGTGGCAGACGCTCTATCCGACTGAGCCACCGAGGACACAGAGGACACAGCGACTGTAGGGACTTATCTCTTGCACGCTCCCCGCTATACCCACACTCCAAACTTACTGTCCACACACTACATTTGTAGTGCCCTGCCCACTATACTCATTACTCGCGGCAGTCAATCTACCGATTCCCGTAAGAGTTTCAGCAATATAAGTGCATCCACACACATTTTCAACTGTCCCCGTTGATATTTATCAACTCCTGTAAGCAACTAATGGTCTGGATTTCATTGTAATTTCATTCTTCAAGAGTGTGAGTGTGTGGATTTTATTTTGTCAAGTTGCACAATGGATTGATCCAACAAGTAACTTTTGGCTCCTGCAAGAAACAATTTCCACCGCACACTACTACAGAAGTCAGACAGACGCTCCTAATGTACCAACAAGAACTGCTCAACATTCAGCAAAAAATATCTTCTGGAGTTGTCCGCTGTAAGGAAAGGATGCAAAAATATTCTATATTATTATGTAACTAGTGGAATGCTTGGGTACTGGAGTATTGCTATCAAGTGAAACTTTTTCTTTGAAATAATAAATTTCAGGGTTCTTTTCAGAACAGTAGATTGCCTCTTATGAATAGGAATGCTAGTATTTTACAAAGTATGGAAATGTTGTTTTTTCCCTTTTCTTTAATAATGTTATTTACTCGGCACAATGGCTGAGAGCCGCACCTACACAACTTGAATAACGTTTCTAGGTACGGTCAAGGCTGTTACTTGAGAAATGTACCGGAGTGTACTGTTACGGAGGACAGGCAGGGCTCGCATACACTGTAGCGCACAATACTGTGAGCTGCGATGACTGCTGCCTGCGTCACTCGCTGCTGACAAATAACACAACTGTCTGTTGCTCTCTGGATTGACCTTCGCCAATCAAACTCTCCCTACGCCTTAATGAAGTCAAGGACTCCTATCCACCCCTAGTCTAACTATTGGCTTGGGACACCAGTCAGATAACCAGTCCACTGTGATACCACTCAATATTCACTCACAGGCGTTTAACTAGTACTCTGTCCGTGTTCACACCACACAATAAGTGTGGCGGCCGACACAGAGAACAACGCTTAACCGCAAGGACTCAATATAGAGTCGCACTCCGATTCGCTCTCGACAGAGGTGCTCTCCCAGTGAAGTACTGAGGAGAGACTTTGTTCCTCGTTCTTTGCGTACACGTATGAGCGCACTCGCTCTCGTTACGTGTTCCTGCTCCAAGAGCGACAACAGAACGGCCCCTTTTTCTGGAAAAATTGCAAGCGTATATCATTTGCTGTCATCCCTCACTCCTCTGGCTCTTTGTGTCAGAAACATTCTGCCAATCAGCGTTGCTCTTTTAAACGGGAGAATGACGTTTCGTTTAAGTCGAGCAATGCGGAAATATGTAGCATTTCCATTAGGCGTATACTGTCCTCCTGTGAGAACTCCATAATTACCCAGTAGATCCATCAAAAAATGCGTCTTCTGGGCGCTCCCACACAATGTAGCAGAATTTTCTTTTAAGTTAAACATGGGGGTCGTTATCCCTTCGCTCTGATAAAAGCTGTCCTCTCTCTGGGAAGTCGCTCGGGCTGAAGTAGGTGTGTGTTGACTCACTCCTCTGAAGGAACGGCCTCCCAGTGGGCTGGTTGCCTCTTTAGAACGAAAATTCCTGTGGCTGTCATGTTATGTATGCCAGCCTCGACTTTTCAACCTCGGTGTGCACTAGCGATTTACTTATAAGATTTGAATATCACTTACATGAATTCATACAAAATTGACTCTACCTATCGAGTTTGGGTTCGAATGAAGCGTCGTGCTGTACAGAACACGATTGTGAGGACATAATATGTAAGAAATGAAGGTTAGGGGACCACATCACCTGCAAGATCACCAATTGTATCTGTTCTTTTGGACATGTCCAAAAAAAACAGATACCATCTTCATGCAGGTAAGGCTTACCGGCCAATTACACTCTTCAATGCTGATGCACTCACATTGCTCAAACTCTTACGGGAATCGGTAGATTGACTGCCGCGAGTAATGAGTATAGTGGGGAGGGGCACTACAACTGTAGTGTGTGGACAGTGAGCTGGAAATGTGGGTCTCACGGAGATCATGACAGAGATAGGTCCGTGCAGTCGCCCTATTCTCTGTATCCTAGACGGCTCTTTCGGATAGAGCATGTAAAACGTAGGCAGAAGGTCTCGGGTTCAAGTCCCGGTCGGAGCACTCATTTTCAACTGTTCCCAATGATATTTATCAACGCCTCGAAGCAGCTAATGGTCTTGATTTCATTGTGATTTACAAAACTTTCCTTTCCGGCAGAATTAAGAAACTTCTGAAACCTTGGACAAAGTGCGTTGAAGTGCAGAGAGGTTATGTGGAAAAGTAATGTATGTTTCAGTTTTCCATTATTGGGGTAAATAGTCCTTTTCTCAGAAAATCCTTTACTCTTTCATTTCCTCTCATATATCTGTAATTAGAACATGGAAACTGAATTCTGTATTAAAATGCAAGCGCCTGTATAAGAATCTGTAGCTGTCAGTAAAAGAGATTTTACATAGTTACAATTATCCATGGATGCAGGAACAATACAAACAATATCTTCTGACTAGGTTTCATGAAACATGAGCAGTAGCCAGAGAAAGCGTTGAGGAACTGAAATCTATCATTTTGAGTCTTTCTCTTCCTTATTTCTTTGTTTCTGTTATAAGAATGATAGCAGAAAATACGATGTCATTCTATTTACATTTACAAATGTTTATGTGATAATCGATAGTCGGTACTATTGGATGCAGCACAGGGTTTTGCCGCAATGGTCTGGTGTGTGACAAAAGTCCTTTCAGTATCTGTATCCGATTTAGGATACATGAAACATTCAGTTTTTCAGCTTTACAATAGTAATAAGAAAATAGTGGAAATTTGTGGCTTTGGAAATTAATAAAGGTGTAAGAGAAGAGTGCCCATGTTCACTTTAATTATTAACCCTGTCTGAGGAAGAAAATGTAGTGAATACGAATAGCAAGACATTAACGAGGCTGGCTGAAACGTACAGTGCGTAAATTTCGGAGGCGACGTCGTAATTCTGACAAACTACCCTACGGATATTGCTAGCACATTCAAGATAACTTTCCAAGTCCTCGAAACCAGAACTAAATTTGAAGTTAAGCAGAATAAATTTGTGATAATCTCAAAAAATACTAATGATCCCAGTGCGTACAAAGTTTTAGGTACCTTCGGAATTAAGCAAGTAAAACGGTTCTGCTGTGTAGGTAGCGTCATTATAGAAGACAACAGATACTTTCAAGCAGCCAAAAAGATAAGTGTTTTTGCCAGTAAAGTGTCAGGAAGGAGAAAAACCCAGTAAGAAATGACCCTGTAAAAACAGAAATTGATACATTGTTTCATGAACAGTTATATGCAACAAAATGTTGTATGCTAGAGAATAATGCCTAATGGAAATGCTGTGATGGTAACTACTGGTGACATGAAAGAAGTAACACTACATTAATGGAAAAAAGCATTAAAAAGAAATATATAAATGAGAATATGTGGAAGAAAAACTTTATTTGGTCACGTTTAGTTAATTAGAAAATGTAACGGAGGGAAGTTAACAAATCTGACAGAGAAAAGCGACACCCATACAAACTACCTTAGATCTAGACAGTATTACGGCCTCGTTTACAACAGCATACACATCAGCTCTCTGCAAGCCACCGTTGGGACCTGGTACTTAGGGAAAGGCAGGATTCGGTGTGAACGGGGCCATAATCAGTTACCGTTGGTTGCTCAGTTTAAAAAAAAAAAAAAAAAAACACGTACACTTTATTTGGAAACAATTGAAAATCAGTTGACAATAAGGAACGACTATCACATTTGACTGTTAAGACACAATGTATAATAAAAAATTCTTAAGTATGCTGCACTCACGGCTGAATTATTGACCAGAAATTCAAATTATTTGTTGGCTGAAGGCCCCAATAGTAATAACTCCAAAAACAGTTGAACAGCTGAAGGCCTGGAGAGCAAATTTTTGAGAAGTAAATAAAGTTCTTCGAAAGATATTTAAAGAACAACCATCAACATTTCAGTGTTAAGGTATTTTGTCCAATTAAAATTTCTTAAGACACGTTACACCCATGGCTGAAGGCCTTATTAATAAAATTCATACTTTTTGTCGGCTGAAGGCCTAAACAGTAATAGTTCAAAATAAAAAAAAATATTTTTGAAATGATCATCACAAACTGACCAAATCAAGAGAGAAGTGGGCCTCAGCCAGTGCTCCAAGGATCGACCTAGGAAAAGTCGCTCAACTTAGTAAACGATGAGACAGGCAGCCAAGAGTTCTATTCACTTCACTGGATGGCAACACAAACTAGTGACAGTTTAAACGGAGACCAACACTTGCAAAATCTACCTAACGTCTGATAAACAATTCAACGATGGAATAACCCAGGCAAAGCGGAACCGGTGGACAGCACTGCGTCTTCAGAATCCGGTGTTTAGAACATCCAGAAGCAAAGGAACCACTACGACGAAAGTCGTCTAAAACAAACAAAATATCCGAGCCACAATCAAGGAGGCTGTCGAACTACACACCTTACCGGACATCAGCGGCAAGGTGAGGAAGAGTACACCGCCACGAAAATACGCTAACCTCCAGGGCAGGTAACTGGGGCGTTGGTGGCCACTAGGCAGCAAAATACTGCTGGTTGAACTTCACCAATAATTACACAAGGAATTCAATGATTAATAATAAGAAATGGAGGATGGCTAATTAATTTCGCCAACTCCAAACACTCCACTCGTTGCTCTACGTCTCAGTGACCCTGCGAGCCTCAACGCGAGAACAAACGACGTGATCTCAAAATAATGGAGGTTTCACTACTGGGTTAATGTTCACTCAACTCAAACGTCCTGGGTCTGATGGAAAACAGGGTCGTGGCCCTCGCAACTGCAGCCCCTCAATCTGGCAGTGCCAGCATGCCTCTAGCGGTCCCAGAATGTCCCCGCGCTGCCGGACCTCGCTGTTGCTCCGTCCCAACTGAACTCGCCGACACACTGCGACCCGGAAAACACTTGATGTCCCTCCAAATATAGTACCACCATACTACATACCGATACCACTGTTGCTGCTACTCACGGACAGACAACTGTAGCAAACGCAGTGGCGCCACTAAACACAAGAAGAAAACGAGACGCCACTGTCCCGATTACACGATGCCAACCTACCAATGGCATCAATACGAGCTGCAACACCGCTCAACCATATGGTGTGTAGTGGGGGGGGGGGGGTGGAGGTACTTTGTGTACCACTGTTATTAGTGATGAGACAACCAGCTACTTTTAACGAAGGACTGGTCAGTAGTGAGCCAGTTTAATCTGTTGGATGAAACAACAAATGCAATTAGTCTCTGCAACTACGACAACTATATGACTCTTTTTTCTCTCAATTTCGTGGTTTCAGTGATTAAATTTTATGTGAGACAACCGAATCAGAAAAACCTCTAACAGTTACGTCTGTTATATGAATATTTCCACCCAATCTCCGGCTTTGAGTTATTTCACTTAGAACATTTTTTAGCCTTTTCGGTTATGTATGAAGCATGACTAGGGTTCCCAGCATTTCTAGATAGAGATAACGTATCCCACATCAAGGAGTGGCAAATAAAATCGTGTTTGGAAAAACGAAGTACTTTCAAAATTTATGTATTTACTTACTTACATCGAATTTTTCGTACTTTCGGCATTAAAAATCTTCTCTATTTCTTACATTACGTATTTCTTAATTAATCCTCACGTGTTTGTGTAAGGTGTGTCTATAGAGGTTTAGTCATTACACAGGCAGAGCTCCTAACTTATAATCTCAGTACAAGTATCTAAAGGTTTCAGCTGTTCGCGTCGATAATAATCTGTGAGCCGATCATTAGCATGAAAACGAATTGACTTTTAGTAGACAAATCAGTGAAATTACTTTTTTTTGTTTTGTCAATGGAAATGGTAAGAAATGAAAGTAAGTGTTTTGATTCCATGTATAGATAAAACAAATAATTGGTATCTGGACGCCTCAAAATTGAAAATTCAGGAACGATATGTAAAGCTCAGTTCTACTTTATGTAATGACATGCTATGTTTTGTATGGTATGGTCATCATAAAACTCTGAGACAAACAACTTCTTATTGTCACACATTTTTTCGCATGCACTACTCTGCTTGTGTTACGAGTCTGCAGATGGTGCTCCTATAACGTATCTCTTCTTCCTCAACTCCAGTTTTTCCTCGAACCTTGCCTCATTCTGGCCCATTTTTATAGAAATGCAATTTATCGGACTATTATTTGTCTCTATGCTCACATTATAGACACTGTATTACGGTCGCAACCTCACTATACGTTCAAAACGCTGTGACAAAAGGACTACCAACTTTAAAGTTTTTCTTACGCTAAGAAAACATGATTAGAAATATAACTAAAAAATAAATGTTATTCACTTATAATAAATTGGATTTCGTGTCCCCCTGGTAAAGTAGAGTTAATCAACTATATACAATGCCTACGAACGGTGCCTCAGCACTGGAAACATGTGAACGACACTATGCCCCTGTCCTGCATATTATCGCAAGCTCAGTAGGCTATTTCCCTTAAAGTCTGCTATTCAGTTCGATATTACCACATGTATCCGTATGGCAAACTAGCTCGCGTTTCATCCAATCACGCTTACCTGATTCACATGAAATGGTCCAACGTCGTATCGTTTCGTCAGTCGCACAGCTGATCGTTCATCAAGCGTTCGTCCGGTCGCTGCTGTATAAGTGTCGTCTCTCGTTCTGTCGCCAGCCACGTGCTACTCACACTGTTTTCACTCTCTCTCAGGTATATATGTCATCTCTCCATAATCCACGTCCCTCCATTTCTTTAATGTTGAAGTGTTTATTGTTCCTTATGGGAAGTTCTCTTGGTTGGTTGTCTTAATGTTGTCAGTAATCTTCACCAGCGCATGGCCACACCCTGGCCATGAAATAATCACCATATTTGCTATCGTTACTGCATTTTAGTTCCCTGGACTCTTAAAACCACTACACACTGTCGACTAGGAAATGAGAAAACTCTCCAGGCAAGTTTATCTGTGATTTTCTGCAGACGTACTAGCAGTAGGGCCTTAAATACCCTTCCCACATTCTGTCCACTGCCTGCAGATCGCTCTCCTTTGAATATCAGAAGCGCAGACTACTTCGTCTCCACTCAGATACATCCGTTCCAATTTCTATTAGCCTGTTTTCTGCTTAGATTAAATTGTCACAAAATGTCGTTAATTCTTCCCAGACCACCTTTATTTTGCCAGCCCTGTGTTACTATTGTGCATTCCAGTGATTAAGCGAACTGCGTTTATGTATATCAACAAAAATATATCACTGTGTAATAGTTTTTGTATGGTTGTTGATGTGCGTAACAGGCGTAATGAACACGTTTCAGAGCGAGAAGCTGACGAACTCTGCCTTCAGCTGCGGCTGGGTTAACACTGACGCTCGTTTCACACACAGCCTCGTCATCTTCATGACGGCGTCTGTGCGTCCGATCGTGATCACGGTGGGCAAGACGTGCAAGCTGTCCAAGCAGATGTTGCTCCAGGTGAGTGACACCGATGTAAACTATTATCAAAGATACTGATAAACTTGTCAGTTATAGGTGATCATATACAAATTACTCTTTTGTTTGATGGTAATCTTTCTTGCTGTGGCATGCAATATGGACCATACGTGGAAGAAGAAACGCTGTCTGTCATGTGATATTTGATTTGCACTGAAAATTGATTCCACGTTAAATAAGTAATCGGCTGTAAAGGTAATACCCACATAACAAGCCCTTTACCGTAGAACAAATTGCTTTACGTGCTCCGTTCTATAACACGGAAACGAACCGTCTACCTATATGGTTTCCTACTCAATTAAATATCAAATAGGCAATCTCTATGCGATTCGTAAGTTTGTAAAAGGAATTCAGAAACCTCCTGTGAATGACCTCTCACAAAAGAGGACCGAAAACATGCAGATGATGTTTTTGATAATTTCATCTACTCCAGAAAATTTTACTGAATTGGAACGATTTACACAAACCTCCCAAAAACGCTTCAGGCATTTCAAGTGCACTTACCAGTTGCCATTTATTTCTTACTTGAGGTATCTTAAAATAACCATAGTTTCAGAGATGTGAACGGCTGACGTATCTTTTCTTTCCTAGAGTCCATTGTAAGGGTGAAAACGTCTATGACTTTCAAGTTCTTGTTGCGAATATGATGAAATGATTGCAAAAATATTTTTGCTTCTTTCTTCACAGGTTTTAAACGGAACGTACGGCTTACTGAACATGCTCTACTATCTACAAAGAAGCAAATGAAACGGCACCTAAGTGTCAGACCTGAATGACACTCTGAACGTAATGCACATTTTAATAAAGTTGACGAGATTTACTTGTGGACTGTGAAGCCTTTGTTGCAAGTAAACCGCTCAACCGTTGTCTTACGTGGTCTGCTGGAGGACCGCTTAACTTAAGATTTGTTGACTAAACATAAAAGTATAATTATTCATTTATTAAATATGCATCTGTATTTTTCATATGTTCCACAAAAAATGATTGTCTCTTCACTATGGCTCTTCGGAACGAAATATAATCAAAGCTAAACTGCTCTTGCGAAGCTGTTGAAAATAAAGATTGGAAAATTGTTACCTTTTCAGTATGTGTAGATATTAACATAAGCCGACGAAGTGAAAAACTGCACTAACTACGCAATGCATCTGCCCGTCTCGATCGTTAAGTTCCACAGAATGACGTCTAAGCGTCTTGACTTTAGATTTGAAGTACTCAGATATTTTAATTTTTTCTAGTATTGTAGAAAACTTGATCGTCTTTAATATGAAAAACTATTTTCAAGTGCGATATACAGTCTTATACAGTAATGGCGGTACAAACAGCGTTGACATTTTAGGGAATAATAATTGTATTACAGTTCGGCGTGAAGGTAAACAACCAAACTCGTTTTTACTGCAGCTCGGAAAAGAAAAAGCTCCAGGAAACAGAGGACATCAGTGCCAGTCCGGCTCTACAGTACACTGTATTCTGTGTAGTGAGTGTGGCACACTATACACAGTGTGATCGAAAGTATTCGGACATCCATTAGTGGACGTGTCGATGTCCACTCTTCACTTTCATCACAATATGAACTCCACTGGGGACACTTTCAAAGAAGTTTCTGGGGAAAAAACACCTGTCTGGATCAGAATGCCTTTAACTGCCGACTACCGTTTCGATCTGCCCTGTGGATCAGCGTCAGGTCTGGAGTCACAACGTGCAGTTTGCCAACAATGGTACGAGTGACCACTGAAACCGGCAGCCGTCAATAGAAGACCCTGTGATTCAGACTGTGTTTTCTTATTTATTAATGTATCGGAAATCACTGATGCTAAGACATAGAGTCAGTCGTGAAAGAAGGTGGTGTTTGCTTGTCTGAAGATTTCTGGCAGTCCATTCCTCATCATGAGCCGAAATCATATAAGACAGCGATGTTGGATGCTGGGGTCTGGAGTGAATTCGACATTCTAACTCAATCCAAAGCTGTTCCATTGGGTTCAAGTCGGGATTCAGGACAAATCAGTCGATGCCAGGAACGTTCTTATCCACAAATCATTGCCTCAACAGTTGCTGCTTTGTGACAGTTACGTTCTGGTGCTGGTATAATCTCGCTAGTGTACGTAGTACACAATTTTGTAAAATATCTTCAGATCCTTCTGAATTTAGCGTTTTCTTAAGCGAAATAAGGGGAATACACGCTAGTAGAAAGAGCACCCTTTATCACCTCCTCCATACTTCACTGTTGGCATTACATCCGGTAGCAGGCAGAGCAGCTTCCCCAGGCATTCGCCAGACCCAGGGTCTTCCACGGGAATGTCACAAGGAATAGCGTCATTCATCCCTCTAAATCACTCGTTCACTCGTTTCCAGACATCCGCTGTCCAGCGGCGTCGCTCTCAAGCGTCGCTTAGCGTTGACTACAGAAATGCGGGGCTTGTGAGGAGCAGCTGAACCACTGTAACGCGTTCTTTTTAACTCCCTACGCTCAGTCACTGCGCCAGCCGGACTTCTGGTACCACTTTGGAATTCACGATTGATTCCTCCGCTGACTTGATGCTGTTTCTTACAACCACCCTTCTCAATTCTCGACGGTCCCTGTCCGTCATTACACGAGGTCTGTCTGGCCTTGGTTTAGCCGTGGCTGTTTATTGGCTTTTACACTTCACAGTCACACCGCTAATGGTCGGTGGGCAGCTTTATAAGGGGTGAAACGTCTCTGATGAATTTGCTACTAAGGTGACGTCCGATTACTAGACAATCTTTGAAGTTACTGAGTTCTACTGATCGACTCACCCTGTAGTTACTGCTTCTCTACTGACAAAACAATACAACCCCGCTCACATTTACACTGACAAGTTCGCCTTACATAACATCTTGCAGTCAGTTGCGCATTACATAAGTGTGTCAGGATACTTTTGATCTGACTGTGGACGTTACGTGCAATAAATATCGTAGGTACATTACTGTAGCTAACATGAAAACACATACATAAACATAATGGAAAGTTCTAGGATCAGTGGTGTGGTAGGTACAAGATGTATTAAATAACTTTTAATGAATGTCAGTTTTCTAGCTGTTAAATATTGATAATTATGATGAGTATGAAAACTGCTTAAAATGTTTCTAATGAAGTGAATTTACGTCTCCAGAGGAGTGCTATGAAGTTTTTTTACTTAGTTCATTTCACTGTTATTGCAAACATGCATTTGAGGAGATGTGTACCAAAAAAGTGTTGCTGATTTCATGGAATTTATTATAATGAAAGGCCACCAAATAACATACTATGATGTTTTAAATCTGTGTAAACCAGTTTTCACCATTTTCACAAACACACATTTTTGAATAAACCTCTTCATGCTTAAAGTGTAACTTCATAAATGATAGACGAAGCCAAAAGAAGATCATCTGCAGCAGCTGGAGCAGGAATCGGACTTCTTTGATTTGCCCCCCAACGACCCCAGTAAAAAGTACGGGAGAATCTGGATTCGTTAAATCTAAGGCGAAGTCTCATTTGAAAGCACTGTCAGATAAATGACAAAGACGAATTACAAGCAGTGTACGCCCATGCAGTTTTGGAATGCCCAGAAAGACTTAAGTAAACCAGTCAGACTGATATCAGCTGTATCGTCACGACTACCAGCATGCATCAAAGCCTTCTTTGGATGCCCTAAAATCTACAACTACATCTACATCCATACTCCGCAACCCACCTGACGGTGTGTGGCGGAGGGTATCCTGAGTACCTCTATCGGTTCCCCCTTCTATTCCAGTCTCGTATTGTTCGTGGAAAAAAGGATTGTCTGTATGCTTCTGTGTGGGCTCTAATCTCTCTGATTTTATCCTCATGGTCCGCCCGCGAGATATACGTAGGAGGGAGCAATATACTGCTGGACTCTTCGGTGAAGGTATGTTATCGAAACTTTAACAAAAGCCCATACCGAGCTACTGAGCGTCTCTCCTGCAGAGTCTTCCACTGGAGTTTATCTATCATCTCCGAAACGCTTTCGCGATTACTAAATGATCCTGTAACGAAGCGCGCTGCTCTCCGTTGGATCTTCTCTATCTCTTCTATCAACCCTATCTGGTACGGATCCCACACCGCTGACCAGTATTCAAAGAGTGGGCGAACAAGCGTACTGTAACCTACTTCCTTTGTTTTCGGATTGCATTTCCTTAGGATTCTTCCAATGAATCTCAGTCTGGCATCTGCTTTACCGACGATCAACTTTATATGATCATTCCATTTTAAATCACTCATAATGCGTACTCCCAGATAATTTATGGAATTAACTGCTTCCAGTAGCTGACCTGCTATTTTGTAGCTAAATGATAAGGGATCTATCTTTCTATGTATTCGCAGCACATTACACTTGTCTACATTGAGATTCAGTTGCCATTTCCTGCACCATGCGTCAATTCGCTGCAGATCCTCCTGCATTTCAGTACAATTTTCCATTGTTACAACCTCTCGATACACCACAGCATCATCTGCAAAAAGCCTCAGTGAACTTCCGATGTCATCCACATGGTCATTTAACTTATATTGTGAACAGCAACGGTCCCATGACACTCCCCTGTGGCACACCTGAAATCACTTTTACTTCGGAAGACTTCTCTCCATTGAGAATGACATGCTGCATTCTGTTATCTAGGAACTCCTCAATCCAATCACACAATTGGTCTGATAGTCCATATGCTCTTACTCTGATCATTAAACGACTGTGGGGAACTGTATCGAAAGCCTTGCGGAAGTCAAGAAACACGGCATCTACCTTGGAACCCGTGTCTATGGCCCTCCGAGTCTCGTGGACGAATAGCGCGAGCTGGGTTTCACACGACCGTCTTTTCCGAAACCCATGCTGATTCCTACAGAGTAGATTTCTAGTCTCCAGGAAAGTCATTATACTCGAACATAATACGTGTTCTAAAATTCTACAACTGATCGACGTTAGAGATATAGGTCTATAGTTCTGCACATCTGTTCGACGTCCCTTCTTGGAAACGGGGATGACCTGTGCCCTTTTCCAATCCCTTGGAACGCTACGCTCTTCTAGAGACCTACGGTACATCGCTGCAAGAAGGGGGGAAAGTTCCTTCGCGTACTCTGTGTAAAATCGAACTGGTATCGCATCAGGTCCAGCGGCCTTTCCTCTTTTGAGCGATTTTAATTGTTTCTCGTCTATTTCGATATCTACCATTTTGTCATCTGAGCGACAATCTAGAGAAAAACTACAGTGCAGTCTTCCTCTGTGAAACAGCTTTGGAAAAAGACATTTAGCATCTCGGCCCTTAGTCCGTCATCCTCTGTTTCAGTACCATTTTGGTCACAGAGTGTCTGGACATTTTGTTTTGATCCACCTACCGCTTTGACATAAGACCAGAATTTCTTACGCTTTACTGCCAAGTCAGTACATAGAACTTTACTTTCGAATTCATTGAACGCCTCTCGCATAGCCCTCCTCACACTACATTTCGCTGCGAGTAATTTTTGTTTGTCTGCAAAGCGTTGGCTATGTTTATGTTTGGTGTGAAGTTCCCTTTGCTTCCGCAGTAGTTTTCTAACTCGGTTGTTGTACCACGGTGGCTCTTTTCCATCACTTACGATCTTGCTTGGCACATACTCATCTAACGCATATTGTACGATGGTTTTGAACTTTGTCCACTGATCCTCAACACTATCTGTACTTGAGACAAAACTTTTGTGTTGAGCCGTGAGGTATTCTGTAATCTGCTTTTTGTCACTTTTTCTAAACAGAAAAATCTTCCTACCTGTTTTAATATTTCTATTTACGGCTGAAATCATTGATGCCGTAACCGCTTTATGATCGCTGATTCCCTGTTCTGCGTTAACTGTTTCAAATAACTCGGGTCTGTTTGTCACCAGAAGGTCCAATATGTTATCGCCACGAGTCGGTTCTCTGTTTAACTGCTCAAGGTAGTTTTCAGATAAAGCACTTAAAAAAATTTCACTGTATTCTTTGTCCCTGCCACCCGTTATGAACGTTTGAGTCTCCCAGTCTATATCCGGCAGATTAAAATCTCCACCCAGAACTATAACATGGTGGGGAAATCTACTCGAAATATTTTCCAAATTATCCTTCAGGTGCTGAGCCACAACAGCTGCTGAGCCAGGGGGTCTATAAAGACATCCAATTACCATGTCTGAGCCTGCTTTAACCGTGACCTTCATCCAAATCATTTCACATTTCGGATCTCCGTCAATTTCCTTCGATACTATTGCACTTCTTATCGCCTCCCCCTTCACTGTCCAGCCTGTCTCTGCGGTATACATTCCAATCCGAGTTTAGGATTTCATTACTGTTTACTTCTGGTTTCAGCCAACTTTCTGTCCCTAGTACTATATAGGCGTTATGACCGTTTATTAATGAGAGCAGTTCTGGGACCTTTCTATAGACGCTCCTGCAGTTTACTATTAGCACATTAATATTGTTATTCCCTGTTGCATTTTGCCTTCTCCTACCTTGCCGCGTCTCAGGAGGCGTCTTGTCGGGCCTAGGGAGGGAATTCTCTAGCCTAAAAAACCCCCATGTGCGCTCCACACGTACTCCGCTACCATTGTAGCCGCTTCCGGCGTGTAGTGCACGCCTGACCTATTCAGGGGGACCCTACATTTCTCCACCCGATAGCGGAGGTCGAGAAATTTGCACCCCAGATCTCCGCAGAATCGTCTGAGCCTCTGGTTTAAGCCTTCCACTCGGCTCCAAACCAGGGGACCGCGATCGGTTCTGGGTACGATACTGCAAATAGTTAGCTCTGATTCCACCACGCGAGCGAGGCTTTCCGCCTTCACCAATTCCGCCAACCGCCTGTACGAACTGAGGATGACCTCTGAACCCAGACGGCAGGAGTCATTGGTGCCGACATGAGCAACAATTTGCAGTCTGGTGCACCCAGTGCTCTCTATCGCACCCGACAGGGCCTCCTCCATATCTCGGATGAGACCCCCCGGCAAGCAGACAGAGTAAACACTGGCCTTCTTCCCCGACCTTTTCGCTATTTCCCTAAGGGGCTCCATCACCCGCCTAACGTTGGAGCTCCCAATAACTAATAAACCCCTCCCCCAGTGTGCCTGCTCGGACCTTGCTGAAGGAGCGGCCACATGCCCACTCACAGGCAGAGCGGGCGATGCCACACGGCCAGCCTCCACATTTACCCTCCACCTCGTGCACCGCGAACGCCGCTGAACCCGCCACTCCCCTTGGGGAGAGGGTGGCCCAACCGCGCCCGGTACCCGCGAAGCTGTCTCGACAGCAGGGACAGTGGGTGAAGCATGTAACACCTGGGGTGTACCTTGCGACGCACCAGACTCCCCACTGCCACTACACTCCGAGGCAGCAGCCTGAAGACGGCTGACCGCGGCCATCAACACGCTCAGCTGTTCGCGAACAGTGGCCAACTCCCCCTGCGTCCGTACACAGCAGTCACACATCCTATCCAACCTAAGGAATCAATTTACTGAAGAGAGTTAATCAACTTTTAACTAGACTACAAATTGACTTAAGGCGGCTGACTATTGACTAAACTGTGATTGCTAGCCACTTCTTGTAGGAAACAAAGAAAATAGCACTACCTGTGTCTGGACTGTATTGAAAACAAACACTAGCACTACTGGCACTATGGTTGACTAAAGGGACTCTCTGACTGTATTCAAAACAAACACGAAATCTATGGAACACTATTAATAGCACTCGACAAATAAAGCTTCCTAAAAGCAAAAACACACGGAAGAAGAAGTGACAAGTAAGAAAAATACAGTTAACACTTAAATTAAGGTACCTCGCTGCACAGCAGACGTGAAGCAGACGGCGGTTAGGACGACACTGACACTACTGGCACTATGGCTGACTAAAGGGACTCTCTCTGACTGTATTCAAAACAAACACGAAATCTATGGAACACTATTAATAGCACAAGACAAATAAAACTTCCTAAAAGCAAAAACACACGGAAGAAGAAGTGACAAGTAAGAAAAATACAGTTAACACTTAAATTAAGGTAGCTCGTTGCACAGCAGACGTGAAGCAGACGGAGGTTAGGACGACACTGGTAAGTTTCCTACAAAATTTTGTGAAATATTGACAAAGCTAACGAATAGGAGTGCCCAAACATGGAAACACCAAAAACGCAACACTTTTCCGTGCCTAAAACTGTGTAACAAACCAGTTGGCATTCGAAACAGCTACCATGTCTCGGAACGGATAAATATAAGTCCGCCGGCCGCTGTGGCCGAGCGGTTCTACGCACTTCAGTCTGGAACAGCGCGACCGCTACGGTCGCAGGTTCGAATCCTGCCTCGGGCGTGGATGTGTGTGATGCCCTTAGGTTAGTTAGGTTTAAGTAGTTCTAAGTTCTAGTGGACCGATGACCTCAGATGTTTAGGCCCATAGTGCTCAGAGCCATTTGACTCATTTGTAATTTAGGTCCGGTACGATTTTAAAAGAAATCTTATACGATAATTCCTGATAAACAGTGGTAAATTAAGGTAAAGACGATTGTGGATAGCGATCAAGTGCGCTTCTCTCCGAAATGGATCACAGAGGCTCAACAGTACTACGATCTGTTAACTTTGGTGGCTAGGACCCTCCTTTCGCGCACAAGACCAGTCCTGGACGATGCTAGATGTGTGAATAGGGGCCCTGTCGTCTTGGAATACAACGTCAACCTTTGGGAACTAACAATGTACCATCGAATGGACCTGGTCAGCCCTATTGGTCACATAATACTTGCGACCTTTGAGGAATACCTATGGGGTCCTTGGGATACAACGATATGGCTGCCCAAATCGTCACCGAACTACCGGCTTGTTTCGACGTAAAATCGGCCGAAAGTTTACAACAGTGTGAATCAGAACAAACAACTTTGTTTCATTCCCTGGTGAAGGAGCTCCAGTCGTGATTATTTGCTGCTGATAGGATTCGCGAGTGGGAGATTCGGTTCAGCGACTTTCGCAGCTGTTGTCCTCTTATTTTTCGTCACAATACCTTTCAATGGTCGTCTGTCACGATCAACCAACACACACTTTCGTCCGAGTTGTGACTTAGGGGAAATCGTTATTCTTCTTTCCCTGTTCGTGATACACAGGGCGAATCATTTAAAACATGCACCGCAAATATTGCTGAAATGGAAAGTGCTATTGATGTGCTATTTTAACAGAATGGACAGGTAGTCAGGGGCTGGCGTTGTTAGCCTATTACGAATTGGGCTCGTGCTGTTAGCGAATTAGCAGAGTGTATAATACTTAGAAAGTATTTTTTGTGCAAACATACACTTTTTTAAGTGAAACAATGCCTGCCGACGTTAGCAAACTAAAATTAGAATCTCACTGATGTTTATTGCACGATTCTAGTGCAAGTCGTTTACGAGATACCGTATTTGGAAACGTTTGCACACCTACACTTGTCTGTGCTATTCAACCTGCGTAGTTGCTAAGTACTACGATGTTATTTTTCCTTACAGTGTGCTTGTGTTTTCCTTGAGTGCTTTGCGACTTGCTGGTCGGTTAGTGTGTGACGGCCCAGGCAGTAGATTATGAGTGAATGATGGGATTAACCAATGCAGAAAAAGCCGACATGCTCATTGTACAACTTAGCTGCTGCGCAATCGCACGAGGAAATAGCACTACTGAGGCATGTGTGTACGCATTCTCCATCGACATAGGTGCCGTCCCTATTGCATCTCTTTCCATCAAGAGCTGCATGAATTCTCTTATGAGAATCTTTTTTACTTCTGTACATGGGCATTAAGACAGGATACTCCAGTTATATCATACATCTTGTACAGTGATGCCACATTTAGGACTCATGGCCAAGTAAACCGACGAAACATGTAGTATTGGCTCAAATGGCTCTGAGCACTATGGGACTCAACATCTTAGGTCATAAGTCCCCCAGAACTTAGAACTACTTAAACCTAACTAACCTAATGACATCACACACACCCATGCCCGAGGCAGGATTCGAACCTGCGACCGTAGCAGTCCCGCGGTTCCGGACTGCAGCCCCAGAACCGCACGGCCACCGCGGCCGGCATGTAGTATTGGCCCGTTAATAATCCTCACTGGCCTCGTCATGTGGAACATCAACGTCCATGGAATGTAAAGTGTGGTGTGGGGTAGTGAAGCGTCAGCTCATAGGTGCGCTTGTCATAGACGGAACACTGAACGCTTACAAGTATCGCAGCCTCCTAGCAGACCATCTTCCACGGATGCTAGAACACGTTCCTCTGCAGACTAGTAGAAACCTGCGGTACCAAAATGTTAGTTGTACAACCCACAGTGCACGAAGTACTACAATAAGTCTGCACGAATTGTTGCCAAGTTGTTGCCTCGGGAACAGAGGACCTGTACCTTAGGCGGTCCATTCCCTGGATTTGGCGCCTGTGGGGAAAGCCGAAAGACGCTGTCTGCAAGAAAATGCCAACTATACCCGACGATATGCAAAGACGTATTACTGAAACCAAGTCAGACCTCTATGCTGGAATGCTAGTACGTGTGCACGAGTGCAGCAGTCGTTCCATAGCTGACTGGATGAGTGTATTGCCACTGTTGTTGCTTATTTTGAACACAGCTTGCGATGGTGAATTGTGTCATTACTGGTCAGAATCCCCATAACAATCGTACTCACTTTCGTTGTTTTTTATTGTGTGCTACCATAGGTATTGAACAACAGTGTGGGAACTTTTCTAAATACCATATCTCGTAAACAACTTGCACTATAATCCTCCAACAAACACAGTTGACATTCTAATTTATCCTACTTTTAGTTTGTTAATAATAGTAGGCACTGTTCCATTTAAAAAAAGTCTGTATTTGCACAAAATACACTTTATTATTAGAATCTGTTGATTGGCTAACAATACAAGCCGCTGTGAAAACCACACTTTAACAGTAATTTCCATTTCCGCAGTATTTGCGGTGCTCGTTGTAGGTGATTCATGTTGTATATCTTCGATACGGTGCCTCCTGAAACAACAAACACAGAAGCTACTTTGGTACGAAAGCACCCACCATACGAGCACCAACAATTTGCCAGGTTCGAATTCACTTAGTTCCGACACAATGCTCTCACAACTACGCAGAACACTGTTATGGCCACTACTGACACATACAACGTTTTGAGGACATTGCACAGATACCGTATGTTGTCAAATACAACCCTGTACTTCAGCAATTAAATGCTATGAACCTCTAGTGTGCTATATTTTCGTCATTGAATTTTCTTATTATAATACAAAAGGAAGCAAACCAAGAACAAGACTTACTCTGGGTTGGTATGGAGCCACAATTTTTTTTTTTGTGATTACAATAATCGCTACGGAATATGGTCTTAAGTTTCACATGAAGAACATTTATTTGTTGATGACCAGTTTCGGACTGTTTGTCCGTTACCAAATCGGCCTGAGGGATAAAATACAAAAGATGTTACTAACACCTTGCAGCGTTCCACCTGTACGACCGGCAACCCGCCTGGCTCAAAGACGTCACGGGTTGCCTAATTTTCACGCAATCTCTCTGCACCATGAAAGTTTTGCAGCGGTTCCAGTAGGCGGCCCTAGCGGCGCCCCCAGGTGTTGTGGCCTTAGAGGGGAGGGGGGGGGGGACCTATTTGGCGACGTATTTAGGCCCACGCAGAGTGAGTTCAAGTCGAGCCAGATGGAAATCCTATCCACTATGACGCAGCTTCCTGCTGCCGACCAGCTCCTTCCACGACGGACACTGCCTAGTCTCTGCAGCTCCATCGACGGTCCAGTCTTATGGTTGAATGTCGTACCTGGTTCACACTACTTTGGTAGAAGATTGACTATATTATTTTTTTCCAAGGATCTATATCGTTGTGCACGTACCTCAAGTAAACTCTTGTGGAACCCGGATTTCGTATGCAGCAGTAGAAAACTCGAAAAATAAAGAGACTATGAGTTGGTGAACAAAGGCCTTCAGCCTTTCACTCATTTTTCAGTGTTAATTGAGTTTGGTTAGTTGGATTAGACTTTTTTTGTCAATAAACTATATTTGTGAAAAATTAGTGACTTTAGTTCCATCTACGGCGGATTCTTTATTTACAGTATATAGCAATAAGATTTAAAAATTAGTTAAATGGCAACTTATTCTCTACAACTCTACTGTTCAAAACATATCACATACAATAAATGTAAGTCTTGCATAACAGCAGTCAAATAAATAGGAAATTCGCCATGAAATCAATAAAAAGATACACATCACTGTCAGAGCGAGAAATTCCTGTAAGAGGTGCCTACGGCGTCCATGTGACATACGAGGACGGTAGTGGCAGCGCGTGTCCGACGATTTTGACGTTTTATTATAAGACAAACAAGGTTTAAGGAATTGTACATGAAACACACTCTTAACAAGTGGTTCGTGGAATACACGAAGAAACGCAAAAAACACTAAATAAAAAATACAAACCTTAGGTACAAAGAAGCCATACACGGCATATTTTAGGACATCAGGCAGCAGCACGGCGAAACAGGTTTTGTCAATAGTAGATTATGAAATTATTAATATAAATAAAATTCATTCTGAAACTAAGAGGAATATGCAGACGTAAAATTCATTTTACCACTCAGCCATACCTCGCACCTCTCAAAAAATCTCCCCTTACCTTAACCCCCCCCCCCCTTCCTTACAGTATATAGCACTAAGATTTTAAAAATGCATTAAATGGCAACTTAGGCTCTACAACTCTTCTGTTCATAAACAATCACATACCATAAATGTAAGTCTTGCATTACAGCAGTCAAACAATACCCTCTCCCCCTTTGTTACCAAATCTATACAGTTTGTAAGGGCTAGACTATATTTACCAGCCAACAAACACAATGATCCTCCAATAATAGATGTACACACTTATATCTATGACGGGCGCTCAACAAATAATGTCCGCAGCTCGTTGTCTAGTGGCTATCGTTGTGCCTCTGGATCAAAGGGTCCCGGGTTCGAATCCCAGCCGGGTTGGAGATTTTCTCAGCCCGAGGACTGGGAGTTTGTGTTGTCCTCATCATTTCATCATCATCATCATTAATGAAATTGGTAATACTGGACAGAAAAAAGATTAGGAATTTGTACAGGCGCTGATAACCGAGCATTTGACCTCTCCAACATCATCATCAACAAGTAATGCACTTAACGCAACATATTTTCTTTCTCAAAGCAGGTTAGTTATATTTAGGATTCCAACACACCATAATATTCCCTAATCTTTCGGCTACAAACGCCTATTTTTCAACACAATGTACGTTGAGTGCGACGGCGTTACGCCACCTTACATGGACGGCCTTGGTCTACGTCGAAACCAACGTCCTGCAGCAGAAATAATCTCAGAATCAGCCGCGTAACGCACGACCAGTTCTGCGCATGTGGTCCTTCGTTACTTATTACCATCTTCTACATCTACATGGATAATTGCAGATTACATTTAAGGTCCTGGAAGAGGGTTCATCGAACCAACATCACAATTCTCTATTCTTCCAGTCTTGAATAGGGCGCGGAAGAAATGAACACCTGTATTTTCCGTGCGAGTTCTCATTTCCCTTATTTTATTATGGTGATCGTTTCTCTCTATGCAGGTCGGTGTCAACAAAATATTTTCGCATTCGGAGGAGAAAGTTGATGATTGGAATTTCATGAGAAGATTCCGCCGCCGCGAAAAACGCCTTTGCTTTAATGATGTCCACCTCGAATTTTGTATCATTTAGTGACACTCTCTCACCTATTTCGCGAAAATACAAAACGTGCTACCCTTCTTTGAACCTTTCTGATGTACTCTGTCTATCCTATCTGGTAAGTATCCCACACCGCACAGCAGTATTCTAAAAGAGCACTGACAAGCGTAGTGTAGGCAGTATCTTTAGTGGATCTGTTACATTTTCTAAGTGTCCTGCCAATAAAACGCAGCCTTTGGTCAGCCTTACTCCCAACATTTCCTATGTGTTCCTCCAATTTTAAGTTGATCGTAATTTTAATTCCTAAGTAATTAGGTGAATTTATGGTCTTCAGGTTTGACCGATTTATCGTATAACCGAAGTTTAACGGATTCCTTTTAGCACTCATGTTTATGACATCACACTTCTCGTTATTTAGAGTCAATTGCCAATTTCGAAAGATTAAGATATTTTTTCATAATCGTTTTGCAATTTGTTTTGATCATCTGATGACTTTATTAGTCGATAAACGATAGCCTCATCTGCAAAGAATCTAAGGCGGCTGCTCAGATTGTCTCCCAAATAGTTTGTATAGGTAAGGAACAACAAAGGGCCTATAACACTACTCGTGATGGCTGGGTGTTGTGTGCTGTCCTTAGGTTAGTTAGGTTTAAGTAGTTCTAAGTTCTAGGGGACTTATGACCACAGCAGTTGAGTCCCATAGTGCTCAGAGCCATTTTTTAGCCTATAACACTACCTTGGGGAAAGCCAGAAATGACTTTTTTTTTAACTCGCTGACTTTCCGTCAATTACTACGAACTGTGACTTTTCTCACAGAAAGTCACGAATCCAGTCACATAACTGAGACGGAATTACATAATCACGCAATTTCAGTACAAGCCCCTTGTGTGGTACAGTGTCAAACGTTTTCCGGAAGTCCAGAAACGCGGAATCAATTTGAAATCCCCTGTCAATAGCAGTCAACACTTTGTGAAAGTTAAGAGCTAGTTATGTTTCACGAGCTCGTTGTGTTTCACAAGACCGATTTTTTCTAAATCCGTGTTGACTGTGTATAAATACACCACTTTCTTCGAAGTAATTCATAATATTCGAACGCAATATATGTTCCAGAATCCTCCGGCATATCGACGTTAGTGATATGGGCCTGTAATTTAGTGGAATGCTCGTATTACCTTTCTTGAATATTGGTGTGACCTGTGCAACTTTCCAGTCTTTGGGTACGGATCTTTCGTCGAGTGAACGGTTGTATATGATTGTTAAGTATGGAGCTACTGTATCAACACACTCTGAAAGGAACCTAACTGGTATACAATCTAGACCAGAAGACTTGTTTTTGTTAAGTCATTTATGTTGTTTCACTACTCCGAAGATATCTACTTCTACGTTACTCATGTTGGCAGCTGTTCTTGATTCGAATTCTGGAAAATTTACTTCGTCTTCTTTGGCGAAGGAATTTCGGAAGAATGTTTTTAAAAACTCTGCTTTCGCAGCACTGTCGTCGATAGTACTTCCATTTCTATCGCGCAGAGAAGACATTTATTGTGTCTTGCCGCTTTCATACTGCACATACGACCAGAATCTCTTTTGATTTTCTGCGAGGTTTCGAGACAAAGCTTCGCCGTGGAAACTATTATACACATTTCGCATTGAAGTCTTCGCTAAATTTCAAGCTTCTGTAAAAGATCGCCAACCTTGGAAATTTTGCTTATATTTAAATTTGGAATGTCTGTTTCGTTGTTTCTGCAACAGTGTTCTTACCTACTTTGTGTACCAAGGAGGATCATATCCGCCCTTTTTATTGCTCATGAAAACCACACATTGCATGCTGTACCACGAGACAGCAAGACCTTCAGAGGTGGTGGTCCAGACTGCTGTAGACACCGGTACCTCTAATACCCAGTAGCACGTCTTCTTGCATTGATGCTTGCCTTCGTCATGGCATACTATCCACAAGTTCATGAAGGCACCGTTGGTCCAAATTGTCCCACACCTCAATGGCGATGTGGCGTTGATCCCTCAGAGCGGTTGGTGGGTCTCGTCGTCCATAAACAGCCCTTTTCAATCTATCCCATGCATTTTCGATAGGATTCATGTTCTGGAGAAAACGCTGGCCACTCTATTCGAGCGATGTCATTATCCTGAAGCAAGTCCTTCACAAGATATGCAGCACTGGGGCGCAAATTGTCGTCCATGAAGACGAATGCCTCGCCAATATGCTGCCGATATGGTTACACTATCGGTCAGAGGATGACATTCACGTATCATACAGGCGTTACGGCGCCTTCCATGACCACCAGCCCCAAATAATGCCACCCCAAACAGCAGGGAACCTCCACCTTTCTGCACTCGCTGGACAGTGTGTGTAACGTGTTCAGCCTGACCGGATTGCCTCCAAACACGTCTCCGACGATTGTCTTGTGGAACGCTTATGCGACACTCATCGGTGAAGAGAACGTGATGCCAATCCTGAGCGGTCCATTTGGCATGTTGCTGGGCCCAAATGTACCGCGTTGCATGGTGTAGTGGTTGCAAAGATGAACCTCGCTATGGACGTCGGGAGTGAATTTGGGCATCATGCAGCCTGTTTCACACACATTTATTCGTAACACGATGTCCTGTGGCTGGAAGAAAAGCATTATTCAACATGGTAGCGTTGCTGTCAGGGTTTCTCCGAGCCATAATCCATAGGCAGAGGTCATCCACTGCAGTAGTAGCCCTTCGGCCGCCTGAGCGAGGCATGTCATCGACAGTTCCTGTGTCTCTGCATCTCCTTCATGTCCGAACAATATCGCTTTGATTCACTCCGAGACGTCTGGACGCTTCCCTTGTTGAAAGCACTTCCTGGCACAAAACAACATTGCGGACGCGATAGAACCGCCGTATTGACAGTGTACATTTTCCTGGTGGAATGACTGGAACTGATAGGCTGTCGGAACCTCTCCGTGTAATAGGCGCTGCTCATGCATGGTTGTTTACATCTTTGGGCTGGCTTAGTGACATCTCTGAACAGCCAAAGGGACTGTATCTGTTATAGAATATCAGCAGTCAACGTCTATCCTCAGGAGTTCTGTGAACCGGGGTGATGCAATACTTTTTTTGATGTATGTGTACGAATCACAAACAAAATAGTGGTGAAGGAATGCGGTATAACTGAACAATTCATGCTGGTTTTTAAAATGATTTTACAGATGAAAGATTTATGTCTTTGGTCCATTTTCCCGTACCTCTTTGTAAGTCACCTGAAACTGATGCTCATTTCTCCTTCCCAATGACAGTGGAAGACAGGACATTATACACACCCTGAGTAACCTAACAATTAGTTATTTTCTGTTGCAAAGCCGTCATTTTGTCCGCTTCAGCAAATAATTAATCTCACTCTGTAATGAAAATAGATCTGTATTTTATTAAATAGCACTAACATTTCCCTTATATATTGCGAGAATACTGCCGTCTGGTGTTATCAGAAATGCTTGCTTTAAACGTTTCAGTTTATTCGACGATTATCCACAGTCCTGGGGAACTGCTACAAATAAGAAAACCCACCAAATTTAGCATGGGTGAACACAAAGCTTTCAAGTGAAAATAGCAGTTTATTCTGTACTTCAGATCAAGCCTACAATTGTTGGCGGCTTGTATCATCTGCTCAGAACTCGTGAAACCGTTGTATAATAGTAAAGGGTAAATTGCTAGAGACTAGAACATTTGAAGGTGGAAGGGAGAGAAAGAAGAGGAAAGGAAAAGGATTACTGATATCAACCACATCGGAGCTTTATGTGACGATCGAGAATCTGTATCGGACTTGAAATCGAATCAGGGGTCTCTTGCTTACGAGGCAGGTCTGTTAACCACCGCACCACCTGCATACTGTGTTTCTCGAAATTGCGCGGACTATCTCGGCACGTCACTCGGTAGACCCATATTCCCACCCAACGCCGCCCGTCCGCAGTCCCTGGGCATGTTTTCGATGCTCCCTACTTTGGGATTCAAGCAGGAGGTCGGCCGTAACCTCACATCCACACTGAAGCTGCTACATTCATTGCCCATCGAGGCGAATCAGTTGTGTTAATGGGTGTCCGCAATAACAGACACCAAGCATATATGTGACTGGAACATTGGCGTAAATCCTCAGAGGTCACGCAACCGTTGTACAATAATACACACTTAAGTCTGCTTATAGCAATTCACACCCGCTGTACGAGATTAAAAGTTTTCCAAACTAAAGCTGAGATTTCGCCGCTCACCTGGTTCTTCACCTTCCTCCGTCATTGCTGGTCATACAATGCTCACATCCTGCAAGAAGGTACCTAAGCAATGTTTTCTTGTCTACCAGGAAATGTCGCCTGTTCCAGCCGCTGTCTACATTTCTCATGTTTGCATAAGACAAGGCTTAGAGTCTGTAATGTCACAACACTTTCACTTTGAGCTCAACAAAACAAAGTGGCAGTGGAGTTACAAGTAGCACAAAATGAAATGGTTAGTTACAAATGTCCACTCGAAACCATAATGCACTTAAGTACATAAAACGAAGCAGGAAAACTGAATACTAAGAAAAATGTTTCCTAATCCTAATATCAATGAATCATGTTTAAATCCTGTCCCAATGTTAATTTTTCATAATGTTGGTGCTGTCTTCCTTGACATCTGTGAACCTCGCTTACAAAATACGTTGTCATTAGAACTTTCGCAAACTTGATACCAAGTGAAAACGAGTTTCTAAAATTAAACAAAAGAGTAGGATGTGAAATTCCATTAGAAGTTTGATGCATAAGCACACAGCGCAAACAAACCATCAGTCTATATGACACAATATATATGTTACTGACAAAAAAAAAAAAAAGTCCGAGACCTTATTCTGACTTTTGCACAAATACTCACTTCTCCTTCTACGTAAAATAGTTTTTAATCTCTTAACATGTGAATCAAAAACCCAGCTTTTTTAAACTGTACTGATTATGGTGACATTTAAAGAAATATAATTTTTAACCTTGGTAACACAGTTGAATATATTGAAGCCTATTAACGCTTTTCAAGATGTGTAATTTATCCATCAAATGTTTTACCAGGATTACACTAAGTATTTACTTCCCCATATGTATACTATACAAGCAAACCAAAAATTCTAATTTTATTTCGGCCCTATGAGGACATTTGAAAACTGTTCGGCTATTTACATGTAATGGATAATCTCAGGAACTACTGCAGGGATTTTGATACGATTTTCACTAATAGATGGACTGATGCCGAGGAAATTTTATTTAGTGATGTAGTAGTAGTAGTAGTAGTAGTAGCTTTTTCGTCTGTTGATTACTTTTACATGGATATTGGACATGTCATGGTATTAAAATTTAAGAACAATAAGAAGAACCTTATTCATATATATAAGCATTTACATATTTAGAGGTTTAGTTTGACAAGAATGGTACACACACTGCCGAGGCGTTATAGTAGGAACCATCCCGGCATTTGTATGAAGTAAGTTAGGAGAACCACGACAAACCAAAATCAGAATGGTCGGATGGAGACTGGAGCCTCCACCCTCCAGAATACAAGGCTATTCTGTTTACAGAAAGTGATTCCTCAACCGAGGGTAGAGTAATGTTTTTCAAATAGGTTTCTTAATAATGTAGAAAGCTAGTGGTACACTGTTCACTTATATCTCACTGCCAGTCACTCCACATCGTATAAACATTGATTAGTAATGTAACGCTCAGCTGACGTCAAGCCCTAGCAAAGATGTTTGGTTTCCATTACGTGTGCCGGAACTTCACATTTGCTGGCATAAAGGGCTGAGAAAGCATACTTCTGTAAAGGATGATTTGTTGAACTCAGAAAAAGGATAAGGTGTTAGTATTATGCACAGCGCTGTTTTGCAGTAATTTTTTGCAGAAAACAGGAAAAGAAAAAAAAACAGTTTCAGCGTGTTTTTGTACAAGTAGTAAATAAAATACGTTACTTTTATTAATAATTATGAGTCACTATTTCTTAACTAACGTTTATATTTTTTATTAAACTGAAATCGAAATAAAAGTACACAGTGGTCTAGCATTCGGGAGGACGACGGTTCAAACCCGCCTACGGCCATCCTGATTTAGGTTTTCTGTGATTTCTGTAAATAGCTTCAGGCAAATGCCGGGATGTTTCCTTTGAAAGGGCACGGCTGACTTCCTCCTTCCCTAACCCGAGCGGAATGATGACTTCACTGTTTGATCCCCTTCCTCGAGTCAACCAACCAACCAAACAAAATTAAGAAAAGTCAGATTAATACCTGGAACTTCGCGATTACCTGACTGTCATGCTACTCGTATGGACTACGTAAGTAAACAAATAATCATTTTTTGTGTATAACAGTTCTTGGAACTTTTCTAATATTTAAAAACGAGTTTTTCAAGTTTAGTTTGTGAAATGAATCGTACACTTTTCGATGTTGATGTCTGGACACTGAGCTTCAAATCCTATGAAGATCATCGATGGCGTCGAGTCCTGACGCCCCCCTCATTAGTCTCAACGGTTGGTATCGTGAATGTTTAGCTGTTGGCTGCGGAGGAGACGTTTGTCAGTCATGCTGCTTGTGAAAGACTTAAAAGTGCCAAGCGAAGATCCAAGCAGAGGGGAGGGGGTGACATGATTCTCGTCCCAATTTTTTAACAGAAATGTTTATATCGCGACATACAACAATTTACAAGTGTCATATCTGACTTTGGGAGGACAAAGTGATATATAATTTGAATCTCAAAAACAACAAAGAGCTGCAGAAGCTACAACGCCGTTTAGCAAAGGATAATTTTCAATTGCTTGCCAGAGAGTTGTCAATGTGGAAAGGACTGCATCCTGAGCAGCACAATTCCATCCTGGTAAAAGGGTCCATCCATGGGCTGACTGTACCTGCTGTCAACAAAAAGTACAACACGTTTAGAGAGTGCACAGGTAGAACCCGCAAACCACAACAAGCTGCGTAAGGGAAGTCAAAAGGAAAAGACCGCTCACTGAGGAAAGAAAAAGCAACATAAATACAGATTTCCTGGACATAATTGGAAACGCTTTAAAAGCAGAATTCCCCTACATTACACATTCTCATAGCCATAGTTTATAATCAATAAGCTTGGTTTTTGCGTGACATACTTAATCTCAAATTTTTGGGGAGAATGTTTGCAAATTGTTATCATTGTTATTATTATTATTAGGTTGGTGCTTAAGTTCGTAGCGTTTTTCTTTAAGTTTATAAAAACAACAGACACACGTTACAGAGACTTTACTCATCAATAATATATTCTCCTCCACTAATTACAACAGTCTGCTAACGCTGGTGTAACTTTTCGATACAGTGACTGTAGAAATCACGTGGTTTTGAGGCGGAGAAATCGTTTAGCCATGTTGGGAGCGTATTTTCATCCGGAAAGGAAGTTCCTTGAAGGCTCTTGGAAAGAGAGCAATAAAGGTGAAACTATTAGGCAGTAAGGTCAGGTGAGTCAGGCGGGTGCTGGAAGATTTCCAAAACCCACTCGTGTGTAGTCTTTTTGCCAATTCAGCATAATGCGGGCTAGCGTTATTGTGGAACAGCATCACTTCGGAAGGCTTCCAAGTCGTTGTTCTTGGATTGGGTCTGCAAGACATCTCAGCTGTTGACAATAAATGTCAGCAGTGTTGGTAACATTGCGGGAATGCAGTTCTTAGTACACCATACCGCTTGCGCGCAGATCTTTGTACGGGGAATTGCTGAATTGCTGATTTTTTTTTTGGCTGAACTATGTTAGTATAAAGACACCACTTTTTCTCACCCCTAGCGATACAGAAGAGGAATGGTCCGTGTTGTTCACGAGCAACTTGACGAGAAAGCAGAGATGCACATATGACCACCCGCTGGTAATTGTGATTTTGGGTTAGAAGATGCGGTACACACACCCGATTTTTGAACCTTCCCCATTGCATTCAAATGTGTCGCGTTGGTGGAACGATCACAGTTCATCACATTTACTAGTTATCGACTACACTAACGTGGATTATTGTGGATTGATACGTTTAAATGATCTTCATCAAACCCCGAAGTTCTTCCTGAACGTGGAGAGTTATTAACGTAAAAACGATCATCCTTGAAACGAGAAAACCACTTTCTGGCCATGCTCTGTCAAATGGCATTGTAGCCATACATGGTGCAAATGTTTCTGGCTACCTTCGCTGCTGTCAAGTCTCAATTTAATGTCAGAATATGTCAGAAATGTTCTGATTTCTCGATGTGGCAGTCCATTTTCTAGTGTCCACAGCTTCACTCACTACCTCCAAACGACGAAATGACAATATGTAAATTCAAATAACAACAGTGAACTACAGTATAAAAATAACAATTTGTAAATAAGCCCATAGCACCCGGAATACCAATATGCAGAACAAAAGCGCTACGAACTCATGCACCAACCTAATATATTACAATATTTCGTATGTATTATTGCTATTATTATTAATATTGTAGGCATCTATGGTACTTTAAAAGTGAGGGTGACGCAAGTTAAATTTGGGATGTGGGGAGACAACATTAAACTGTAACCCTCCCAGAACCGAACCCTGAATCTGCTACTGTTTTAAACTGTGCGAGATGTGTTAGGCTCTACTACTCGCATAATTCGTTAAGTCACAGATAGCTATTAACAGATTGCGAGAACTTTCACTTTCGGTGGATTTAGACTCCGAAGGGAGCTGAAACACTATGATACATGGGGTGCCGCAGTGGACTGGAGATAACTAAAGGCAGTTTAATTTATGTCTCTAGAACTATTACAGCTATTGAGTAACTAAATAAATGCTATTGGACAGCTTTATGACTACTATCTAATGAATATAGTATTACAAATTCAACTTTAAATTTCCATTTTTTAATGTTAAGGCGCTTTCAGACGTTCAAATTGAGTGCCAAGATGTTATGTTAACTTGGTATGGAAGGTCACTGGGCTCAGATTTGATATATTGCTAGTTCCACTGTGCCCATTTAGGAACTCCGCTGATGAACTGTTTATGTGCAAGCCGATACTATCTCATTTCTTCTATTATGAGGCCACCATTCACAAGTGAAATCGTTTATATTTATTAAAAGTAATTTTGTTTACTTTTAAATCATAAACGGTTCTCTTCTTCATTTACTTAACATTCGTGTTTTGTTAATTTCATTATCAAGTGCTGTCATAGTTCGCAGTTCACTTCATTTTCTGGGACACTCAGTAAGAAATCGACTACTCAACTGCCAACTTAGCCAAAGGGTGGTTACTGGAGCGATTTGTAATCGCTCATTACACATGTTTTCGAGAACGATTTTGTACTAGGTTGCACATTTACCCTATCCTAAGTTATTTTCTCAACAACTACCATATTTAATTTCATCACACTAAACAGAAAGACAGGAGCTCACGATTACTCAATTAAAACCATTGGAACATGAATCCATCAGTCTGTGTACATTGTAATAATTCTACTGCACTACTTTGTTCATATCCACATGACTCACAACCGTAACAACAAAATTCAGATGTTTCTACATCCTGCAACTAATCTTAAGTTTGTTGTTATCACCATTCATCGTCAACTGCCACATTTATTCCATGAAAACTTCCAGCAGACAGCGACTCAGACACAATACACGGCCGGCCGAAGTGGCCGTGCGGTTAAAGGCGCTGCAGTCTGGAACCGCAAGACCGCTACGTCGCAGGTTCGAATCCTGCCTCGGGCATGGATGTTTGTGATGTCCTTAGGTTAGTTAGGTTTAACTAGTTCTAAGTTCTGGGGGACTAATAACCTCAGCAGTTGAGTCCCATAGTGCTCAGAGCCATTTGAACCATTTGAACCACAATACACGACTGCTTGATAACCAACCCATACAGCATTTTAATTTTTGTTTCATTCTATTCGGATCACTTTTTTCATGTCACTCCTATCTTCACAAGCATCTTTCCCGTTTTCCTTCTACGTTTGTCATTCTAGTTCTGTTGAACCTTTTCAATCCTATCGATAACACATAATTTCCTAAAATTGCATTCGTTGCACAGATTGGCTTTTCATTGCTTTCGTTACTACTGTCTTTACAGAACAACTTGCCTTTGATTCTCTTTTTGTAGTTTCATTTAGTAGTCCTCATTAAATTACCATTAGTTTTCTCCTCTTGGAGTTTAGATCCTCGACCTTGCCTTGATTGCTCTCTTCTGTCAGACATACCATGCTGCCTCTTCAGCCCCGCACACTCTATTTCGCTGACAGTTAACTCTCTGAGAGTTGTTGGCTCCTTCAGATCTATCCTGATTCTTCCTCCAGCTATTATAGCTCCTTTTCATTCCACTAAATTCGCAGTGAGGCCTGTGTGGATTCTGTTGGCCGTATAGCTGCTTATCGTTCACCCAGTCGACTTGTGCATCGCTGACTCATCCAGCTTTGCTACGAAGTGTAAGAAATTTTTGACTGTACCTGTGGGACTACGAATTAAGACCACTGTATATTTTCTTGTCTTCAAGGTGGAAACGTTGTTGAATACATGTAGGGGTCTACCGATATGAATTAGCTTTATAAGTTCCTCACTATAGAATTTCTACGAAGAAAACCATGTCCTTTGTACTAGAACATTTAATGATTCGTTCTGCAAACATACCTGCTTTGCTTCACTGCAGCATTCAATGGAAATTAAACGCTCAATCACATCATATGGTATGTAATAGACTGGGTCCTGGTTCGCCTACGTGTGAACCGGACCTTCCAGCAGCCGTTTTATAAACTTAAGCTCCATCGCTCATACAAATAAAAAACTGTCTCTGGAAGACTCAAGGAAATGTTAGCCTCTGAATCTGCATTGCAGGATAATTTCTACTAGCTACAGTACTGCAGAATTCTAAGTTACTTATCCTAGTGCTGCACGTTTCAATATCACTGCTTTTATCTTCGATTTTTCATCGAGGTTCGTCTGCAGAGCTCACGAACTCCACTCATACAACAGCCTTTGTCTCGTCTTTGGATGTCCACATTTATCAGTTTTCTTACTGTTCAGTTTTCACTGAATTTGTTTTTGTATTTAATTTCTGTACTTCTTGCCCAAATTTGGTTCTTACAAGGGTGTGCTGAAAGGTAATGCCTCCTGAATTTTTTATGCGATAAACGCTTAAAGTTTTATAAATGAAACAAATGTTACTTTACAGCAAATCGTTGTAGTTCTAATTTTATTTTATCTCCTTGCACTTTTTCGTTCAAACTAATCAGTCAACCTCGCCGATTTTACCGTCGAAACTAGTTTTAATATCCTTGACATTTTCTTCAAGTGTATTATTTAGATTGTCTGTTTCAATTTCGAAATTTGTTTGCAGGTACACTGTAGATGCACTTTTCTACAATTTTATTGATCTGAACACTAACATAAGTGCGACTTCTTCACTTTGAATCTCCGACCTAGATAACCTACCAGGCTCTCTGCTGCTCACTGAGTCGTTATCGCTTAGATTCCTCTTGATTCAGTAATTCATTCTGGCTGACGAAATAACTGACAATAGAACAGAAAAATAAACGCATCTGCTTCGTTTTCTTAACTTTGGTATTCCGCAACCGGTGTGCTGCCTCCACCATCGTCTGCTCCGTGGTCAAAGTGTTGTTGCTGCTCCGCTTGCCACTGCCACATGTATCGAAACAGCCGCTGCGGTCGCTGTCATATGTTGTGTGAAACAACAGAAGGTGGCCGATGCTACAGGTGCTCCGCTGCCGCCGTTCCCCTGCTGCTACGAGTGCCGTTTAGGGGCCCACTACTCTTTTCAGGCCCATCAAAAGTGCCCTATCCCAATGTACCCACACTATTTAAACCGTCCATTCCGGGTGAGCTTCTGCAAAAATACTGATCCTGTCTTAGATCCCACCTGCAATAATTCTGTCGTCTACGGATTAGCACAAATCCTTGCACGAAGTTCATCAATTTATTCGACGACTATCCACAATCCACAATACCGTACTGGTAAGTTATTTCATCAGGACACAGCTGCCGAAGTTAATTCAAGTGAACCAAAGTAAACAATTAAAACAACGGCTAATTCTATACTTCAAATCAGTCCTAAATTGTTGGGCTGTTGTCGATGGAATAGTGACCATAGTGCTTAGAACTCGTGTGACTATTACACAATAACAGACACTTAACTCCACACAAGAACCACCTTTCGCTGAATCAAGTTAAAGGTCCTAGGAACACGTGTGGGCATTTCGCCGCTAATCCCGCACGTCCCTTTATCAGCCCCTGCTAAACATATAGTGTCCACATCCCGCATAGGTACCTGAGCAAATGTCACCCATTCGAACCGCCAACCACACTGAAGTGAATAAAGTCATGGGACAGTCGCAACATCCTGTTGACCTCAAGCTGCTCTTTGTAATGCAGCATTTCGACGTGGCATGGACTCAACAAGTCGTCGGAAGCCCCCGCAGAAATACTGAGGTTTTCTGCCTCTCTAGCCGTCCACAACTGAGAAAGTGTTGCCACTCCAGGTCTTTGTGCACGAACTGACCCCTCGATTATGTCCCATAAATGTTCAGTATGATTCATGGCGGGCTCGCGAATTGTCCAGAATGATCTTAAAAACGATCACAAACAGTTGTTGCTCGGTGACATGTGAAAGGTCATCCATAAAAATTCCATCGTGATTTGGGAACATTGCAAATGTCTCCAAGTAGCCGAACACAACCATATCCAGCCAATGTTCGGCACAGTCGGACCAGAGCACCCAGTCCATCCCATGTAAACACAGCCCACACGTTACAGAGCCCCCATCAGCTAGCACAGTGCTTTGTTAACAGCTTGGGTCCATGGCTTCTGGAGATCAGCCCCACACTCGGGCCCTACCATCAGCTCTTACCAACTCAAATCGGGACTCATCCGATCCGACCACCGTGATCGATCTCGTCACGACCCCAGGACAGGGGCCGCAGGCGATGTCGTACGGTTACAAAGGCACTCTCGTCGGTCGTCTGCTTCCATAGTCATTTACGCCTAATTTTGCTACACCGTCATAACGGATACGTCCATCGTACATTAAACGTTGATTTCTGTAGTTGCAGTGTTGCTTGTCTGTTAGCACTGACAACCCTTCACCAACGCAGCTGCTCTCGGTCGTTAAGTGAAGACTGCCGGCCCCTGAGTTGTCCATAGTGACAGGCAACGCCTGAAATTTGATATTCTCGGCACACTCTTGACACTGTGGGTCTTCAGTGCGTCTAGCTCCTCTTGCCATCGTTCGTTCACAGTCTGTTAATTCCTGTCGTACAGCCATGATCACATCGAAAACCTTTTCACATGAATCACCTGAATAAGTACAAACGACAGCGAGCCCAATACACTGCCCTTTCCTATCCTCTGTTAGTGACAATACCGCCATCTGTATACAGGGTGTTCCATGTATCTTGACCACCCTAAAAAACTGTTTGTCCAGATGTAAATTACAAATGTTTCAATCAAATGTTCTTTAGCCGTCAGGTGATCCTGGACGCCGATACACTGGTGCACTCGTTGAATGAAAGAATTATTTAATACTTCCAGTGTTGCCCTCTGAAGAGAATTACAAGCAAGCACGATACGTTCCTGCATATCCTCCGGAGTTGTTGCAATATCGCGACAGACAACGTCATTAATGCATCCCCAAAGAAAAATGTCCAGAGAATTTAAATCAGGAGACCTGGCAGGCCAAGTAACTGTTCCTCCTCGACCAATCCATCTGGCAGGATACCTCCGGTTCAGAACACGGCGTGCACGCAAGGCATTGTGTGTTGGACATCCATCTTGTTGATACACATAAGCAGTCTGTTTCTTAGCAGCTCTTCATCCAAAAGAGGAGGAAGAATTCGTCTGAGGAAGTTGGCATGCGCTGTGCCGTTTAGGCTACCATTGATGAAATAAGGGCCAATAATTATAGTACAAAGCATCCCACACCAGACGTTAACACTCCACTGACGCTGATGTTCCACATGTCTAAGCCATCGTGGGTTGTCGCTGGACCAATAATGCATGTTCCTTGTACTTACCTGCCCTTTATTTGAGAAGGGACATTCATCGGTAAATAGAACATTGGAGAGGAAGTTCGGGTTGGCGAGGATTTGCTGCTGTGCCCACTGACAGACCTGTACACGATTATGGAAATCATTCCCATGCAATTCTTGATGTAGGTGTACATGGTAAGGATGGAAACGGTGACGTGTAAGATAGATGAGTAACATTTCTACCGCCGGCCAGAGTGGCCGAGCGGTTCTATGCGCTACAGTCTGGAACCGCGCGACCGCTACGGTCGCAGGTTCGAATCCTGCCCCGGGCATGGAAGTGTGTCATGTCCTTAGGTTAGTTAGGTTTAAGTAGTTCTAAGTTTTAGGGGACTGATGACCTCAGAAGTTAAGTTCCATAGTGCTCAGAGCCATTTTTGAACATTTCTGCCTTCTCTCCTTTGGATGTAAATTCTTCTCACACAACTCTTCAACTCACGATGGTTGACGGAATGACGGGTGCGCATTCTAAATATGCTTACATTTGTCCTCTGTCAACGTTAGCACGTGGGCGTGTTTCATTAAACCGAGTACCTGCACTAAGCGCTGGGAGCGTCAACGTCAGTGTTGTGTTATGTAGTTAATAACGTTGTATTTCAGTGAATGGTTCACTGTGATGCATTTTTGAATAGGCCTTTAGGAGAGGAAATGAATTACCGAATAAAAAATGCAGGGCGCCATTTCAAAAAGTCATACCACTGCTCATTCTTTGTAAAAAACAAAGCTACAACGGAGGAAATCATGCTGATTGATGTCTCCCCTGAGGGCTAAAGAACATTTGCTTGAAACATTTTGCAATTTGCATTTGGACATTTAGGGTGATCAAAATAAATGGGGCATCCTGCATACGGATATGAAATCCCTTGACTTTTGTCACCTCAGTGTAAGTTCCACTCGTTCGTCTCTGACAAGACTTGGAGCCTGTAACGTCACGCTATAACAACTGATCTTATGACTGAAACGTATAATAATTTAATCGGAATACCAAAAAATAGTTTTCAACGCTTCGCATTGTAGAAAATCGAAAGAAACGACAACCTGAGAATATATAACTTCTATGCTACACAGCCTGTTGCGTACAGTAGCTCCATAAACTAATGCAAGCTCGCATTATCGATCGACAGTGCAAAGTCACGTGAATCAACCACATTCCTATATTATTTCTGGTTCTGATCGTTTAAGCTCTTGAAGATTTCTTGTAATACGGACCTCTCACTCTCTCTTTCTCTCCCTCTCTCTCTCTCTAAAACACATTGCATTACGTACTTTGTAGGGAACTACTGGATATTACTTCACACAATTCGTTTCATACGTACGATAACATTTCGTTGGGATATAAATTTAAGAATCAGTTTTATTGGTAACTTGCGCCCTTGTAAACTACGGTAGTACTTGTCCTAATAACTAACGTTTTGTAATTCGAGAACAGTCCCTTTGCTAACCATGTTTACGACGCATTAATAATCCAGTAGCTGACTTTTTGTCACACACACACTTCAACACCATTACGCGATATGTCTCTCTGGTCACAACAGAATCGCTAGATTCGTACAGCACACCAAGTCTGTCAACGCAGAACACTACGCAATATCAATAAAATTCTGCGTGTGCGATAATTGCGGGCATTATCTACGACCATTCTCCATTAACAGCTTGGAGAAAACGAAAGACACCTCCGTACACATCCCCTGGATGTCGATGTAGTTTGGCTTCCATTCGTAGCTGACGTCTAACACTGCTTGTCACAACATGGTACTTTATCTTCTAGATTTTATTGTGACATCGACAGATTAAAACGTAATTTATTTTGCGAATTCTTTATCTATCAGTAGACTATAAATCTTAGTAGCTGTCTGTCATCCAAACAACTTAAATAGATATTGACATGAACATTGATTCTTTGATAAGTAACACATTGCTGTTAAATAGTGACAATGGTCACTAAAGTTAATATGAGTAAATCCAAGAAGTACGCTAGGAGAGCTTTAATGTTTGAAAGATAGGATAAGCGGTGATTAGCATCCAACCTGGACAATGAATGGACGTAATCTAGTTCCCACATGGTGGCCGTACAGGAATTAGAGTAAAGTCTTATTGGAAATGGACCTGTATAGATGTCTGCAAGGAGTACACGGAGTAAGGATGCAAAAAATTCATCATGGTTTCATATTGAAATTCAGAAAAGTTGAGAAAACAGCTTCTTGCACTCTTGACTCAGTTTGACCCACGTCCTGTTAGATCCTGGAAGTTTCTCAGCGGAGTTAACACACCCCAAAGCCATCTTACGCCAGAATAGCGAAAGACAGACGAGACTCGCGTTGCACTATTGATCAACCGTGAATCATGAGAATAATACAAATAATGAGGTGGCAGCTAAGTTTACGGCTTATTTGCCTTACTCACGTTACGATTAGGGTTCTTTAGGTTTCTTTTAGGGTCTGTAAAGAGTAATCTCGGTTTGCATAAGGCGTATGTCTTCTGAATCGCTTGCAGCTGTATCATGTCATCAAACGATCAGGTCATCAAGACCATGGAGGACCAGGGTATACAGCATAACCGTTACACACGCGTCAACAGTCGAGAAAACTAGATGTTGTTAATTGTTGTCTTCGTGTGGGTCATCCTATGTAACACAACACTACAGAGATTCTGGCACGTTCGTCCACCCACTGAAAGAGGTGGAAGTCTAGAGATGTAGCCTTTCAGCTTCTCATTTGTTTTTAGTGCGACTGTGCCATAATATTTTTGTAAGAAACCAGTTGACATTAAATTAGCAAGTAATTATCTAAATAGAGTCGGAGATTTTTGCTTATATTATGCTTGGAATCCTGCTCTCCCTATGGCCAAAGAAAAGAGCGGCAGATTTAATGGTTAATTAAGTCTATTCACTATCGATGGTCGTTTTTCTGGGGCTGTGCTCGTTGTTTATGGTGTCTGTGTGTTGTGTTTTCGCATATGCCGTGTTATTATTTCCTTCTTCGGCCTAGCCCTGTATATCGACGTTTTAAATTTCGTTGCACACCGCTGGACCTGTCGAAATATTAGCGGTTGTCGATAGCGTCAAATGGTTCAAAATGGCTCTGAGCACTATGGGACTTAACATCTGAGGTCATCAGTTCCCTAGACCTTAGAACTACTTAAACGTAACTAACCTAAGGAGATCACACACATCCATGCCCGAGGCAGGATTCGAACCTGCGACCGTAGCGGTCGCGCGGTGCCAGACTGAAGTGCCTAGAACCGCTCGGCCACAACGCCCGGCAATGACGTCACCTGGCAGTATTCTTGTAAGATGAATGATTTTATATATCAAGTGAAACTCAGGTTTCACCTATGAATTAGATGACTCCACAGTACCTGAATGGAATAAGTCGTATTCGTCGTCGTCGTTGTTGTTTCCTCCAGTGCAAAGAGCGAGTGATGTAGCTCTTCACGCTAGTCTCATAATATCCGCAAAACTACTACAAGATACGCCTATTCGAATCTACGAGGGTTGGAACTTTAATAGTGGCAACTATTTATTTACAGCTCGTACAAAATAGATAAGTGTTTCAAAGGTTCACTGACGTTCAAAGTAATTACCATCATTGTGTATAACCCGTTGCTAGCGATGTGGAAGTCGTAGGATACTCTGAGCAGTGCCAGTCGTGTTGACAGTGCGAGCGGCACGGTCTATTGCCCGACGAATTCGTAGCAGTTCTGAAGCGAATGCCGTGAAATGTTTCCTTCAGTTTAGAAATCGAGTTGAACTTACGAAGGCTTAAGTCAGGGGAGGGCAGTAGGTGGTATGGCACTTAGCAGCCCCATCAAACAAACCAGTTACAGTTTGCACTGTACGTGCTTGTGCATTGTCCTGCAAAATGATGATCTGGTCCTGCAGAAAGTGTCATCATTTCTGTCTCTATGCGGTTCATTTTTTTAACATAACCTACGACCAGCCTAGAGTCGGAAGTGATGACACTTTCTGCAGGATCTGTCATTTTGCAGGACAACGGACAAGCACGTACAGTGCACGTTGTTTCTTATCTCAGCAGTGCACGTAATTTTAAACATTCCCCATAGTACCACATCTGAAATGGTTCGATTGCCTTCTTTCCGGTTTTCCCACTGTCCATGATTCATTTCAGTAATATCCTGTGCTAAAATATGCATTCTCAGAAATTCTTGCCTAAATATTTGATACTAAGAGTCTTCTTGCAGCCACGAATACCCAATTTTCCTACGCTATTCTGCTTTTTATGAGTACATGGCTTGTTCGTTATTTGTTACTTTGCTTCCAAGGTGGCAGAATTCCTTACTTTCGTTTATTTTGTGGTAGCTAGTTTCTATGTTAAATTTATCAATAATCTCAACTCCGGTGCCCGTCTTTACTTTCGTCTTTTTTTTTTTGTTTCCCCTCAACATAGAGTGAATGATGGTTACACTATTCACTCAGGGCCTCTTATTCTTCCTCACTGTCATTGAAGGTGGCAGTGTCTTTAGTGAATCTTTTCACTGACAGCCTTTCACCTTTAATTTTAATACCACTCTCGAACCTGTCTTTTATTTCCGTGAAGAATACTTCGGTGTGTATCTTGAACTGTAGGGGTGAAAGAGTCCTTCTCTGCCCTACACCCTCCTTAAGCTGAGCACATAGATATTGGTTTCTCATTCACATTTATCCCTCGTGAGACTTGTACACATTGCATATGATCCGTCTTTTCCTATAGCTTCTATATATTTCCGTGCGAATTTCGCCATTTTACACTGTAGAACGCTTTTTGTGCGTTAACAAATTCCATGAACGTGTCTTCATTTTTCATGCTTCCATTATCAAGTGCAAAGTCTTAACTGCTTCTCGATGCCTTTACCTTTCCTAAAGGCTAACTTTTCATCACCTATGAGGTCCTCAATTTTCTTTTCCATTCTTCTGTTCGCTATTCTTTCAACAACTTCAATGCATGCAGTGGAAAGTTGATTATTCTGCGATAGTTCTCGCACAGCCCTTTTCATCTTTGGGATTGTTTGAATAATATATTTTTCTGACGGTGTGTCTCCAGGTTCATAGATTCTACAAACCAATTAGAATAATTGTTTCGTTGTCTCTAACTCCACTGATTTCGGTAATTCTTAAAGAGTGCTATATGTGCTTTCTGCCTTATTTGATCAGTCTTCCAAAGCTCTGTTGAACTCTAATACTATGTCTTCTATAACGACTTCCATTTCTTCTCCTACTAAAAATTCCTAACCCTAGTAAGGTCCTTTAGTGAACGATTTTCCATTTACCCACTCTCTCCAATCAGTTTCACAATGAATTTTCTCTTGCACTGTTAATTTTAACGCTTTTACTATTAATTTTCCCGTATGTTGCCTTGAATTATTCCCTGTGACCAATATAACATTCTACCTTTCTTCTCACTTTTCCTGCTGTTATTTCGTCTTGGCTTCTCTTGGCGTCTCATTACCTTCCCTAACACCCACGCGGCTCTACTCAAAAATCTTCCGTTTACCCGAGGTAATGCGGAATGGAGACCTTGGATAACCGAAATGCATGAGTACTCCAAAATACATTCGTTTTTACTGGAAACTGACATTTACTGTATGTACAATCCATGCTACACATCACATCTGAAGGACCATTGCATTACTTACGCTTTATTTGCCTTACATAATGTGTTGAAAAATGTCGAATTTGAAGTCCCAGAGAAAGGGTTAGGCAACATACAGATAGGAATTCGCCGTCAAACTTGTTAAAATTACAGAGTTCTCGCATATATCGCTATGTAAAATCTTATACAACGAAAAATACTACAGGGAACTGCGGGTGCTTTTTGGGCATGAAACACTACTCATACACACAACAGAGATCTGTAAACAAAAGTATTATTATAGAATTATTGAAGCTTGTTTCTTGTTTTCTTATTTTTTAACGAATCGCCGCATTATGCGTCGATGATCCTCAAACCGAGTAAATAATCAGGAACTTGCTGTAGAACTAATATACAGCACAGGATTCTCATTTCGAGCTTAGAAGTCGATGTTTAAGCAAACCGCACTGCGTAAGACATATCAAAACGCTATCTGTCTACTGTTTCTGAACGTCAAATGAAAAGAGCGAAAATATAACTATGTACACAATAATTCAGTTTCTTCAAAATGATTTTAACGTATTGGCATTACTACACAATTCAGGTTACGGAAGAATTTCAGTTTTGGGTAAATACGAGTTTTTAAATAAAGTTATAACGACGTAGCCATTGATAAAAAAAGAAGATAATATTTATACTCTGCATTGTACAGTCTCGCATAGACAATTCTAAATTGGCTCAACGATTTCGTATAAGGAGATATTCCTCTAATTTCTAATCTTGTCTACGAACTGCATTCGACTAAGGGAAATCGCAATCATCCAAAGAATAGTTGCACAATGTTTTACGAAATGAAGATCAATGTTTAACGTGCTGTTGACGGCGACTTCACTAGAAGCCGATCACAGTCTGGGATGGTGGAAGATGAGAAGGGAAATGTTCCGTGTTCTCAATGTCCCGTGTTATCTTCAAACGAATCATCCCGCCCACTGCCTTAATCTGTTTAGGAAAACCACAGAAGCACTAAAGTGGGATGTCAGGACGTGGATTTGGTCCGTCGTTCCCCCGAAGGCGAATCCACTGTTTTACCACAGTGCTACCTCGTTCTGTGATTCGCTATGAGGTTCTTTATTCAGAAGAAGGGCGACACAAAACGTTACAATATCGTTAGGAGACACTACAGGAATTGAAAGTAACACTAACGGAACATCAGCCACAGACGAATGCAACGAATTTATTTTAGTTGTATATTCAAATGAAAAGCATTTGACACGGTGCCCCATTCCCGGCTTTTAACGAAGGTACGAACGTGTGGAATAAGTTCACAGATATGTGAGTGCCTCGAAGACTACTTAGAACCCAGTATGTTCTCGACGGCGAGTGTTCATCTGAGACACAGGTATCGTCAGGAGTGCCCCAGGGAACTGTGATAGGGACGGTGTTGAACTCTATATACATAAATAATTTGGCGGACCAGGTGGACAGCAATCTGCGGTTGTTTGCTGATGATGCTGTGGTGTAAGGTAAGATATCGAAGTTGAGTGATTGTAGGAAGATACAAGACGATTTAGACAAAATTTCCGGTTGGTGTGATGAACGGCAGCTGGCCCTAAATGTAGAGAAATGTCAGCTGATACGGATGAGTAGGAAGATCAAAACGGTAATGCTCGGATACACTATTACTAGTGTCATGCTTGACACATTCACACCGTTTAAACATCTATGCGTAACGTTGCAAAGCAATATGAGATGGAACGAGTACTTAAGACCTCTGGTAGGGAAGGCGAATGCCCGGCTTCATCTACATCTACATCTACGTGATTACTCTGCTATTCACAATTAAGTGCCTGGCAGAGGGTTCAATGAACCACCTTCAAGCTCACTCTCTACCGTTCCACTGTCGAACGGCGCTCGGGAAAAATGAGCGCTTAAATTTTTCTATGCGATCCCTGATTTCTATTATTTTATCGTGATGATCATTTATCCCTATGTAGGTGGTTGCCAACAGAATGTTTTCGCATTCGGAGGAGAAAAATGGTTATTGAAATTTCGCGATAAGATCCCGTCTCAACGAAAAACGCCTTTGTTTTAAGGATTGTCACTGCAATTCACGTATCATGTCTGTGATACTATCTCCCCTATTTCACGATAATACAATACGAGCCGCCCTTCTTCGAACTTTTTCGGTGCTATCCGTCAGTTCCACCTGATGCGAATCCCACACCGCACAGCAGTACTCCAGAATAGGGCGGAAAAGCGTGGTGTAAGCAGTCTCTTTAGTAGATCTATTGCACCTTCTAAGTGTTCTGCCAATGAATCGTAGTCTTTGATTTGCTCTACTCGAAACGTTATCTATGTGAGCGTTCCAATTTAGTTTATTTGTAATTGTAAGCCGGCCGAAGTGGCCGTGCGGTTAAAGGCGCTGCAGTCTGGAACCGCAAGACCGCTACGGTCGCAGGTTCGAATCCTGCCTCGGACATGGATGTTTGTGATGTCCTTAGGTTAGTTAGGTTTAACTAGTTCTAAGTTCTAGGGGACTAATAACCTCAGCAGTTGAGTCCCATAGTGCTCAGAGCCATTTGAACCATTTTGTAATTGTAATCCCTAAGTATTTAGTTGAATTTACAGCCTTCAGATTTGTGTGACGTATCGTGTAATCGAAATTCAGAGGATTTGTTCTAGAGCCCATGTGAATATCTTCACACTTTTTATTCTGGGTCAATTGACACTTTTCACCACCACACAGATATCTTATCTAAATTATTTTTCGATTCCTTTTGGTCATCTGATGACTACAAGATGGTAAATGACCGCATCATCTGCAAATAATCTAAGAGGGCTACTCAGATTGTCTCCTACGTCGTTAATATAGATCTGTAACAATAGAGGGCCTATAACACTTCCTTGGGGAACGCCGGATATTACTTCTGTTTTACTCGATGACTTTCCGTCTACAACTACGAACTGTGACCTTTCTGACAGGAAATCACGATTCCTGTCGCACAACTGACTCGATATTCCATAGCCACGCAGTTTCGTTAGAAGCCTTCTGGAAATCTAAAAATATGGAATCAATTTGACATTCCCTGTCGATAGCACTAGTTACCTCATGAGTATAAAGAGCTAGATGTGTTTCACAACAACGATATTTCCTGAATCCGTGATGATTATGTGTCAACAAATCGTTTTCTTCGAGGTACTTCATAATGTTCGAACGCAGTATATGTTCCAAAATCCTACTGCAAATGGACGTTAGTGATTCAACGGATTACTCCTATTTCCCTTAGTGGGTTGGTGTGACTCGAGCAATTTTCCAGTCTTTTGGTACAGAACTATCTGTGAGCGAGCGGTTGTATATAATTGCTAAATATGGAGCTATTGCATCAGCATACTCTCAATGGACCTGACTGGTACACAGTCTGGACCGGTGGCCTTGCCTTTATTAAGTGATTTAAGCTGCTTTGCTACACCGAGGATATCTGTTCCTATGTTTCTCATCTTCGCTGTTGCTCTTGATTGAAATTCAGAAATATTTACTTCGCCTTCTTTGGTGAAGGATTTTCGAAAACCGTATTTAATAACTCTGCTTTAGTGACACTGCCATTATTAACTTCACAGTTGTTATCGTGCAGTGAAGGTATTGATTGCGTCTTGCCACTGGTGTGCTATATATGACCAGAATATCTTTGGGTTTTCGGTCAGATTCCGAAACAGAGTTCCGTTATGGGAATTATTACAAGCATCTTGCATTGAAGCGTGCGCTATATTTAGAACTTCTGCAAAACTTCGCCAATCTTTGTGATTTTGCCTTTTTTAAAATTTGGCATGCTTTTATCGTTTTTTTTGCAACACATATCTGACCCGTTCTGTGTACCATGGGGCATCAGTGCCATCAAATCTTAATTTATGTGGTATATATCTCTCATTAGCCGTCAATACTATCTCTTTGAAAGCATTCCACAGCTTATCGACGATTACATGATCAGATCGGAAGGGGTGGAGACTGTCTCTTAAAAAGGCGTCAAGAGCATTTTTAACAGCTTTTCTAAATAGACGTACTTTGCGTTACTTTTTCATGGTTGTGGGTGTTACGGTATTCAGCCTAGCAGCAACTGCCTTGTGGTCGCTAATCCCTGTATTCGTCAAGATATTCCCAATTTGTCCAGGGTTATTTGCTGCTAAGAGGGCAAGTATGCTTTCGATACCATTAACGCTTCGAGTGGGCTCATGAACTAATTGCTCAAAATAATTTTCTGAGAAAGCATTCAGTACAATTTCGAATGACGCTTTATGCCTGCCGCCGGCTTTAAACGTATAATTTTTCCTGCATATCGACGGTAAATCGAAGTCGCCACTGACTATAATTGTATACGTGAGGTACCTATTTGAAATGAGACTCAAGTTTTCTTTGAACTGTTCAGCATATATCATCTGAGTCGGGGGATCGGTAAAACGATCCAAATAATAGTTTAGTCCGATTGTCAGGTGTAATCTCTACCCATACTATTTCGCAGGAACCATCTAATTCAATTTCACTACAACGTAAACTACTTTTGACAGCAGCAAGTACTCCACCACCAACTGTATTTAATCTATCCTTTCTGAACACTGTTAGATCCTTTGAAAAAATTTCGGCTGAACTTATTTCCGGCTTTAGCCAGCTTTCCGTACCTATAACTATTTGTGCTTCAGTGCTTTCTATTAGGGCTTGGAGCTTTCTACAACTACCTTACTGTATTTTACCTGCCCCTTTTATACGGACGCCCTTCCTGTGGCTTCCTGAGACCCTCTAACCTAAAAAACCTCCAAGTCTCATCCACACAGCCCCCGCTACCCGTGTAGCCGCTTCCAGTGTGTAATGGACTCCTGAATTATTAAGCGGAACCTGGAAACCCACCACCCGAAGGCGCAAATCAAAGAACCTGCACCTTAACGGTCACAGAACCGCCTGAGACTCTGATTCAGACCCTCCACTCGGCTCTGCACCAAAGGGCCACAGTCGGTTCTGTCGACGATACTGCAGATGGTGAGCTCCACCATAATTCGATGGCAGTCTTTACCTTTTCCGCTAGGTGCCCGAAACCAGATAGAATCTCCTCCGATCCAAAGCGACACACGTCATTGGTACCGTCATGGGCCACCACCTGCAGTTGACTGCATCCTGTACTCTTCATGGCATCCGGAAGCACCCTTTCCGCATCCGGAATGACTCCCCCCGGTATGCATAGGGATTCGGTTTATTGGCAGAATTTTAGGAAAGAGTGGTTCACCTGTAAAGGATACTCCCTACAGGACGCTGGTGTGACCTCTTCTTGAGTACTGCTCGAGTGTTTGGGATGTGCACCATGCCGGATAGAAGGATGACAACGAAACTGGCTGCTAGATTTGTTACTAGTAGGTTCGAACAACACTTAAGTGTTGCGGAGATGCTTCGGAACTCAAATAGGAATCCCTGGAAGGAAAGCGACGTTCTTTCAGAGGAACGCTACAAAGAAAATTCAGAGAACCGGCATTTGAAGCTGATTGCTGAACGATTCTCCTGCCGCCATACATTGAGCGTAAAGACCACGACGATAAGATACGAGAAAGTAGGGCTCATACTGAGGCAGCATATAGATCCGTTATTCCCACATTCTATTAGCGAGTGGTAGAGGAAAGGAAATGATTAGGAGTGTTACAGGGTAGCCTCCGCCACGCATCGTACGGTGGCTTGGAGATTAGTTACGTAGAGGCAGATGTAGAATCAGTTATTGTTCTGTTACCATAGACGGACATCGTAGTCAATTCCAAGGCGCTGAACATTTCTCAGGATCTCCCCTTGTAGGACAAGCAGCATTACAGGCTTTACGAGGGTGTACCGCTGCAATTGGAAAAGAAAAACTACAACGATTCCATACTAGGAAACGGGGGTGTATTATGAGACTGTTAACAGAATGCTGAACGACGGGAGTTAAATTTATAAAATGACAAGTCGAATAGTTTTCGGAAGTGGTACTTGTTATTTAAATGGACCGGAAGTGAGAAAAATTTTGTTCCACGACGACTTACGATGTTTGAAAACTGAGTTTACTGGAGGGTAAACCTCTCAGTTTCTTTTACGTCCCCTGCGAATTATTTCAGCCTACGAACATCTGCGAAAAGTCCAGTATTAGCAGATACTGAATCGCAATTGGTGATCAAAGATGCAAGAGAAGCATTTTAAAATAGGCGCGTAGCCCTTCAGCAACTAATAAACGTACAGCACAAATGAGAAAGGGTTATATAACGATCTCATCTCCATTCCGAGCAGTGTTATTCTGTAATATTAACAGTTGTGCTTCTTGAAATCACTGTGTTTTTCTCTAGTTAACAACTGGACATTAGCCGAACAATAATGACTCAAGGGATGAAACAATTGACGGTTTACATCTTAAAAGCTTCGAAATAGCGTAATACGTGTTATGATGCTGAGTAGTATCATATTAGGCAGATGTTTTCACGGAGGACAGAAACTGGTGGTAGATACTTTACTGCAAATGACGCTATTTACTATAAACATGCCGCGAGTATTTTTCAAGTAGTGATGCAGGGACGACTTCGTGAAAAGATAGGGTATAAGTCACGAACTGAAATGAGGCGTCGCCAAAGGAACTGAATTTCTTCTGGGTTTCGTTAAATTATTGCCGTCCACGTGATCCTGGAGAAATGGTTTAAATTACGGAAGAAGATGCTCAGCTCCTGCGTTGCTGGGAGAGGTCCGCACACAGCAGGTAAGAGAGCGACGTGAGAAACAGAGGCAAGCTATCAACGCTCTTGAGTTACTAACGTATCAAGTGCTACGTGCAGTCTTTGACATAAAACCTGGCGACCGTCGGGCGGAGACTAAGTCACATCGTTCATATACGGCGCCAATAAAATTGAGTGGCCATCTGTAAAATCTGACGACATTGCAGAATGCGAAAGTGTTTGGAGAAATTGTTGTTCTTCCATTCGAGCTGTTGTAGTGTTGTACCTACCCGTTGTCTTGGAGTGGACATTATGAACTGTACACGCAAAGATACGAGTTCATGTCCACACCTTACTTTGATTGTTTAAAGCGAATTTCATTTGTACAAAAAAGTATCGGCCACTTGAAATCTCAAAGACTTCACAACCTAACACATCACTTTTGGCAAAACCTTCCAGAAATACTTCTGCAAAAGAGCTAGTGTTTCTGTAAAGATCAGAGAGAAAGAAAAGCGCTTCGGCTTTTAAAATCTTTTTACTGTTACGCAGTACATTTTTTAAAGCACTTAACAACTACATCTTCAGATGTGAATTACAGTCAAGTCATCATATACATAACGTATTATGAGAAAAACAGCATTCATAATCAGTCCATTTTCCCTGATATACTGCTGTTATGGCGACAAAAGTTTTTAGCCTAACGGCTGTAGGCTAGATATCTGGTGACAGTCGGCGTTCCCCTCTACATGACGATGTTCGGTTTTAGAGGAGCGTTCTCCACCATATGCCTTTTTGCGTATAATCTATTGCATGGGACTGAGTAAGAACGCTGGGTATCCCCATAATATGCTACGTTTATTATGACATGACTCCAGTTTGCACCTGAAGATGCAGCTATAAATGCTGTGAAATCGGTAGTGCGTAAGAATAAAAGAATTTTATAGCTGAAGCTGTTTTAGTTCTCAACCTGATTTGTCGTGGCTGTCGTTGCCCAGACTATAAAGTTATTTGCAAATATCATGCAGCGGCTGCCAGCTACCGGCCATCAGCCATTTACCATCGGCTACAAGCCGCCTGACACTAATCGGTGTCCGCTCACGTGACCAGGATTCGACGCATCTTTGGCGCGTTTCTGCTCTCGCATTGGCAAGTAGAAAATTGTTTACAGCTGTAAAATGAATTGTCGGGGAAATAATTTGGATAAACAGAGTGAACACTTTGCAGTAACGCAATGGTGCCGTTATTGTTGACACAGCATGCTACGTTACGAATAATGAAGTGTGTAAACTAGCATCATAGTTAACAGTTACATAAAACAAAATTCGGTTAATATGAGTTCGAAACGTTCATGTCTGGTAAGTTGGCAAGGGGGGGGGGGGTTACTATGATTCCATTTACCGTGTGACATTATTACATAAGTGATAGTATTTGCTTCTAAGCCAAGTTTAACATCTTTAATACCTGAGTCTTAAAATGTTGTTTAAGCATTACAAAATAGAATCTCAAATCAAATAAAGTCTATCATTTGCGGGATATTGTTCGCTTTGGGTTTAATTGACGGGTCTAGGTAGCGAAAGCCACTCGACACGTTTGTGCCATGTGTGGGTCAAGTGCTATCGGAAAGTCACGTCAGAAAATAATTTTATGCGTTCAGGGAGGTCGTTCTGGCATGAATGATTTTCCACAGTCGGAGATTCCAAAAACTGGAAAATTTGATGAGATGCACCATTTAACCTTCGTGCGGCATTTTTATTTAATGGGAATTGTTCAAAAGTCGAGGCAAGAGTACTGCGAGTTGTAATTCAAAAAACTAAAACTCAAAGGAGTGACTGCATCTGCGTTTTTATCTCAACGTCTTCAGTTCGCTTATCCGGCACTCGCGAGCAATATTGTAATCAATTATGACACATAACTTCATAAGCAGTGAACACTATCAAAAGGCACCTCCTGAATCAAAGGGCATTGTCAACGAATAATATTTTAGTTCTGGTGGTACAAAAAGGACAAGTCTACTATGAATTGCTCCACTGTGTTGTTGTGTTCATAGCAGCTAGCGTTTGTTATCAATAACTGAGACACCATTCGACGACAGTGTAAAGAAGAGCCACTAACACTACATCAAGTATCGCTACTTTCGAAAGAAGAAGTGTAGTTGCTTTTTCCGTAAATCATCCTACCCTACCTTCCTGCACTTATTCTTCTACTTTTACGCCCTCAGATCTTTATCTTTGTCGCTCCTTTTCGAATAGCTATCAAGAAAACTCCTTTCCTCACAAAAATTCCCTGCAGACCTTACTTGAGGACATCGTTTACTTCGAATCAGTGCGTTTCTATAACCGTGGATTCGGTTAACTACCTAAGAATTGTCAGATTGTTTTACATAATGTGAGACAGTTTAATAAATAATTTCTCTCTTACTTTTATTGGTGTTTTCAACAAACTAAAGGGAATCGCTATAAAAATATCACTGCAGTAACACAAATGAATCACAGCTTATCATGACAACCATAAGACAAAAGTCTATTTTAATAAATTAAGATTTATTTATAACACATTAGTACCTAAATCGTCACAAATTAGTAAGACATTATGCACACTGGATTTCGAAACAGTTTGTGTGTGAGTTCTATCCTATATCATTCTCAAGTAATACAGAAATGGTCTAGTTGGAGCAGACGCATAAAGCAACCTAGTTAACAAATTTTGTGCCAAATATGTGTTTTCGCTACAAATTAAAAGTTACTGCGCATAAACAGAAAAACAAGTGCATTATGAAGCGTGCAGTAAGTTTTTCACCCTTGCACTACAAGTGTTGGAGGTGACGAGATGACGAGTAATGGAGAAGTCTTCTTAAGAATTCGTTACTGATATGCGATCTGGTCGTCTATAGATCTATCACAGGAAACACCGATGGGATTGGAACCGAGCACGAAAGCAACTTTCGCTTTACTGTGGCACCACACCTACCACTCAGCTAGGAGACAACATATGAAAACCACAAATAGATTAATCCTTTGTTCAACGCAGATCTAAGGAATTAGCAGACAGTGATTCTCTAATATGTCCAGTATGTCCAGTATGCAGCAGAGTGTGTGACGCTAATAGGAACAGGATTGACGATAAATAAGGTCATGTAGATATTGCGCCAAAGACTGAGACGGCGTGGAGTTTTACAGTCATTTATTTAACTTTCTTTACAATTTCTCCCTCGTCGTCGCTGCGCAGCCCTGCGGATCCCTCCGCCTGGCTGCTGCTGTGTAGATTCTCCGACAATGCGAGCGACGCGCGCCACCAGTGCTCCGTTGCGGTCAGGATGTCCTGTGGTTGAGATGAACTCGTCGCCGCTCGGCGCCCCAGTACGGCACGGCCACGGAGCCGCGTCGCCGTGAGGTCAGCTGCCGACGCCTACTGCACCGGCGGCTGGGAAGCCATCAGTCGCGATGTCTGCGAGGTCCCGTCATGGACGGACGACGCGCCGTGGGGCCATGTTGTCGTGAAGTCCGGGCGTCTGTCCCCGGCGGCGCCTGTGACCCAGACTGCGCTGCGGCCGGTCCTGCGGGAAGTTCTCGCTGTAGTTAGCTAGCCATGGTGCCGACCGAACTCGGCCGACCCCCAGAGCTGAAGTTGACATCTGGCGGCGAACGGATGATTCCTGCGAGCTGGAACAGACTTCCGGAAGCGTCGCCTACGAAGATTGAACATTCGGACACGGACCACGTCCGTCCTCAGATCCTAACTGCTTCCTGATGGCTTCTGTCCGTTGCTGCCTGCGCTCCACTATTTATATACGGCAGGAGGACGTTTTTTACACTCGTTGGCAGCTTCTTGCTATTACTCCCGCAATATATTGCAGCGTAACTTAGCGTGCTGGCCTCACTTCTCCTTACTCAGCACTCTCCAGACTTCACTCGGCGCTCAGTCTGTGTGCGTCCATGCGTCAGCTTCCTGGTAGACTGCAACTCTATCAAGGCTATCTGTGCCGCGCTTACTTCGCAACGCCTCAATCGCCGGCTGCCTCTGTTTTGGCATTCTCCACTGCGTGAAGCAACGCTTACTACATGTGGCAGCAATAATATTAAGACTTCGAAGAACAGAAGTCGGCTTATATGGACGAAGGAAACCAGGACAATACAGACCGACAGAAAGGTTCTCGGACAAAGTCATGGAAAGAAGTATATTCTTCAAGTAAATCCGTAGGTTGCATAGTAAAAATTATCACGTTAGACATTGAAATTTCTCAGAAAGAAAACAAAAATACAGCGATTTACAAGAGGAACGCATGAGCTCGAGGCTACCAAATATTTTGGGGACATAGGAAAGAAACACTGTGGAAGGAAGAGAGTAATAAGCTAATGCAATGTAAGAGGGAAAGAATAGTGGGCAGGAGTTAAGGTGGAGGAAGCTTACATCATCCGGATGTGTTAGAAACGTTAAAGGAAACAGTTACACCGGTAAGAGATGAAGTTTTCTATTTTTTTAAGTGTTTCACACTTCTTGGTGTATTTGAATGTTTGACAGCGATGATACAGAATTTTGTCGTCAGATGACAAGTACGTAACATGGGACGGGCAATCGATGTCTTCCATCTTGAGGCACTACGTTGATTATGTGTTTTCTGGCCCAGTGTCACAGGTGCGGTCATGGGACGCTTCAGTGTGGACAGTGAGTCGCTGGTGGGTCCTGGAGCTGGTCTGATGCAGCTGATGGGAATCTGGCAGCCACAGGAAGCTACCTCCCGCTTCCTGTCTACCCTATCCGGCTTCGTGACACTCGTCTTCATCGCTTTCGTCGCGATCAGCGCAGCTCTCAAGCTCTGCGTCGACACTCCTGAAGAGTTGGAAGACGTCGCACATTGTTCTTTTGTCGCTCTCATTTGCAGCGTAATGTGGATCAAGGCGAGTATTTCGCTCATGTTAATTTCGGTTTAATGAAATGTGTGAGAAGATACTATGTCTACCTTAACAAAATGTTGTTCGTCTAGCCACCTGCACATTAGTATCCATTGTATTACTGCTGTACTGAGATGTTTCGATAGTAAACCTGTGGCGTCGCGTATCAATACGCGTCGACTGCAGGGAACAGACCAGGTGCGCCCCTCAATGAAGTTCCAAGCGTTTTCAATAGAAAAACTACAGCTACGTTGTAGCATACACAGATTATTGAAAATAATTCCGTGTTCTTCAGCGATCGACAGAAGTTCGGTTTCTTGCTGTGTGAATGTATCCCATACTGTAGGCCAATGGCCTTTCCTTCTTGAACACATCGATTACCGTCAGATCACCGAAATTATGCAACGCCAGAAGTGGCCAGTACTTGGATGACTAACCACCGGGGTACTTGAACCGCAGTTCGGAATTTTCCAGTTGCCTTTCCAGAAAGAGGACGAGGGGTGGTAGAGTACAGTTCCCGATCCCCAGACCTTGTGCCAGTGCCTTGATTTAAGTACCAAACCTCTTCGCAGTGTCTCATGCAGCGAGGGCGTGTCGTACTTTTGATGGTGGTCAGTCAGCCTCATGGACACGTTACACTCGGTGGTCACCTTGGTGCAATTCGGCTATGTGTCCGCTCCGGGTTTCACGCTCTCCGTCCTCTCATCATCATGCAACGCAAGCATGATACCATTCTACATACACGCATTCATTACAGACATCTAAACGTATCAGATACACGTGACACACAAATATCACACTTCGCGAAGAAAAGATGCCACTCTGCGCGAAGGATAGGCAAGACCTTCACAATTAGACAGCTGTTGTGCCCGTTGGGGTCTCCCAATCAAATATGTCATCGACTTTACTTTTTTACCCCATTCTGTACCATCACAGGGACCTCAGGCACCACAAAGACCGTACACGACTGGTCACGCGATGACCACCGAACTCGCACACGCCGACCAAAGAAACTATATCAGAAACATAAAGTCGACAGTTCCAGCGCCGTCAACAATAAAATCTGATACTGTCTCCGTATTTGGTAAGTTATTTTGGGTGACGCTCTTGCGTGGGGTACACGTGAAGCTTAGCTCATGAGCTTTGATAGGCCACTAATAAAACTGTGTGCGGTATCATCATTTACAACATACGCAGGAATTACTACTTAAATTCCTGGGTGATCCTCACTACAAACATCTGTGGTCGTAGGACACTTAATAATGTTAGTCCGCACCCAGACATTATTTGTTGACGGTGGCTGGTATCTGCAGACGACGGTTGTTCACTTAAAATTTCTGACTGACGAAGGGTGATGTCGCAATACTGCCGAAACTAATCTGGTTCATTTTGTGCCTCTAAAGCTAAACAATTTTAATGTTGATAAAAACTACCACAGCTGTTGTTACAAGTTAGTTTCTTACGTCACAATCGGTTTACGTGTAAAGGAACATCTTCAGGTCACAAGGTAATAGGAATAAGCCGGTTTTACCATTCAAAAACTGCCTGATCGCCAGGTTCTTGGTATCAGTCTTACTGCAATGCCAGTTACGCACAGAGTGCGTCCGACCATCCATACTTAGGTTTACCATCATTTCCATAAATCGGTCCAGAAAATGCCGGTGTGATTGCCTTGAAAGATGCACTGCCGACTTCCTTCCACATCCTTGACACAATCCAAGCTTACGCTACGTCCCTGATGACCTCGTTGTCGACGGGACGTTAAGCCCAATCTTCCTTCTTCCTTGACAGTTATGCAAATGTTATGTTGAGATGTGCCGCTTGTAGTATCACTCATCGTAATTTCCAAAGAGATTCAGGGGGCATACCAGCTACGACGTTCCACCAGTAGTCAGTAGAGTTGATGTCTGGTCAATACCGGATGTCACCACTGCGACCTACACGACTTAAGAGAATCCTCTGTCCTCACTCGCCGCCTCTATACAGGTGTGTCAGGTCGCCCCGGTCTCATCTCACAGCAGTGATCTGTGAATCTTCTGCATTTTAATTTACTCTCATTTGAATATTACAACAAATCTTTTTGAATTACAGTCAAGATTTTGCAGTCGTGCTGCACAGAGTTTCCACCCGATTAATTAAAATTTATAACCGATGCTGTGATTTACAATAAACGCGTAGTGCAGTCCTTGCTGGTAATTCCCTGCTGCTGCCGCCTCGTTTGAGCTAGCCCCTCGCTGTAATAACACGCTGTTGCATCAGTGCCATTTCACCTTTGTCAGCAGCCGAGAAACTACCAAGAATCCGTATTCAGTTACCATAATCAAAGAAAGACAGCTATCTGCTCCCTTCTACGCCAAGAAAAGCAAACAAATCAATCGGTGTACCCGAAATAGTGCATTAGGAGGTGTGACAGTCCACGACAAAACGTCCCGTTGGCACGAAACATTCTTCCAAACTGATGTTGACCCCTTTCATCAACATATAGCGCCTGCTATCTACGGCTATTTTTACTGAATTGACGCAATCACAATACACTTTGATTTCAGCAGATCTGGGACGCTAGACCGGTAAACGTGTCGTCGAAGTGAATGCACAGCCACTTTGCTCTTTATCTAAAACCCAAAAAACTTCGATGATTGAAAAGGACATAAAAAGATAACAAAGCAACGATATGAGATATATTGGTTGTAGTACTCTACGAGTTTCACAGAACACTTAAATATTCTTTTGCTGTTTAATATTTCGGAGTTTATTGTCTCTATACAGCGATTAGAAACACATTTTTTCGCGGGCTACACAATCACACAGCCACAAAAGTCAATTCGGCGTTTATCATGCAGCATAAGGGGTTCTGCACCTAGGAATCTACAGAAGAGTCTATTCATCTAGCGGTATGTTTCCACGGGCAGAATAATAGTGTTTGGTTAAAGGCATATAAGAGGAAACATATCTTTAATGGACAGAGACACCTTTTTGTACAACAAAAGAAAAACTGTCTTTCTTTGTAATTGTAGAGGAAATATTTTTGTTTTGGAGGGATACAGTTTCATTGATTGACTGTTGCGTCGGAGAAAGACCTTCACAAATTGAGCAATTCAACAACGCATTGGTCCATCTCTGGCCCTACGCAAGCAGTTATTCGGCTTGGAACTGATTGCTAGAGTTTTTGGATATTCTCCAGAGATATCGTGCCAAACTGCGTCCGATTGGCCCTATAAATCGTCAAAATCGCTAGATGGTTGGGGGGGCCCTGTCTATAGTGCTCCACACACTCTCAGTTGGGGAGAGACCCAGCGATCTTGTTGGCCAGGAAAAAGTTGGTTAGCATGAAGACAAGCAGTAGAAACTCTCGCCTAGTGCGGACGGACATTATCTTGCTGAAATGTATGTCCTGGATGGCTTGTCATGAAGGGTAACAAAACGGGCACAGACCATTGCCGACGTACTGCTGTGCTGCAAGGGTGCCACGTATGACACAATGGGGTCTGCTATGAAGCGAAATGGCACCCCAGACTACCACCACTTGTTACTGAGCCGTAGGGCTAGTGAGAGTCAGACTGGTACCGCACCCCTGCCCGGGCTGTCTTCAGACTCGTCGTCGGCCTGGGATCTCATTAACTGCACCAGAATTGTCTTCAGAGATGAACCTCGCTTCGAGCACCGATGATCGGCATTCGTGGCAACCTTACAGCACAGCGGTCCTTCGACAATATTCTAACAATCCATTTCATTGCCTCTCATAGCAAGCCACCCTTGCCACCCTTGGCGTAAATTTCAGCACGATAATGCCCTCCCGCTCACTGCGAGAGTTTCTGCTGCTGATTTTCAAACCCTGACTTGGCCACAAGGTCGCCGGGTCTCCCCCACTTTTTTTTTCAGGGCGCCCACGCAGTTCGACATTTTGACAATCTAGCACGACACTTGCTCAAAATTGGAAAGGAGATCCATCTGGAGGACATCCAACATCTCTGTGAATGATTGCCAAGCCGAACAACTGCTTTCATAAGAGCCAGAGGTGGACCAATTCGTTACTGACTTGCTCAGTTTGCGAAGACCTTTCTCTTGAATAAATCATCCAATTTTTGTGCAATTTTAAAAATTCTTTGTCTGTACATGTACTTCAGATACACCGATTTCCATCACATTTGTATAATTGCTGTGTGGTGCGTCCTTATTTTACTTTCCTTTCTTTATAGATTATATTAGAAGTACTTGCAATAGTGCGGAAATTTGGTGGCTCTCCAGAATCTGAAAGGTACAACTTAAGCCATTAGAGGGTTTTCTATTTTGGGCTTGGAATATGACTCGGCATTTTCGATAGACATGACTAATCACTTCAACGACTTCATTTTGAACTACAGAAACTGGAAAAAAATGTGATTTTTACCCACATGTAAAACTTTATAAAACAAGCTAATCATATTTAGAGCATCTAAGAGTTAAGCTTTTGACGATTTTTAGCATTCGAACATTATGTCTGTGAAACATTATAAAATACGTTCACGCAATAGAACTCATTGAACATTATATTAAAACTAGCTTGATACCTGACATTGCTCGGATATACATTTCGTCAGTTTTCTATTAGAGGCCAAAAGAAAAAAAAAAGAAAAAAGAAACACAGAACTGTGTTTGCAGTATAATATTGAAAAATTTCGTTTCCTTCTGTTTGTGGAAACACCTTTGAAATTATGGAACAGTCACACAAAGAAATTGCATAATGTGCAGAGATATAAGTACAGTCTCTGAGGCAATGCCTTTGTTATAGCTCTACGAATGGTTATTGTTTTCGCCTACAGCCGTTTGCACTTCGCAATTAAAAGCTGTCAAAAGCGCTGCCAGGTATCAGTGATGTACTTAAGCTCACTCGACTGCAGGAGTGTCTTGAGTAAAGAATAAATGTGTTAAATCTTCAAGCATCATGCGGCATTTTTTCACGCATTTCGGTGTTTACATGACATACACTCCTGGAAATGGAAAAAAGAACACATTGACACCGGTGTGTCAAACCCACCATACTTGCTCCGGACACTGCGAGAGGGCTGTACAAGCAATGATCACACGCACGGCACAGCGGACACACCAGGAACCGCGGTGTTGGCCGTCGAATGGCGCTAGCTGCGCAGCATTTGTGCACCGCCGCCGTCAGTGTCAGCCAGTTTGCCGTGGCATACGGAGCTCCATCGCAGTCTTTAACACTGGTAGCATGCCGCGACAGCGTGGACGTGAACCGTATGTGCAGTTGACGGACTTTGAGCGAGGGCGTATAGTGGGCATGCGGGAGGCCGGGTGGACGTACCGCCGAATTGCTCAACACGTGGGGCGTGAGGTCTCCACAGTACATCGATGTTGTCGCCAGTGGTCGGCGGAAGGTGCACGTGCCCGTCGACCTGGGACCGGACCGCAGCGACGCACGGATGCACGCCAAGACCGTAGGATCCTACGCAGTGCCGTAGGGGACCGCACCGCCACTTCCCAGCAAATTAGGGACACTGTTGCTCCTGGGGTATCGGCGAGGACCATTCGCAACCGTCTCCATGAAGCTGGGCTACGGTCCCGCACACCGTTAGGCCGTCTTCCGCTCACGCCCCAACATCGTGCAGCCCGCCTCCAGTGGTGTCGCGACAGGCGTGAATGGAGGGACGAATGGAGACGTGTCGTCTTCAGCGATGAGAGTCGCTTCTGCCTTGGTGCCAATGATGGTCGTATGCGTGTTTGGCGCCGTGCAGGTGAGCGCCACAATCAGGGCTGCATACGACCGAGGCACACAGGGCCAACACCCGGCATCATGGTGTGGGGAGCGATCTCCTACACTGGCCGTACACCACTGGTGATCGTCGAGGGGACACTGAATAGTGCACGGTACATCCAAACCGTCATCGAACCCATCGTTCTACCATTCCTAGACCGGCAAGGGAACTTGCTGTTCCAACAGGACAATGCACGTCCGCATGTATCCCGTGCCACCCAACGTGCTCTAGAAGGTGTAAGTCAACTACCCTGGCCAGCAAGATCTCCGGATCTGTCCCCCATTGAGCATGTTTGGGACTGGATGAAGCTTCGTCTCACGCGGTCTGCACGTCCAGCACGAACGCTGGTCCAACTGAGGCGCCAGGTGGAAATGGCATGGCAAGCCGTTCCACAGGACTACATCCAGCATCTCTACGATCGTCTCCATGGGAGAATAGCAGCCTGCATTGCTGCGAAAGGTGGATATACACTGTACTAGTGCCGACATTGTGCATGCTCTGTTGCCTGTATCTATGTGCCTGTGGTTCTGTCAGTGTGATCATGTGATGTATCTGACCCCAGGAATGTGTCAATAAAGTTTCCCCTTCCTGGGACAATGAATTCACGGTGTTCTTATTTCAATTTCCAGGAGTGTATCTCTTGAACTATGTGTCGTACAATGGTATTTTTGTGTAGGTAAATTCAGCTGCATATCTGAGCACGGCAAGTGTGTCTGCAAGATATTTTGCAAACAGAGCTAGTAGTGAAGAAGCAATAAATTTAAACATCATGCAGGATGAAGCAGTTTTTCAGGTATCTCAGTGTTTATGTCGTCATATCTCCTTATGTATGCTGCTTACAGTGCTATAATTATGTGGGGACATTCAGCGGCGTATGTGCATACAGTCTGCAAAATGTACTTTGAACAGAAATGGTAGGAACTATGTAATAAATTTAAACGTCATGCACTACGCGGACATTTTTCATGCATCTTGTTGTTTGAAACCGAAAATCTCCTGAACTGTGACAGGCAGCTGGTTCTTACTCCCAAAACAACTGCTGCCTGACGGTAATCCTCATCTGTACCAAATTTCGTGGAAATCGATCAGTTGATTTAGGAAAATATGTAGCAGTTCACACATACACAAACATGCATCCATCTTTGTAGAGTGTGTCGATTCGATATGTCGAATTTCATATCTGTGTGAATGAAATTCGATTACTCATAGCCCTCCAGAGGTAGATGACTTGAAAGCTCCAGATAGATGTAATTCTGCTAGGAGCGAATGAAGGACTGAAAGATTCGTTTGATAATAACAGTACACCTGTATTTTATCCGAGTTTTTCGATACGTTTTGACAAGAATGTTCGCGGATAACATGTTCTGTAACGTCGACAGCACTTTCATCCGAGAGAAAAGATGGAACTCAGCGATGCGATCGAGTCTTGCAGAGATAAACACTTGCATATATTTCGAAGAATGAGTGTGACTACTACTAAACTGGAAATTGGATAGTCAAGTAGTTGCCCAGGTTGCAACAGCAAGCACTGTATTGACTACATTTCCGAAATTATGTCCTTTTTAATCTGTAACTTGATAATACAGCTCTACCCTCTATATTTTTCCACAGGTAGGTACAGAAGCCTACGATTTAATGTGAAGTAAGGGTTGTAAAGAAACTTTTTAACGCAAACTAGAGAGAAGTTTCATTTTAAAGTAAGTATGTCATACGAAGTAAGAGTTATATCGTTCGACTATCTTTCGCAAGGCTGAGGCGAATGCACAATCCCATCGTCGTTGAACAACTGTGATTTCTGGGTGAAAAGTCGCCTCAGTGATTTTCATACGTCTCTCTTTAGAACAGATTTACGCTATTAAGAGTATTTGGTTGAGCTGGAAACACAAGGTCATGGCTATAATGTGGAGGCATATACTTGTCAAACAAGCGGTCACCAGAAACTAATGGATATATCGTAGACGAGTTTAGAATCATACGTTTCAAGTCACTGAGACCGAGTTGTTTTCAAACTACTTTCCCCTCCACTCTTAGCAGCACTACTTTCCTCGTGTGAATCCCCTCTTTGCTTCCGTTAACAGAACTCATTTCACTTCAACGACCATCTTTTTCATGTATCATTACCACATGTGGTAACATTTTCACGGTTATGATATGCCGCTTAAATAATTATGGAAGTCTGATTTGGTCTCCCGTGATCTAAAGGTAGTGTCTTTGATTAGTTATCAAAGATTTCTGGTCCCGAGTTCGAAACGCGCCATCGCTTGAAGTCTGAGTAAAAATCATCAGCAACGGAGGCCGAAAACTTCCGGGATAAGAAGTCAACCTTAGTGTGCCAAGTGCCTTACCATAGAGAACGGAGGAGCGGACAGAGGATCAGAGAACTCTCTTTCCCTTGGGGTGGGAAGCTGCCCCTAAAGACGGAAGAACGTTGATTCTTGACCAACGGCATGAAGATCCAGAAGGCAGTGGAAACCACTGCGTTAAAGACAGAAAACGTGTATCCATACGACATGTGACCTGTAATCGAGAAAGTGTCATGACAGTCACTGCATTATCAAAATATTTGGGAATAGCCCCCCATTCGGATCTCCGAGAGGGGACAGTCAAGGTGCAGGTGACCATCAGAGAAAGGGTAACGTTCAAACAGTCGAGGTGCGGAATGTCAGAAGTTTGAACGTCGCAGGGAAGGCAGAAAAATTAAAAAGGTAAATGATATGGTTCAATCTAGGCATAAGACGAGGATTTCTGGTCAGATTAGCATAGGGTAATATCAGCAGCAGCAGAAAATGGTATAACGGGGCCGGCCGAGGTGGCCGCGCGGTTCTGGCGCTGCAGTCTGGAGCTGCGAGACCGCCACGGTCGCAGGTTCGAATCCTGCCTCGGGCATGGATGTGTGTGATGTCCTTAGGTTAGTTAGGTTTAACTAGTTCTAAGTTCTAGGGGACTAATGACCTCAGCAGTTGAGTCCCATAGTGCTCAGAGCCATTTGGTATAACGGGAGTAGAATTCGTTATGAATAGGAAGATGGTGAAAAGAGTGTGTTATTGTAAACGGTTCTTACCAAAATCGACATGCAGACGTCGCAAGCTGAAAATGAAGAGGTAGGGAAAGTACACGAGGCTACTGAGCAGGTAGTTCAGTACGTAAAGGGAGGTGAAAATCTAAAAGTCATGGGGGAATGGAATGCGGTTGTAGGGAAAGGAGTAGAACGAATGATTGGAGAACAATATGGGCTTCTGACAAGGAATGAGAGAGAAGAAAGACTAGTTGAGTATTGCAGTATATCTCGGTTATTAGTAGCGAATACTCTGTTGAAGGATAGCAATAGGAGGAGATGTACTTGCAAAAGTTGGGAGATACGGGGAGATTTCAGTTAGATTACAGCATAATCAGACAGGGATTCCGAAATCAGGTATTTGGTTGTAAGGTGTATTCAGGAGCAGATATAGACTTAGATCACAATTTAGTAGTGATGAAAAGTAGGGGAAGTTTAAGAGATCAGTCAGGAAGAATCAATACGCAAAGAAATTGGATACGGAAGCACTAAATAATGAAGAGATACGCTTTAAGTTCTCTAAGGCTATAAATACTGCGAGAAGGAATAGCTCAGTAGGCAGTTCAGTTGAAGATGAATTGACATCTCTAAAAAGGGCAGTCACAGAAGTTGGAACTGAAAATATAGCTACAAAGAAGATAAGTGATATGAAAACATGCCAAACTGAAGAAACGCTTCTGCTGATCTAAGAAAGAGGGAAGTAAAAAATGTTCAGGAAAATTCAGGAACACAGAAGTGCAAGGTGCTTAATAATGAAATAAATATGAAGTGCAGGAAATTAAGGCGAAATGGTGACATGAGAAATGTGAAGAAATCTATAAAAAAGAAAAAGATCGTTGGAAGTGCTCACTCAGCTTATAGAAAAGTCAAAACAATTTTCGGTGAAATAAAAATCAAGAGTGATCATAATTGGGTTGCAATGGGAACTCCACCGTTAAATGCAGAGGGTAAAGCTGGATATGTCGGAAGAGGATGAGTTAGATGACGTTCAGTTAGGCTTGAGGAAAGGTAAGGGCTCCAGAACGGTTATTCTGACACTACGGTTGATAATGGAAGCACTACCAACGAAAAATGAAGACATGTTCATAGAATCTGTCGACCTGGAAAAACGTTTGAAAATGCCAAATGTACGAAAATGTTCGAAATTCTGAGGAAAATAGGGATACCTTGTAGGGAGAGAAGGGCAATATATAACATGTACCAGAGCCAAGAGCGAATAATGAGAGTGGAAGACCAAGAACGAAGTGCAGGGATTAAAAAGGATGTAGGGCAGGAATGAAGTCTTTCACCCTGTTGTTCAATCTATACACCGAAGAAGCAATGAGGGAAATAAAAGAAGGCTCAAGAGTGGAATTAAAATTCAAGGTGAAACGATATCAATGTTAAGATTCGCAGATGACATTGCTGTCCTCAGTGAAAGTGAAGGAGAATGGCAGGATCTCATGAATGGAGTGAACGGTTTAATGAATACATTCTATGGACTGAGAGTAAATCGAAGAAAGAAGGAAGTAATGAGAACTAGCAGAAAGGAAACAGCGAGAAACTTGACATCTGGACTGATGGTCACGAAGTAGATGAAGTTAAAGGATTCCGTTACCTGGTCAATAAAATAGCCAAAGATGCGCGGGGCAAAGAAGACATCAAAAGCGTAGTAACACTGGCAAAAAGGGCATTCCTGGTCAAGATAAGTCTACTAGTATCAAAATAAGCCTCAATTTGAGCAAAAGTTTTCTGGCCTTGAAACATGGACAGTGACAGAGCCAGAGCAGAAGATACTCGGAGCATTTGAGATGTGCTGCTACGGGCGAACGTTGAAAATTAGGTAGACTGATAAGGTAAGGATGAGGAGGTTCTGTGCAGAATCGTAGAGGAAAGCAATATGTGGTAAAGAATGGCAAGAAGAAGGGACATGATAGTAGGACATCTGTTAAGAGCTCAGGAAGTAACTTCCACGGTACTAGAGGATACTGTAGAGGGAAAACAAGTATTGGAGTATATATAGCAAATAACTGAGGACGTAGGTTTCAAGTGCTACTATGGGACGAAGAGGCTGGCCAAGGAGAGGAATTCGTGGCGGGCAGTACCAAACCAGTCAGGATGATGACTCAAAAAAAATGTTTGTTGTGTTTCAGGTACATTTTACTGTAGAAACTTAATGCAGAATCTAACAGTTACCGTGTTTCTATTTCAAAACTGTTTAAAGCTGTTTCGTGTTCGATATTTAATTTTTTTTTTTTTTTTTTTGCAGATATCACGGCTGCTAATGTACATTTGTTGCACAATTTTTTCACGCTTTCTACTTTATCGTTACTTTGTCTGATGGATGTGAGCCAATCTGAGGATTGCCTCAGTGTGACCTCTCGAAGGTACCTTGTTTCCATGTATTAGATATAGCGTAACAATAAATTCAGCATGCTGGCTCGTTATACACTCCTGGAAATGGAAAAAAGAACACATTGACACCGGTGTGTCAGACCCACCATACTTGCTCCGGACACTGCGAGAGGGCTGTACAAGCAATGATCACACGCACGGCACAGCGGACACACCAGGAACCGCGGTGTTGGCCGTCGAATGGCGCTAGCTGCGCAGCATTTGTGCACCGCCACCGTCAGTGTCAGCCAGTTTGCCGTGGCATACGGAGCTCCATCGCAGTCTTTAACACTGGTAGCATGCCGCGACAGCGTGGACGTGAACCGTATGTGCAGTTGACGGACTTTGAGCGAGGGCGTATAGCGGGCATGCGGGAGGCCGGGTGGACGTACCGCCGAATTGCTCAACACGTGGGGCGTGAGGTCTCCACAGTACATTGATGTTGTCGCCAGTGGTCGGCGGAAGGTGCACGTGCCCGTCGACCTGGGACCGGACCGCAGCGACGCACGGATGCACGCCAAGACCGTAGGATCCTACGCAGTGCCGTAGGGGACCGCACCGCCACTTCCCAGCAAATTAGGGACACTGTTGCTCCTGGGGTATCGGCGAGGACCATTCGCAACCGTCTCCATGAAGCTGGGCTACGGTCCCGCACACCGTTAGGCCGTCTTCCGCTCACGCCCCAACATCGTGCAGCCCGCCTCCAGTGGTGTCGCGACAGGCGTGAATGGAGGGACGAATGGAAACGTGTCGTCTTCAGCGATGAGAGTCGCTTCTGCCTTGGTGCCAGTGATGGTCGTATGCGTGTTTGGCGCCGTGCAGGTGAGCGCCACAATCAGGACTGCATACGACCGAGGCACACAGGGCCAACACTCGGCATCATGGTGTGGGGAGCGATCTCCTACACTGGCCGTACACCACTGGTGATCGTCGAGGGGACACTGAATAGTGCACGGTACATCCAAACCGTCATCGAACCCATCGTTCTACCATTCCTAGACCGGCAAGGGAACTTGCTGTTCCAACAGGACAATGCACGTCCGCATGTATCCCGTGCCACCCAACGTGCTCTAGAAGGTGTAAGTCAACTACCCTGGCCAGCAAGATCTCCGGATCTGTCCCCCATTGAGCATATTTGGGACTGGATGAAGCGTCGTCTCACGCGGTCTGCACGTCCAGCACGAACGCTGGTCCAACTGAGGCGCCAGGTGGAAATGGCATGGCAAGCCGTTCCACAGGACTACATCCAGCATCTCTACGATCGTCTCCATGGGAGACTAGCAGTCTGCATTGCTGCGAAAGGTGGATATACACTGTACTAGTGCCGACATTGTGCATGCTCTGTTGCCTGTGTCTATGTGCCTGTGGTTCTGTCAGTGTGATCATGTGATGTATCTGACCCCAGGAATGTGTCAATAAAGTTTCCCCTTCCTGGGACAATGAATTCACGGTGTTCTTATTTCAATTTCCAGGAGTGTAATTCTGCGGCCTCAAATCTGAAGGTTGAAACACATGGAAGATATTTTTGTACGGTCTTTCTCACCTTTCCAGATTATCTTGGTTGCTTATTTGTCTATTATCGAGCAACGCTCGTAAGATTTCTCAGCCCCTAAGCCACCGAACAACGATTCTGTTTTATTTGTTGGCCTTTATAAACGAATGCTAATTCACTTACAACTTATTAATATATCTGTTCACCAACGCACGTGTATTTGTCATTACAGTTTAAATACCAACTTTTTTATTATATACTCTTTTTCTACTTGTGCTTGCACAAAATGAAATACATTATTTTGTAGTGACACTAAGTTGTGAACTGACGACTACAATTGAATTTGACCTTATCTTTGAAAGTGATAATATGCTAATTAACGATGAATCTAGTCGAGAAAGTAATAATTTGGCATTACAATTTATACAACGAAGATTTCCGGCTTGAGAATGAACTTTGTTCATTTTTTGGTCTAATCACTAACTGCTTTATACAACCAGCTGACATGAAATTACTCCCCCTTCACAAAGCATAAAATACACCACCGATTAGAAATGTAAAAGTGTAATTGATCGCCAACTTTGAGAATTTAGTATAGCGCATAAACTCAAACGTGCGACAGTTAGTACCCACAAACGTCGTGGAGCGTAATGATGAAAGATCTGGATATCGTCCTGAAAAATTTCCGTTCTCGGTGTTTCTCTACAAGCCCTAAAATAAACGGAGCATCTAAATGTCTCGGGAAGAGTTGTTCCACCTAAAGAGGTGCCGTGTATCACACCCGAATGTTATTGGATGACTCGAGTACAGTTTGTAACAGACAGGTGCGTAGTGAATGTGGCAGCACATTGCGAGCTGTCCGACGTTGAATGCGAGATGACAATCTACATTTACTGATTTTGCTCAGTAATTTTACTGCACTCTTCGGTAGAGAAATTTGCTTTTCTGATCTTACCTTCATTTCCCTAGAAGATCCCGCCACAGAACGATACTGAAAGTGTGGAAAGCATGCCACTGACTTTGATCTGTTGAGCAACACAAGAAAGATTTCTAGGTTCAAAGCGGGCAGAACTGGACTTTTGGTTAGCTTATACAAGTGCTAGTGCCAACTCATTTTATTATTCATCTGGATGCCCAAGAAATTGACACGTGAGGAATCAAGTGTGTGCTCTCTGATAGCTATTTCCATTGCCAGTAAGTTATCGTAGATTCTTTGGAACTGCTTAATACGAGTCTGTTCTGTTTATGTAATAAGTAAAATGTGATGGGTAGGAAATACTATTTAGCAACTGTATTAAAAAAACCTGTTCATGTTTAGCATGTACTCATAATTACACATAGAGGTGTAAATATAATGTCAAATGACTGGATCTACACCATTTAACAGAACAAAAGGTGTGTTAAGCACAAAACTAAGTTAATTAAATTAGTTGTACGAGTATGGGTTGCACTGTTTGCTTTGAATCATCTGTAAACCTCTTCCATTATTCACATGCCTCTGTTTAGTATAGGTACGTTTGGACCCTTTATACGTACACTAGAGGCACGAGCAAACGTCACAGTTTTTGAAGAGTACTCCAACTCCCAGATATCCATTCAAGGACACATTACTCCAGAGCGAGTGAGGATCTATAAGACCATTATAAGAAATGTATCTTAAAGTGTAAAATGGATTACTTTAGGTTAGTTTTGGTTAGATTAAAAGTAGACTAACCTGCTTTTGGGCTATTTATGCTTAAAATATTGTTCGAGGATTTTTTGGCGGGTAAAATGTTTTACGTCCGTAATGTCTGATTAATTCAGGCAAGAAAAGAATCCGATATAGGCTGACTGTTTTATTAATGCATGAACGCTATGAAAGCTACTATTTTACAAGCTGTGGATTTCTTGTTGACCACATTAACTTATTAAACAGAAGCATCTAAAGCCACTCAATCAACACCAGAGGGGAAAGTATGCACTTATGCGGAATATGTATTTGTCTAATCCTCTTAAGAATATGGTCTTCTGTCTAGCATATACTGTATTTTCAACAGCTTACCTCGAGACGAACTGAAGTCACTGAGTGACAAACTGTATACGTATTTCCATGCCACAATGGACAACTTTTTTCTCGGTAAATCTGTTCAGCTTTCCCAAAGTCAAATTTACTTTATTGTACTTACTGTAATTCGTTAGAATGATTCGAATGAATGAATGAATGAGGAATATATGCCGTTGTAGCTAGAGCCATATTAATTTCTTTTCCGACGGTGTTTACTATCAACTACAGTCAGGTGCACATGTTACCCCTAACATTAGACCATTGAGCTAATGTTCCCATCTCATTTCATAAGAACACATCCTGCGGCATTTGTATATGTTTAGTTGAGACAGAACATTGCTGTATGTTTTCTATATAATAAAGATATTTACATAAATTTAAAAAAATCATGTCATTTAGCTTACTACAAGAAACGGATAAAAGGGTTGCGTTTTATTAGGCAAGATGTCTCAAAACACGATGACTACATTGAAAACCAAACGAACGATCAATTCTGTAAATAACTTTGTGCAAGTCTTACAGTGAATCAACTGTTAATTGCTTTACATCGGTCTTCTTATCACCATAGTAACTGTCGTGTGACTCAACTTCCAGGCTGTCCTATTTGTGGTGCACGGAGCGACGCTTCAGCAGCTGTTGCAGATTTTGGCTGACACCAGGGTGCAGCACAATCAAGGAGAAGGCAATGAGTGCACAAGACGCCGCTGCCAGAGGAACGTGCAACGTGTGTATTTGATTTTACAGGTTCGATTGTCACATTAAAATTTATGGTTTAGAAAACTGTGTCCGCAATGAAAAATCTGTGACGAATGTGTCATCTTTGGATAGAAAATAACTCGTTAAAACATCATGAAACACATGGCAGGAGGACCAATTATTTGTTCCAATTATATGACTGTACACTAAGGTGACAAAAGCCAAGGGATACCGATAGGCATATTTGCAGATGGCGGTAGTATCGCGTACACAAGGTATAAATGCACTGACGGAGCTGACGCTTGTGCTCAGGCGGCTCATGTCAGAAGGTATCCGAAATGATTTTGGCCCTACGACGGGAATTAACAGGCTCTGAGCGCGGAGTGGTAGTTGGAGCTCAACGCGTGGGAAGTTGCATTTCGTAAATCAATGGGGATTTCAAATTTTCCAGATCCACAGTGTCAAGAGTGTGTCAAGAATAACATATTGCAAGCATTACCGCTCACCACGGACACTGCAGGCATTCCGTTAACGACAGAGAGCAGCGGCGTTCCTGTAGCGTTGGCAGTGAAAACAGACAAGCAATATTGCTCGGCGTAACCTCAGAAATCAGATTGGGACGTACGACGACCGTATCCTCTAGAAAAGTGCGGAAAAATTTGGCGTTAATGGGCTATGGCAGCAGACGACCGACGCGAGTGTATTTTCTAACAGCACATCGCCTTCAGCGACTCTCCTGGGATCTGTTGAACCACACACCACTGGAAAACCATGGCCTGGTCAGATGAGACCCAATTTCAGCTGCTAAGAGCTGATGGTTGGGTTTGAATGTAACGCAGGCATAACCAAGTCGTGGACCAAAGCTGTCAACACCTTTCCTAAAGACAAATTGACCGTCAATTAACACATCCTCGATTTCTTTTTCCATTCTTCTGTATATTATTCTTGTAAGCAACTTGGATGGATGAGCTGTTAAGCTGCTTGTGCGATAATGTTCGTGCCTTTACCTTTCCTAAAGACAAACTGACCGTCGATTGACACATCCTCGATTTCTTTTTCAATTCTTCTGTATATTATTCTTGTAAGCAACTTGGATGGATGAGCTGTTATGCTGCTTGTGCGATAATGTTCGTGCATTTACATGGCAGGGACTGGGTCCTCTGGTTCAACTGAACGGATCATTGACCAGAAATGGTTATGTTCGGCTACTTGCAGAGCATTTGCAGCCATTCATGGACTTCGTGTTTCCAAACAATTATGGAATTTTTATGGATTACAATGCGCCATGTCACCAGACCACACTTGTTTGCAGTTCGTTTGAAGAACATTCTGGGCAATTCAAGCGCATGATTTGGCCACCAAGCCGACCGGAGTGGCCGAGCGGTTCTAGGCGCTTCAGTCTGGAACCGCGCGACCACTACTGTCGCAGGTTCGAATCCTGCCTCGGGCATGGATGTGTGTGATGTCCTTAGGTTAGTTAGGTTTAAGTAGTTCTAAGTTCTAGGAGACTGATGGCCTCCGACGTAAAGTCCCATAGTGCTCAGAGCCATTTGAACTATTTGGCCACCAAGATTGTCCGATATGTATACCATGGAACATTTATGGGTCATAATGGAGGGGTCAGTTCGTGTATGAACTCTTGCACCGGCAACACCTGCGCAATTATAGAAGCAACATCGCTCAGTATTTCTGAAGGGGACTTCCAACGACTTGTTGAGTCGGTCCCACGTCCAGTTCTGCAATTTTGTTTTCTCAGTCATAAGTCTTCTTACTGCTTTGATGCGGTCCGCCCTGAATTCCTCTCCTGTGCCAACGTCTTCGTCTCAGGGTAACACTTATAACATACGTCCTCAATTATTTGCTGGCTGTATTAAAATCTCTGTCTTCCTCTACAGTTTTTACACTCTACAGAAACCTCCAGTACCATTAAAGTCATTTCCTGATATCTTAACAGACGTCCTATCATCTTAACTCTTCTCCTTGTCATTGTTTTCCAGATATTCCTTTCGCCTTTGATTCTGCGCAGAACCTCCTCATTCCTTACCTTATCAGTCCACCTAATGTTCAACATTCGCCTGTAGCATGACATCTCACATACGGCTTTCTCACATTCCATGTTTCAAAAATGGCTCTGAGCACTATGGGACTCAACTGCTGAGGTCATTAGTCCCCTAGAACTTAGAACTAGTTAAACCTAACTAACCTAAGGACATCACAAACATCCATGCCCGAGGCAGGATTCGAACCTGCGACCGTAGCGGTCCTGCGGTTCCAGACTGCAGCGCCTTTAACCGCACGGCCACTTCGGCCGGCTTCCATGTTTCACTACCATATCATGCTGTGCTACAAAAATACATTCTCAGAAATTTCTTCCTCAAATCAAGGCCTATGTTTGATACTAGTAGACCTCTCTTGACCAGGAATGCTCTTTTTACCAGTGCTACTCTGCTTTTGATGTCCTCCTTCCTCTGTCTGTCATTGGTTATTTCGCTGCCTAGGCATCAGAATTCTTAAACTCCATCTACTTCGTGACCATCAATGGTGATTTTAAGTTTCTCGCTGTTCTCATTTCTGCTACTTCTTATTATTTTCGTCTTTCTTCGATTTACTCTCAGTCCAAATTCTGTATTAATTAGACTGTCTATTCCATTCAGCAGATCATGTTATTCTTCTCCACTCTCTCTCAGGGTAACAATGTCATCAGCGAACCGTGTCACTTATATCATTTCGCCTTGAATTTTAATCCCAATCTTTCGTTTTACTTCCATCACTGCTCCTTCGATGTACAGATTGAACAGCAGGGCTGAAAGACTACATCTCAGTGTAGACCCTTTTAAATCCGAACACTTCGTTCTCGGACATCCTCTTATTTTTCCATCTTGGCTGTTGTACATATTGTTTATTACCTATCTCTCCCTAGAGCTGACTCCTATTTTTCTAAGAATTTCAAACATCTTCCACCATTTTACATCGTCGAACGCTTTTTCCGGGTCGACAAATCGTGTGAACGTCTCTAGATTTTTCTTTAGCCTTGCTTCCGTTATTAACAGCAACTCCAGAATTGCCTTTCTGGTGCCTTTACCTTTCCTAAAGACAAACTGACCGTCAATTAACACATCCTCGATTTCTTTTTCCATTCTTCTGTATATTATTCTTGTAAGCAACTTGGATGGATGAGCTATTAAGCTGCTTGTGCGATAATGTTCGCACTTGTCAGGTCTTGCAGTCTAAGGAATTGTGTGGATGACATTTTTCCGAAAGTCATATGGTATGTCGCCAGACTCACACATTCTCCACCAACGTGAATAGTCGTTTTGTGTGCACTTCCCCCAATGATTTTAGGAATTATGATGGAATGTCATCTATCCCTTATGCCTTACTTGATCGTAAGTCCTCCAGAGCTCTTTTAAGTTCTGATTCTAATACTGGATCTCCTATCTCTTCTAAATCGACTACTCTATCTTCTTTTATCTCATCAGAAAAATCTTACCTTTCATAGACGCCTCGAATGTACTCTTTCCAACTATCTGCACTTAACATTAGGATTCCAATTGCACTCTTAATGTTACACCCTTGCTTTTAATTTCACCGAAGGTTGTTCTGACTTTTCTATGTGGTGTGTCAGTCCTTCGAACAACCATTTCATTTACGATTTCAGAAAAATGGCTCTGAGCACTATGGGACTTAACTTCTTAGGTCATTAGTCCCCTAGAACCTAGAACTACTTAAACCTAACTAACCTAAGGACATCACACACATCCATGCCCGAGGCAGGATTCGAATCTGCGACCGTAACGGTTGCGCGGTTCCAGACTGTGGCGCCTAGAACCGCTCGGCCACTCAGGCCGGCTTTTACGATTTCTTCACATTTTTCCCGCAACCATTTCGTCTTGAGTTTGCCTGCACTTCCTGTTTATTTCATTCCTCAGTGATTTACATTTCTGTACTCCTGAATTTCCCTGAACATTCTTGTACTTCCTTCTTTCACCGATGAGCTGAAGTATTTCTTCTGTTACCGATGGTTTCTTCGGAGTTAACTTCTTTGTACCTATGTTTTGCCTTCCCACTTCTGTGATATCCTTTTTTAGAGATACCCATTCATCTTCAACTGTTCTTCCTACTGAGCTATTCCTTATTGATGTATCTATTAGCTTAGAGAACTTAAATCGTATCTCGTCATTCCTCAGTACTCCCGTGTCTCACTTCTTTGCGTATTGATTCTTCCTGAACAATCTCTTAAACCTCAGCCTACTCTTCATCCCTACTACATTGCGATCTGAGTTTATATTTGCTCCTCGGTACGCCGAAAGTCCAGTATCTGATATCGGAATGCACTAGACACGCAATAATCAGTCATCTAGACAAAAACGTTTCACCCGATACACAAGGCATGTGAAATGATCTCTACTTCCAGGCGTTGTATTAAACGAGTAAGAGAAAATAATGTGCTCTTTATCATCCAGACCACGATAATTCTCTGACCACTCCTCATGGTGGGTATATAGATCTGCTAGAGATTCATCCATCAGAGCTCCTCGCAGCTGAGTCTCTAGTTGAAATCTTATTTTAGGATTCCATCATGGAGATAAAGGTTCAGCCGGGTGGCTTACGGAGTTATATAAATTACACAAGTAGTACCATCCAAAAATTGGTCGTCTAATGCCTAATGCATTGCTTTCTTTTCCAATCATGTCCAACTAAAGAGAATGAAAAGAGCTATATGGTGTACAGTAGAGCACGTGCAAAGTGACTTGACGTGTACCGCTTGTGCAGACTGAGGCAGGGTAGGGTTCTGCGCTACTGTTGGAGGTTCAGTTGTCAGTGTCCACGGCCACGTTAGTTTTTGAGAGCTCTTCAAATTGTTGTTAAACCGTGACTATCGTTAGCAATGACTGGTGACCTTTTCTATTCCCATTTCCATTTCATTTTACGTGGATTATGTCAGTGGTCTGAGTAAGAGAAATACTCGAGGAAGCAATACGTGTCTCTTGCCGCAGCTAAGTTATTTTATATCTCTCCTCTTTGTAAATCTACTGCACCTCGTTAATGACACGGCTCACAATACGTTTATTTCGCTTGCCAGGTTGTCGTGGTGGCCGCTTTGATCGAGTGGCTGTCGTCGCCGCTGGTGTCCCGAGCTGTTCTGGGGGACGACGAAAGCAGCCGGCAGCTCCCGCTGCCCATCTGGTTACCTTTCGATGCCTACGTGTCACCCACTTACGAGATTGTGTACGCTGCTCAGTCTGTTGGCCTGACTGTCGCTGCTGAGTGTACTGCTTGCATTGACATTTTCTTCGTCCACACGATGCAGGTGACTGGGGCAGAGTTTGAAGTTTTAAGCGACAACTTTTCTGCTTTGCAGAAGAACCATGAGCAGGTTACTAGTGCCAAAAATCCTGGAGGAATTTGCGAATGTCAGGGAACCACGGAAACACTGGCTTTATCTTGTGCTGACATTTGTACAGGATATGACTTAGATGAACAGATGCACCGACAATTAACGAGGAACATTCGGCATCATCAGATACTTCTCAGGTTAGTAAGAAAAGTATCTTACATCTCTGGAATGGTTTTGTTTGCTACAGCTATTTATTTAATTTGAAATTTCGTGAAGAGCAGCGATGAAAGTGTAATTCACGATATCTGATTTGACACCAATCACCAGTGTTCAGTCCCAAATCGCTCTATAATATTACGTTGAGCAACAGCTCTATATACTGCTGCTGGTGCTCTTCCACATGTAATTGTATTCTAAGTAAGCCACGCCACAGAACATGGTGGGAAGAACTTACGCTTCTTGAATTTCCTGTTATAGCCACTGGAGTACGGGAAAAAGTCTGTAAGTATGCATCTGTACGCCATATTTTGTTCTTATTATCTTGTTGAGATAAGTGACAGAATAGGCTGTCACTAATTATGCAACAAAGTGTTGCACACAGTAGTTCATCTATGACCTTTTTCTATTGGATACAGAACAACGACATGATTCTCAGGAATGGACTCTCAGTGAAGGCACAACTAAAGGACAGACTTACTTAATGAATTTACTGCCTCTGTCCGCAGAGACCCTCTCGCAGACATTTTCAGGCTGAGGTAACAATCGCAACAGAAGAAAAGGTGTGTCCCAGAAAAGGCTCTCTAAATCAGTGTGTGAGAAGAGATTAATGGAAACTGGCAAGAAAAGCTTAGAAAATTTGATAACAATTGTGGGTCATGAATACTATGAAACACTGAGATAGGGCACCAACGAAAAATGCGGCAAATATAATAAATTATGGTCAGCATCACCGTTATCAGACAGCTGACATCCACTGTTAGTTAAAACCCCTCTCCCAACTCTTCCATGCGTACCCAAGTTCTTACTGTGTGCATTCTAATGTGACATAAACACCTTCTATTAGGTCTCCATTTCAGTTTTACGTGTGTCCTGTAATCCAAAACAAACATTCTTGGTAATCCGATATACAGTTGCCTGTCTACATGCGTCGTTCCGCATTTCATGTTTACTCTGGTCATAGGGAAGTCTTCCACTTTAGCCTGTTTGTTTTCCTGTTTCTTCTGTAATTGCTCACTTACATCACTTCATTTCTCACAGAGAAATTTCAACGTTAATTGTTCATGTGGAACAGCCATACTCATAACTCGTAATTCAAACTGATTGTAAACTTGTCTTGTCAAACATATCGCAAACAGTGTTCTAAAATCATATTTTACTCTCCTAGTTTTTTACACTCATTAGTTTCTTTCGCTGTCTGTCCAGTCAGTATCACGAATCATTGCGTAATAAACGAACAAACCAACTACATTATAAATTTGTATCATATACATTTCATTGTGTTGATTATTCATTATTTTACTCTTATTGTAACTGATGTTACAGCACAGTTCCAAATTTTCTCTATTAAGTTATTCGATTAATTGTTAAAGGTTAGCCGGCCGCGGTGGTCTAGCGGTTCAGGCGCTCAGTCCGGAACCGCACGACTACTACGGTGGCAGGTTCGAATCCTGCCTCGGGCATGGATGTGTGTGATGTCCTTAGGTTAGTTAGGTTTAAGTAGTTCTAAGTTCTAGGGGACTGATGACCACAGAAGTTAAGTCCCATAGTGCTCAGAGCCATTTGAACCATTTGAACCATTTGTTAAAGGTTATCTATCTTTAAGACACAAACAGTAAAATATCAGCAGCAAAACGAAGGTGGTTGAGAAATATTCCATTATCACATATTCCTTCTTATATTTCTAAGTTGAAGAATCTGAAATTTCCTTCAGAGCCACCAACAGCAGTTATGGTTGTTTGACTCCTTTTCCAATGGTGGATTACCCACGGTCCTGATGAAGTCTAATGGAAGGTCTATCACTACACTAATTAAAGAAATCGTTACCATGAGACCGAAATATTGAAACTGAAATAGAAAGAGCCAAAGCACTATCACAACCAGAAATAAACTAAAAAAAAAACAAGAAAAACGTCGTCATAATCAAATTCAATAAGTAAAATAATAATCAACATAAATAAAGAAAGAACAATATACTTCAATCCTAACAAAACCATCAATAAAGATTTACGTTTAAGTAAAATAATAATTAACATAAATAAAAACAGTATACTTGTATCTCAACAAACCCTTCAATAAATGTTTACGTTATGAAGAAAAAATGTGCTGTACCCCAAGCTCTGTTAGTACACACTATGTTCAGATGAGTCAAAAGTGTTCTCATATTTATGAATCTTATGCAAAGCCATAATTCATACCCATTGCTACATTCTCTAGTTTCGTTTAGAGCATGTGAATGACCTTTTGTAATGTAGCTGTATAAAATATACTCATGTCTCTCAGTCCTCCTCTGATATTTAGTAATGTAATGATTTATTTTTTTATCTCACCTGTAATGTTTAACGTAAATTGAGTATATTTAGCGAATCATACGTACGAGTGTAGACTGTTTATCATTTATTTGAAGTGGTGTAAAGAAAATACATATACAGGGTTATTAGAGAAGACAAACATTTTTGTTACGTGACGCAATTGTCATAGGTGTACTGTTTCCACTCTAGGTGTCCTTGAATGGTTTAACAGAGGACTACCCTTGGGCCATAGTTCCTAGTTGTTTCGACTGCTTCGTATGCGAGATATTGACATTGGAATCTAATTTGTAACAAAATGATGTCCTACGGCTGACGAGGGCAAGTTTTCATTGCTGGCAACAGTGTCTACGGCTGTGGATAAACAATTGCTTAATTATAGTTTATGTTACGTTGTGTTTACTTAAAAGTTTGCACCGCTGTTTTACTGGTTCTTGATTTCTGATTTCACTTTAAATGAGCTACCTGAAATGCATCTCATTATGGAGAAGCGCAATGCATCAGTAGAATCTAAAGGCACCAGTGTGTAGAACGATTCCCAGGAACGAAGTTAACGAATCGTGTCACATTTCAAAGACGTGACGACCCTGACCGAATGGAAACTGCTGGATTTCGGAGCGTGGCAAATGTTAAATTGGAAGAAGCTGTGTGAAAGGAACTGTGGATAATGCCAGCAACAGCACACGATCCACTGCCTACGAACGAAATACCTCCAACGCCATGTCGTGGAACGTCTTGCACGGGGCTGACAGGCATCGCTCCAAGTGTCAGAAGGGGCACGACCTGTCAGCTGACGACTTCCCCAGTTGTTGGAAATTCTGCCAATGGTAGCTACACCAGCTTGGTAAAGGAGTGTCCTGTGTAGTGCAGTCAGCACGAGGAAAGAAATTTTTTGATTGTGAGCTGAGATCTACTAAGCAGCATTAAACGAAATTGGAGGGGGAAAAGTTATTGTGGAAGGTAGGAAAGGAACACGGGTGAAATCATTTAAAAATTAAATTCAAAAAAATTAAATTAGAAAACCATCTACTTTCCCAATAATTCAAACTTATTCGGAGAGGTGTCTTACACTAGATGCATATCCTTGCGAATCAGAGGGTACAACCTAGCATTCTGTATTGTAGATCTTTGTAGCAACTCTTGGTTCCTGCATTCAGTCTTTTGCTATCAGAGACGAGCATTCCGCTTGCAGCTCGATCAGACAGTATACAATCAGATACCGAACCACAATTGTAGGCATCGGCAAGACAGCGAATGTTCCTCCTTACACGATGACAGGCAGAAAATTCCAACTACTACCCGTTGCCACTAGAAAGATTGTAGTGCTTGTTCTTCTCTTACAGGCAGAAAACTCAATAAGTGTTGATGGATACTTATCGCAAAGTCGGTTCCCCATCGTCGAATGCGTACAGACTTCTTGTGGCTTTCTTATGGCAGCCTGAACGTGTCTCTATATGATGCCTTCAGGCTCTGTCATAGCACTGCGTGCCTGGCTGCTGCTGATGCATCGGACTACCATTGTTTACTACTGACCAACTTTATTATGTGCGCTGGCCACTTATGTATTCATTTTGCAAGGCTTTTGAATGTTTTCTCTCGTTTTGTCACTTTTTTCTGAGTGCTTTCTGATTCCTGGAAAAGTCCAGTCTTTTTGGAATGATTCTCACACAAGACTGACATTACTAATATTTCCGCACTAATGTTAAGGTTAGACGGAGTTTCATATATGCTCCTTATTGCCCTGCAGCGACCGTGACTGCGAGCACCTCACTTTTCCTTATGTTTACTGGGAACCTTGGGTGGCACCACTTCATTTGTTACATGGATTGTGTATTCCGTTACATTAATAAAATCTGTCAACCGTGACATCTACCCCCTAAAGTAATTCATGTGCCATTAATTCCTTAAAATTTATAAATACATTTATGTTAACACAGTGTTTCTTACAATCTACTCAGGTGCTCCCTGTTTTTTTTACAACTTATTCTTTAAGTACACATGGTTCTCTTCTTCATGAGGGCGTCTCTCATAGATGACTACATTACGTGTCTTTCACAATCAAGTAGGCTCGGTTGTATTAACTACCGCAGCCTTAACGAGTTCGACTGCCGAAACAGTCTTCAAAATACGTGTATAAGTATAGACAACACGGGCAGTGCGAGCAGCAGAAATAAATAACTATTGCTATAATTAACAGTACAGTATGCAATAGGGCTGGATTATTTTCTCGTAGTCAATTTCCTTTTTCTGTTTATTAACCAGTTACTTCACATCCTACAGTCTTTTCCCTGCCACAGTTAGTTGGTCTAACCTACTCACTATACGTCTTAATGGTAATTCGAATATTAACCCTGATATTTATAACGGTATCTCACGTCTTCACAACAATCGACTTCCATCGAATCAGGGAGAGTGTCCCTCCTAGTGCCAATGGCCGGATTATTCTAGTTTATTCTACAACCCATAAATTTTGCAGTTTGTATATAACGTTTGCAATCCTACGTCTTGTAGGTGAATATTCTTGTCTTCACATTGTTCCTGGTCGGACATGGACAACATTACGTAAATTTTCTTACATATCCTTGTTCGCTTAGTATCCACTCTGCACTCTGATCAGTACAGGTCAAATAATTTCAACGATCTACATATATAAACGTTGGGTGTGGCAACAATCTATATAAATTGAATTCTTTCTTCTCCACTATCATTGTGTCGTAATTTGAAGCATCTGCTTCGTCCAGAATTTTGAATAGTATCTTGCTGATGTCACGTATGAAATCGAAGATCTTCACCCTCGATCTTGAAAGATGTTTGGGTTTTTGCTGACATGAGTCTTTTATTTGCTCTAATCATGCCATATTATAAAACAGCTTCATTAATTTAAAGGTTGCATTCTATCCTATTGATATTCAGTTTGCTTAATCTTCCTCTACACTGTCACATGCCCCTGTTTCCTACACTGGCCAATCTATAAAATTTCTCGTCAGGCGGTGTCAGGTTCACATACACCACAATTTTCCATAAAGTACTCATAATCTCTACCATGCCCTGTTAATAGTAACAAATCTGCAAGTGAGTCGTCCTTCATTCGGATCTCCACTTCGCCTTCAGATGGTTTGATGCTCAACTACCCACTCAGTACAATCAACTTTTCTGAGATAACTTACGTTTGGAGCAAGGCTGTTTCGTTCATTAAAAAAGAAAACTGTCTCCGTTTGACTTTTCTTGGTCGTTTGATAATGTGGGTTTGACTGATTTGTGTGCATGTTCATCTGATTATTTTTAGGCATGTTAACACCAACGTTTGGTGGTCTACTACGAACAATTAATACAGTCATCAGAACTGTGCGTCTAGATTATCATAACATAATTAAGGCTAAGGCCAGAGGAATTCAACATTCGAGATTACTTCATACTACAAAAATACTGCAGTATTTTAAGGAAAGTCTTTAAAATGTCCAGAAGTATGCGAGTCCTGACAGAAATAAATAATGTTGATAGTAAGATAAAAAATACAAGGGATATTATCAAATGTGAGACATGACAGCCACTCAGTATACAAAATTCCATAACAGGTAAACTAAATGACAATGTTGTGACCCACAATTCTCAGGTTTCACCTACTTTTAACAATCAGCTTCTAAATTCAGCAGCAAATTTAAGATTAAGTGGCTCACTTCAAGTAGCAAGACAATAGATATAAAATGTCGTTCCACAAAACTTTAAGCGACTAGAAGCAGCACCAGAATCCTTCACTGAAATTAATACAACTATAAAAATTCTTAAAAGTGAAAGACCCTGTAGTGCTGAGAATTCTAAAAAAAAATTTCGGTTTAATAGGTAATATCCTTAGTCATATATGCAATGTAACACTGACACAGGGAATTTTTCTAGATAGGTTGAAATGTGAAATTATTAAATCACTTCTTAAGCACAGTGACAAGACAGGCTTAAACAATTATCGCCTAGTTTCCCTACTGACATCTTTTCCCGAAGTATTCTACAAAGTAATGAACTCAATAGAGTCAGACACATAAAAGGAAATTAATCACAGCTTGTATACCAGGAAGGTTGCACGACTGAGAATGTTCTTTACACATCCACACATCACACAGTACATGCCTTAAATAATAATATATCGCTTGATGGTATCTTTTGCGCTCTTTCTAAGGCATTTGATCGTCTAGATCATGATACTCTCCTAGAAAAACTTAGTTTTTATAGCACTGATACACAACTTTATACATAGCTGGTTTGAATCATATTTGACAAACCGAATGCAAAATATTGTGCTGAATAATTCAGACAATGTAGGAAAGTTAGAAAATTGTAGTGACTGCGAAAATAATGACAAAGGGAGTGCAACAAGATTCAATTTTGGGTACTCTTCTATTCTTCATGTATGTGAGTCACCTTAACATTCAACAAGCAAAATTGTCACTTTTTGCAGATGATACCACTGTTATAATAAATCCTATTGCAGAGAAAGTAACAGAAGAGTTGCTAAATGATATTTTCCAAAGAATTCTTAAGTGGTTCTCGAAAAAAGACACATAATAAGTTTTCAAAATAAAGCACATTGCATTCATCTTTATACAACAGACACATACCAACAATTGATGTAGCACATGTGCAAGAAGAGTGAGTACGTTGGGGAGAATGCTCCAAAGTTTTGGGTGTGCATGCTGATAAAGACTAACTGAAAGAAGCATATTACTGAGCTTCTCAAACTATCAATTCCAGCTACTTTTTCTCTGCTTGTAACTGCTACTCTTGGAAAGAAACTTATTAATCTCCTGAGCTATGTTTTATATTTCCATTCAGTAATGTCGTATGTAATAACTGTCTGGGGTAACTCACAACTTATAAAGAAAATATTGATGGGACGAAAGCGAGCAGTAAAAATAATATTTGGTGTTCATATATGGACGTCATGTAGTTACCTCTTCATCGAGTTAGGCATTTCAACTGTGCCATCACAAAACACATATTCGCTGATAAAATTCGTTATTCATAACAGAATTTGAGAAGAACAGTGATGTACATTTCTACAACATCAGAGGGAAGAATGACCTTTAATACCCACTGTTAAAGCTGTTAATGGCTCAGAGAGAAGTTTAATATACAACAACAAAAATTTTTGATCATTTCACTAATAACATAATGTGAGACCTGAGTTTCTCCAGGCGTATACAACTTTCAAATAACTTGCGGGAATTCAGCCAGGTAACACTTTCAGCGACCGCCGATATTTCGGCGGGAGAACACCCCGCCATTTTCAAGGCAAACTGCAACGGACAGGCGGCGTGCATGCAAATTTAATACCTCGGTTCTGCGACAGAAGCAGGAAAGATAACACACACACTGAACACTAGTGCCACCAAAGATGACCAAAGTCAGAGCTATCGATAGTGAGACTATGAATTCACAGGTGAGGCAGCATTGACTCTGTTCCTCTGTTTTTTGACAAGGGAGAGAGCCGGATTCCAAACAGAGTTTAAACAGAAACCTCCATCCCTGTTAACGAGGTTGCTCGCTAGTTTAATCTCAACTGCCTCCTTAATGACACTGTCCCAATAGCTGGACGTGCATGCCAATATCTCGGTGTTATTATATAACATGGGGTGACCAGTATCCAAGCAATGTTCGGCAATAGCAGATCTATTTGGCTGCTGTAATCGTGTGTGCCGTTTATGCTCAGTACATCTGTCCTCCACGGTCCTGATAGTTTGACCAATATATGCCATACCGCAGCTACAGGGAATACGATACACACCTGCCTTACGCAATCCAAGATCATCCTTAACGGAACTCAAAAGTGCTCTAATTTTAGATGGAGGTCGGAAAACACATTTCACATCGTATTTCCGTAAAATACGACCGATCTTATTGGACGTGTTTCCTACGTAAGGCAAAAAGGCAGTAGACTTAGGTGTTGACTCAGAATTATCATCAATCACCCGATGTACAGTTGGTCGATAGCGCAACGCACGTTCAATCTGTCTATCACTAAAACCATTTTGACGAAATGTAACTTCAAGATGGGACAGCTCAGCTGGCAAAGTCTCAGCGTCAGAAACGACATGTGCCCTGTGTACCAAGGTACGAAGTACCCCTTCACGCTGAGCCGAATGGTGACAACTATTAGCTTGTAAGTACAAATCGGTGTGAGTACGTTTCCTGTAGACTGCATGTCCCAATGATCCATCATCCTTCCTCCTAACCAACACGTCGAGAAAGGGAAGGCAACCATCCTCTTCCACCTCCATCGTAAAACGAATGTTCGGGTGGATCGAGTTCAGATGTTCTAGAAAGACATTCAAATTTTCCCTACCGTGAGGCCAAACAACGAAGGTATCGTCAACGTATCTAAAGAAACAGGCGGGTTTTAAAGGCGCCGACTCCAATGCACGTTCCTCGAAGTCTTCCATAAATAAATTTGTGATCACAGGAGACAACGGACTACCCATCGCAACTCCATCTGTCTGCTCGTAATACTGGTCATTAAATAAAAAGTAAGTGGATGTCAACACATGCCTAAAGAGATTAGTTAAATCAGCACCAAACCTGGCTTCAATTACGGTTATTTGAAATAACATAATGTGTTTGACAGGTAGCGAAGCAAGTGTTAAGCCTAATTTAAAACCACTTCTCCTGGACAACTTCTTCCATTGCACTGACGAATTCTACTTAAAAGCTTGCAGCCAGTAAAAAAATGAAAAGAATATATTTTGTAGTTGCATGGGCAGGACTACAAATAATGTGTTTATTAATGTTAACACTAATCACGTATACATATACTGTAAATTGACTTGTTCCACAGAATTTCGATAGAAGAAACGATCAAATGGTCCATGGAAAATATAACCAACTAACTAACGCCTTCTTACGGTTTCACGAAAGAATCTTATATCTTGACTCAAATGTCTTGGATTCTCCATCTCACCGTCCTTTCTGCCTTCTTTCCCTCCGTTTATCCTTTCTTCTGTTACTCAGTGTGCTTCTTGTGTTCTATTTGGCATTCAAGATATCAGACTTAAACACAACAGTTCTTTTCTTGTTTTTGTAGAACTAATACAACGTTCACTTTTCTCGCAAACATAAAGTCTAACTGTGTATGCCCTGCACTACTATGTAGCTTTGTATTAAATACGCAAATAGTATGGTACCCAAAGATCAAAATTACTATGGTCCTCTGTTATCAAGTGTTGAAAATATTCTAACAGTGTCCTTTGTTTTATCTCAAGCAGCCCATTAGTCTGTGAGTGAAACAGTATAGCCTAGATGTTGCAGACTGTTAGTAAACTGAATCCCTGCTTGACCTGTTGACTTAAAAAGTTTGACAACTGATCTGTAAACAGCATTAACAGAATTCCATTCCTTAATGCAATTTATTCTTGAAATTTCTGTACCACTGTCACGGCGTCTTGCCTATCAATTGGCACGGTTGCCAAGAAATTTCTCAGGTCGTCTTAGCACGTCGAGATGTACCGATTGCCAGTTACATTTTCAAATATTGTAGTCATCGAGTCTGAAATTTGTAGAGGCACCTGTTCTGTTCTGAGTGAACTTATTCCTTAAGTGTTTATTGCATTGCCTAATGTATTGTTCTGTCTCTCTTTTCATGCCTCTCCACTGTTTATAATTGTTTACTTCGTCTGACGTTCTGTGAGTACCTTGATATCCACCTAACAGATTTCTTTTGTTTCGTTTGTAATATCGGACATTGCCTTTTTGCTAAGTTTCTTGACGTCTTCGTCGGATCTGTCATGCTTCCTACACATTTTTGAGCGGCCCATTCATTTACTTATACCGTTTTTATCATTAGACTTCATTTGAATTAATGCATCTGCGTTTGCATAAATTTTCTGGACTTATACACAGTATCATATGAATACTCCTCTACTTTCAACTGCCATTTTAATATCTTTAATTATTGGTCTTTGACACTGAAAATCCATGTCATTGATTTTTGATCTGCTACTAGCTGAAAAATCTCCCGTAGACATATGACCTGATCTGCTTTGTGGCCCATAAAACTGCGAAGCAATCTAACTTAGTTGCAGAGTAATTCCTTTTCTGCTTATTTAGGACCTGTGAAGCATAGATGATTCGTAAAACTGTGTGTATCTTCATCTGTGATAATACTGCTCCTAATGCCTCTCTGCTGACATCTGTTGTTTCCCAAAATCTCGATATCTAAATATGGCAGGATATCCTAATCAGTTCTTTAGTCGCTGTTTCTTGCTGAACTTCCCAATCATATGGTACCTCAGTCCTGAGCAGTTTATGTTATGAATCAAATGGTTCATTTGGCTCTAAACACTATGGGACTTAACATCTGAGATCACCAGTCCCCTATACTTAGAACTAATTAAACCTAACTAACCTAAGGACATCACACACATCCATGCCCGAGGCAGAATTCGACCCTGGGACCGTAGCAGCAGCGCGGTTCCGGACTCAAGCACCTAGAACCATTCGGCTACAGCGGCCTGCTGTTATGAATCCACAATTTTACTGAATCTTGGGATAAGCAACCAATAAAATCTAGCGAACCTTACAAAACCTTTTAATTCCTTCATCAATTTTGGAACTGGAAAGTTCTTCACCTTTTCCACACTACATTCATCTGTCTCTACATCTTTGTTCTTTATATTACGCCCTATAAATATCACCTACTCTCTCAGGCATTTGAATTTATCTGGTTATTAGTGTATTCTATGTGTCCTTAGTGTATCTTAAGAGTTCTTGCAGCTTCTTATTACGTCACTTTAATGAACTCCAAAGCAAATTATTTCATCCAAGTACACTAAACGATTTTTCTCTTCCATTCCTGCCAAAATGACTGATTTGCACTGATTGGTGTACTTTCCCTGCTGATTCCATTTTAAATTTTGTAATATTCACTGCCGATGCCTAAAGTTCAGAAATACTTGACTTTCCCCAGTTGGTACAATATCTCACCCATATTAGAAATGGGAAAGGCTTACCTCAGAGAAATTGTGTACAGTTTTCTATCATTTGTTCTGAGTCTATATTTGACTGAGTCTATTTTCGACATTAGGAGTACAGGTGTGTTTGATGGACTCTAACTTTAAATGATTTTATCCTCATTAACAATTTTCTCTATTTGCTGTTTTAAAACTGCCGTTTGCACTTCCAGTAATCTAAACAGATATACATTCACAATCTTTCCTTAGTGTTCTGGGAACACTGGGTACATGCTTCACGGTTCCAGTACACGGCAATTTATCACCTTTTAAATAAAGTGCTACAAAGTATCTCCAGTCCATATTGCGTTTCTTTATTCAAATGATCGGCTCAGATCGCTTCTCTAACGCGGGCAATTCGATTTCTGTACGTGCGTTTGTTCGCTCCTGTACAGTTTGGATTGGGGTCACTTTCTCTAAAGATTCAACCAGTATCTTCATTGCACTGAGATGACCTTCAACCTCATTCACATTCAACACAGTGAGACTGTATTTTCTTTGGTCTATTCATACCACATATTGGGATGTAGACATGTTTGTCTTTACTTCCTGTTTGGGAATAATTACTTGCAGAATGAGATTTTCACTCTGCAGCGGAGTGTGCAATGATATGAAACTTCCTGGCATATTAAAACTGTGTGCCTGACCGAGACTCGAACTCGGGACCTTTGCCTTTCGCGGGCAAGTGCTCTATCATCTGAGCTACCGAAGCACGACTCACGCCCGGCCCTCACAGCTGTACTTCTGCCAGTATCTCGTCTCCTACCTTCCAAACTTTACAGAAGCTCTCCTGCGAACCTTGCAGAACTAGCACCCCTGAAAGAAAGGATATTGCGGAGACATGGATTTCTTTCAGGAGTGCTAGTTCTGCGAGGTTCGCAGGAGAGCTTCTGTAAAGTTTGGAAGGTAGGAGACGAGATACTGGCAGAAGTAAAGCTGTGAGGGCCGGGCTTGAGTCGTGCTTCGGTAGCTTTGATGGTAGAGCACTTTCCCGCGAAAGGAAAAGGTCCCGAGTTCGAGTCTCGTTCGTGCACACAGTTTTAATCTGCCAGGAAGTTTCATATCAGCGCACACTCCGCTGCAGAGTGAAAATCTCATTCTGGAAACATCCCCCAGGCTGTGGCTAAGCCATGTCTACGTAATATGCTTTCTTTCAGGAGTGCTAGTTCGGCAAGGTTCGCAGGAGAGCTTCTGTAAAGTCTGGAAGGTAGGAGACGAGATACTGGCAGAAGTAAAGCCGTGAGGGCCAGGCGTGAGTCGTGCTTCGGTAGCTCAGATGGTAGAGCACTTGCCCGCGAAAGGCAAAGGACCCGAGTTCGAGTCTCGGTCGTGCACACTGTTTTAATCTGCCAGGAAGTTTCATATCAGCGCACACTCCGCTGCAGAGTGAAAATCTCATTCTGGAAACATCTCCCAGGCTGTGGCTAAGCCATGTCTCCGTAATATGCTTTCTTTCAGGAGTGCTAGTTCGGTAAGTTTCGCAGGAGAGCTTCTGTAAAGTTTGGAAGGTAGGAGACGAGATACTGGCAGAAGTAAAGCCGTGAGGGCCGGGCGTGAGTCGTGCTTCGGTAGCTCAGATGGTAGAGCACTTGCCCGCGAAAGGCAAAGGTCCCGAGTTCGAGTCTCGGTCGTGCACACAGTTTTAATCTGCCAGGAAGTTTAATAATTACTTGCTTTTCGCTACTGGGAATCGAACCTGTATCTATACACACCCTCTGGTACCGCACTATTTTGTCTTAAAGATAATTCTCCACTTGTCACGTTCCAAATTGCCTTTGATTTGCATATCTCACTTCTTGTCGTCATCCTGGGACTTACGTTGCTTCGATTCATGTCTCGGGCGTGCGATACTATCTGTGCGATACTATCTGTAGACTCTTTTGGCCATCTGCTATTTCTTTCCAGTCTGACTCATGGATTGTCTAAAGCCATGAATTCTTCCATTATAAGTCATTTTCTTGGGTTGTCTATTAATTTATTTTCCGTTAACCATGGTTGCCACCTGACCCATGAGCTTCCTAGCAACTTACTGCGTTACCTCGGCATACGACACTGTCTCCAGCAGAATCTTTTGTTCCTGTTTTCTAATCGCTTCTCACCACAACTGACCACAATCAATTGCTTTCTGCTAGATCTTCGTAAAAAAATTGAATCCACATCTTATAACATGGAACTCATGCTTCACTCTCCTTACTGCGCATAATTCCAGATCTGTATTTCTCAACGTGCTCACAGTACCTTGTGACACCATTCAATCAACGGATATCTTCCCCGCCAATTGGTGGTTCTTTTATGAGCCTCTCTCCCTTCATAACACTTACAAGTTCTTGGCGCCCTCCATCGGTAATGCTGGAATTCAGTATGGTGTTGGCTCACCCTTAGCCTTGATGACAGCTGCAATTCTCGCAGGCATACGTTCAATTAGGTTCTGGAAGGTTTCTCGGGGAATGGCAGCCCATTATTCACGGAGTTCTGCACTAAGAACAGGTATCGACGTCGGTCGGTGAGGCCTCGCATGAAGCCGGCGTTCCAAAACATCCCAAAGGTTTTCTATGGGATTCAGGACAGGACTCTGTACAGGCCAGACCATTACAGGGATGTTACTGTCGTACAACCACTCCGCCACAGGGCGTGCATTATGAACAGGTGCTCGATCTTGTTGAAAGATACTATCGCCATCCCCGGATTTCTCTTCAACAGTGCAAAGCAAGTAGGTGCTTGAAAAATTACTGTAGGCGTGTGCTGTGATAGTGCCTCCCTAAACAACAACGGGTGCAAGACCCCTCCGTGAAAAACACGACCACACCATAACTCCGCTGCCTCCGAATTTTGCTGTTGGCTTTGCACACGCTGGCAGATGACGTTCACCGGGAATTCGCCAAATATGAAGTCCATGAATGGCTGCAAATGGTCTCCAAGTAGACGAACATAGCCATTTACAGTCAATTATCGGTTCATTTTGATCAGACGACCCAGTTTATTCCATGTAAACGCAGTCCACACCATTACAGAGCCGCCACCTGCTTGGACAGTCCCTTGTTGACAGCTTTGGCCCATGGCTTCGCTGTGCCTGCGCTACACTCGAACCCTATCATCAGATCTTACCACCTGAAATCGGGACCCATCTGACCACACCACTACGTTGTCGATGGTGAGATATAACGCCTGAAATTTGGTATTCTCAGCGCACTCTAGATACTGTGGATCTTGGAATATTTATTTCCCTAACGGTTTCCGAAATGGAATGGTTCAAATGGCTCCGAGCACTATGGGACTTAACTTCTAAGGTCATCAGTACCCTAGAACGTAGAACTACTTAAACCTAACTAACCTAAGGACATCACACAGATCCATGCCCCAGGCAGGATTCGAACCTGCGACCGTAGCGGTCACGCGGTTCCAGACTGTGTCGTCTAGAACCGCTCGGCCACTCCGGCCGGCCGAAATGGAATGTCTCATACGTCAAGCTGCAATTACCATTCAACGTTCAGAGTCTGTTAATTGCCGTCGTGCGGCCATAATCACGTCGAAATCATTTTTGCACGAATCACATCAGTACAAATGAAGCTCTGTCGATGCACTGCCCTTGTATACGTTGTGTACGCGAGACCAGTGCCATGTGTCTATGTGCATCCTGCTATGCCACGATTTTGTCACCTCAGTGTACTTACTAATACACTGATGCTTTAGCTTCTCAATTATTAGATGAAACCATCTTACATTATACAAAGTACGTTCTGCACGTAGTCTTAACACTACTCCTGTTATCGCTTACCTGCACTCTTTATGTTGCTGATGCAGTAGTTCTTCTGGTCTTCTTGTAGTGATCTTCTCTGCTGGACTTAACAGCAACTCGCCTGGCCAGCTCCATTTCACTAAGTTTCTGATGGGGTTTCTGGATGGCTTCTGCTTTTTTAAATCTGTTCCGCAGGCCTAGTCATTGGTATTTTTGCTGCAGACAGCTCGAGGGACTGATTTCTAGTCTTCCTGCTTCTCCTCCGATACCCTGTCACCAGATTCCCCGCTTAGTAATGGACCTATGCAGCACACTCCCTACACATGTGATCAAATTTTTATGTCACATCCCGACCGAGGTCCTGTAAGCACCTTGGGTACAAGAGTGGCCTGCGTAGTTCATTTATGGCGTTGACGACGATGTTGTTATAGTGAAGTTTGCTAAGTAAGCTTTAATGGAGTAAGAGGGGGAAAGTCTCCTAGGCTGCTTAGCAGTGGTGAGTCTGGAACGGAGAGGAGAGAGATTCTTAGGAAGTGAAAAGGGGTGCAGTCACTTAAGAATTATTTATTTTCCCAATCGTTTAACGTTACGTTAACAGTTGTCTTACAGTGGTTACTCATCCTTGTGAATCAAGCACTTAGTATTGTAGGTTTTTCAGGCTCCTGCATTCTACTTATTGCTATCAGAAACGAGCGTTCTGCTTGCAACTCGGTCAGACAATACACTGCCAGACACATTAGTTACAATTGGAGGCATGTGCAAGGAGGCGCTTGTGGCTTCTTACATTACGGCAGGCAGAAAATATCACATACTGCTCGTTGCGATTGTAGACAAACACTATAGTACTTTTCTTCTCTAATTGGCAGAAGACTCAAGATAATAACTGTTGCTGGATACTTATCGGAAACTCTGTTGTCCATCGTCGAATATGTACAAACATCTTGGAGCCTTGTTGCAGCAGCATGAAAGTGTCGCTACATAGTGCCCTGAACCTCGGAAGTGGTATTCCTCCCAACGACTCTGCGACGTGTAACGTGTACTTGACTGGCACTACCACATCGACGAACTGTGTACTGCGACCGACTCGTTTCCCTGCCCTGATTTTTCAGGGTTCTGTGGCTTGTTCTGGGTCTCGTTTTCTCCAGACTGCTTTCCTAATTTCTGGAAACGACCATGCTTAGCTGGGATTATGCTGAAACATTGTTGGCCTTGCTAATATTTCCTCGTTTCCTCAGCTTTCAGCCGGCCGCGGTGGCCGTGCGGTTCTGGCGCTGCAGTCCGGAACCGCGGGACTGCTACGGTCGCAGGTTCGAATCCTGCCTCGGGCATGGGTGTGTGTGCTGTCCTTAGGTTAGTTAGGTTTAAGTAGTTCTAAGTTCTAGGGGACTTATGACCTAAGATGTTGAGTCCCATAGTGCTCAGAGCCATTTGAACCATTTGAACCTCAGCATTCAGACGGTGTTGCATACAGATGTGTTATTGCCCTGCAGCTACTGTGCCTGTGAACACAGTACTCTCCACTCTGCTTATTGGGAATGCTGGGGCCCACCCTTCCACTTTCTCCCGATCCTGCGTTACATGCATCGTGCGTTCCCACAACATGTCATGAGAAGCAGACCCGCCAGTATGGAAGGAAGAGGGGAGTACTGTGTTGTCAGTAGAGCAACAGTAAGGGCAGAGTGAGTCGGGCACGAGAGGTAAGTATCTTTGAACGTAGTCTAATCACAGGATATTACCTGATTCATAGATTCATCACTGGCATATCACCCCTTCTGAAGCTGCCGATGCCAACGGTTGGTGTTGTGGTGAAGTGGAAACGCGAAGGAACAACCACAGCTAAACCAAGACCACGGAGACTTTAACACCGATGGTCAGGGACCGTCCAGCACCGTCGGCGGTCACTGTGGAAAATCACATAAAACCAGCGGAACAAATCACTGGTGAGTTCCAAAGTGCTACCAGTAGCCCAGCCAACATAACAGCAGTGCCTAGAGAATTAAAAAGAATGTTGTACAACGGTCGACAGCTCCCCATAAACCACACATATCTGTAAACAATACAAAACGACTCTTGATGTGGTGTAAGCAACGACGCCACTGAAGAATAAAGGATTTTAATGAGTGATTTCGAGAGGTGAATCAAACTATACGCTATGGCAATCCTGTGGAAGGATCTGAGTTTGGCGAACGCCTAGAGGATGTTAAGTGCTAACACTTAAGCAAGGAGAAGGCTGTGCGACTTTATGGGGTGTTTTTGTGGATAGGTTGCGTTCCCCTTATTGCGATTAAAACGCTGAATACGTAAGGATATGAACACGTTTTACAGCATTGTGTACTGCGTACGGGAGAGAAACAGATTGGAGGCAATGACTGTATCTTCATGACAGTGGACCGCGTCATATAGCCGCATGTGTGCAGCAATGGTTTGTGGGCAATAACATTCCTGAACTGGACTGGTGTGACTATTGCCCCAACTTGAACCTAATGGAACACCTTTGGAACGACTTAGAACGTCGACTTCATCCCAGAACCCAGCGTCCGTCATCACTACTTTCTTTGGTTTCAGATCTTATAGAAGAATGAGATGCCATTCCTCCGTATACAATGACACACCTCACTGAAAGATTCCCCAGCAGAGTTCAACTGCGGAGGCGAAGGATGGGCACAACCCACCAGTAAGTGTCTGATTACTTTTGGTAATATATTGTATAACGATAAGAACTACCGAAGGAGAAATGGAATGCATAGGTGAAACAGATATTCACGACAAAATTTGGGGACAAAGGAACACACCCCAATCAAGAAGCTATGTGATATCTGAGGGCTGAGATCTGTTCACTTAGAAGTTAAAATACTCAGCCACTGACAGACTTTACACTCGTCCCTACTGGTGAACTTACTAGCACTGAGACTGCTATAACGCGGTAACGTTTTCACTGAAATAGATTTTGACATCACCAAATATGTGGTTTAATAGCTACACGAGCTTCATATGAACTGACAACTAGCCAAAATACTATCGTAAATAATAATTAATTATAATTTTTAACTACGAATCAATTCTCAGGTATATATTGAAAACATTACTGAAGTACATTTGACTACATGTTTATTCATACAAACGGCAATTAGCTAATGTAATTGTTTACGAAACTCTGGGTGAAAAATGTTGCTGCTTATGTTCTCTGTTTGTACTGGATGTTATTCGTGGAACACTAGAAGCAGCACACTCTTGTAACTAACGAAAAAAGTTCTATCACGTCAAAATTAATACTACAGCTACAAAGCTTTCTTCGATTTCCCATAATGTATCTACGTCGTTTCTTTGTCATTGCTACATTTTGATTCCGTACAATCGACACCCATTACATCACCTCGTAATGTTAGACATACACTCACAATTGCTGTGTCCAGGCGTGTAGCCGCTGGTAACAAGTAAAATTAGTAAGCGAGGAATTCTGTTGAAGTAACTACCAGAAGAAGTTGCAGTTTTGTAGGATATGTGCTCAGGATTTGTGGACTACTTCATGTCTCACTGGTGAGATTTAGAAAGACGACAGATTGTGTAAAATTTCTATGACAGACTTCCTGTGTGTCATGTCGTCAGATAATACGAAATGAAGGCATTATTAAGTGAACTGGTGAATAGATGGCTACAAGAACAAAATGAAAAGAAAATTTTCTGTTGGTTTCATTACTTTCAGTTTACATATGTTGCCGTAATTTTGTTGCAGATCCATCTCCCTGTTGCAGATGACAATGAGCGTACCAGTATTTTTACTCCTGTTCGTCAACATGGCTAACCTGTGTGCAAATCTATTTATTGCTGCCGTGGTGAGTAAATAAATAAGTTATTTCCACGAAAAATCTTTCTTACAACCTGGTAATTTGGTCCAAATAACGAGGTGAAACAGAAGCTTAAGGTAATAGAGAATGCTTTCGATACAGGTTATTATAAAAGAAAGTGGAAAACCAGTTTTCCTTTGAGACATATTTGCACAATGGACAAAATTAACTTCCGTTAGTTTCCCGTCTTTTCAAACCGCTGGTGTCTTGGTATGAAAGGTAGAAAACCTTACTTCTTGTTTTTGAGTTTAATTTCTTTCTCCCTGCAATGAAAGAATTGTTGATGTGCTTTCTATGTACCCATATTGTCTGTTCCTAATTGTACTGTGTGGAAGAATCTCCTAATTATTGGGAAAAAGGTAGTGCTTCTAGTGTGATTTTCCGTATCCATTTTTGAACGATCTGTCTATCTTTGTGTGCAATCCGTCCATTTTAATTACAGCTACGATGCAGCTGAGTACTGCTGATATTCTGAGGCATCGCTGGAGGCAGTCACACATGGTATGTGCAATTTAGGCTCCTCTGGGCTAAAGATTTTCAGTTGCTAGGATCAGGCCCAACGTCATTCTCTCCCACACATTCGAAATACGGTGTACTTCGAACGCAGGTATCTTTTGAGTGTATTAACCAAGGCGAAATAACGAGTGTGAATCACAGTCTATTGAAGAATTCCTGACGTGTCACAGAATGTCTACTTAAATTACACTGGCCTCGTATGTCAGGCTGTCGGTAGATCATAATACGGACCATACACTGTGTCAGGCAAGCAGACCACTTTTATATTCCAGTTGGTTCATTACACTAAACATATATATATATATATATATATATATATATATATATATATATATATATATATATATATATATGCGTAAGTATATCGGTTAGTTACACTTAACTTATGCTAATACTGACATCAGAAAATATTTTTCTGTGAACTGAAAGTAGTACTTGTAAATCATCAAGAAGAAGATATTTACAGTGACACTTAGTATCTTAGTGATATTTAAGTACCAACAAAGCGTCATCAGTCAAAGAGTAGACTTAATGTTAAAAATGTAAAAGATTTCCCAAAAACCGTGAAAAAAATTTTTTCAATGAAGAAATATATTTCATGTTTTAACAGAAGGCCAATTATTCATTGCTTTAGAAGAGCACTTTTATCCGTATATCGTGATTTGCACTGAGATGTAAAATAGTCTCACTCCCAATATCTTTGAAATACGACGAGCATGGAGACGTGTACTCTTGCGCCTGACAGACGCATATAGAACAACACCGAGGCTGGTGAAACTTGGCTAACGACACCAGGTTTGCTGCCTATGGCGTAGCAGAAAGAAAGAGACGTGCACAATATTAGCTTAAAAGGAAAAAAGGAAAAAAAAATGTCTACATACTCCGTTTGGCCATCTGGTGCAAAGATATATTTTCATCTGGATTCCAGAAGGCAAAAGCCACAGGTTTGCTACACTACTGTACATTGCTGCATAACGCATTTTGTAAATTTATAATTCTGAACTACACTACTATGCAACATTACACTACACACTAGGCCACTACGCCACACTACTGTACTTAGTATCTGTATAGTTAGCCGCCAGCTCAATGGGCACCCCTTCAGAGGTGCAACTCAGAATTCACACGGGCTGCTGTGCCACCCAACGTGCACGGATTGAGAGACGACTGTCAGAGTCTCGGAAAATTCTTCGTGGTCTTCACCAAGGCTCGTCTCATACTACATTCGGAAGGTTGTTAAAGGAGGATGTTCTGTTGTGGTGCCTCCTCCTGTCGTAAAGTATGACCTCGTCTTGCTTGTCTCACCGCTACAGGTATTCATTTCATAAGCTGAGCTGCAAGTTCAGCTCATACCACAATTTTTCATTCTTTATTATTTTATAGACTATTGTATTACCAAAGACGTTCCTGTCTTGGTCTGTAACGTCTTGTCTAATGGTCCGTTTCCAGTAAGTAGCTGGGATATGGCCCACGTCCCGAGAGAAAGTGTATAGCCCCCTTGGTCAGATGAAAGTAAGATATTCTTCATCTTTCTTTTTGTTAGGAAGGAGCTAGTACGTTCTCCTCCCTGTTTATACTCTGTCCTAGATTTCCTGCCATTCTCTATCATTGCAAGCCTCTATTTCCTTATTCAGTGCGGTTCTTGTGCCCAGTACGTCCTTTACTCTAATCATATTTGCCTATTGAAGCTAATATTGTGCACCTCTCTTTCTTTCTGCTACGCCATAGGCAGAAAACCTCGTATCGTTAGCCAAGTTTCACCAGCCTCGGTGTTGTTCTATATGCGTCTGTCAGGCGCAAGGGTACACGTCTCTGTGCTCGCCGTAGCGTCTGTGCTGTCCTTATCTTTTTGCCCCTAGGAGCCCAACTCTCGACCGGTAGCCAACATTAGGAGTAAACATTGCCTTACAGTACGTTCTTACTGCATCTAGTGGCAGCTGAAAACATTTTTGGCCAAATGTTGGTATTTTGTTCAGGATTTAAATGCCTCTCTGGAAGACGATTTTTACACGTGCATGGATGTTTTGTTTTTCGTTAATGATTACATGAAGGTACCTACATACTTACGCATACTCGGCGGATTTCCCATTCCTAAAACCGTACTGCAAGGGGCTCATAACTACTACATGTGTATGATCCCTCAAGCGACGACACAGAACATTTTTCTGTACTTTGGCTAGAGCATTTACCAAAGATATATGGCTATAAGATTACAGCCCTCTTGGGTCTTTGTCTTCCCCTTCTTTAAGTATAATTATATTCGAGATACTCTAGATTCTGGGCACCAATCCCTGAATAAGACATTCGTTTAACAACGCTATCATGCACGTAGGAAACTGGTCCACTAGATGATACAACACTTCTGGCAGTATTTTATCTGGTCCTGGTGCTTTCTTCTTCTTTAACCTCGATATCACCAGCCTCACTTCCTCCTGGGCAAGTGGAATCTCAACACTGTTACTCATATACTGCTCTCGTAATTCAGAGCGAAGCTGCTGATGGTTCTCTGTGTCTTCCATCGTAGTATCGTTCGGCAACAGACTTCTGAGTGGATACTACTTTAATATCTACCAGTCCGTCGTCATCGTGCACTGGATCGTATCAGGGTTGATTGTACAGTGCTTAATCGAACCTTGTTTGTTCAAGTTTGTATGTAAATCCCAAAAAATTTGTTACCATTTGGTCCTTAACGTACACCTCCCATTTTACAGTATTCTTTTTTGTATTAGTTCTTCATATTGTTGTTTGACTATTCGACAGAGACTCAGCCTTCTTTGTCGTTCTGTTTCGCATGAGGATCTCTGGTAGTATCTTCGTGCCTGCCTTGCTCTGCATCTTAAAGACTGTAGGGTGGAACTCCAGGGAATTTAAAACCATGACGACTTCTTAATAAATAATGGGATCGCTTTCTCTTGTACCGTCTACAACGATCGCACCAATTCTCAGGCTTTGGCGTCAACATCAAAGCCAGTTCCGTGCAGTGGTTGTAGCTTCAATTCAGCCTTTAAAATTCCCAATTGGCTTTGGGTAGATTGTATAGCCGCTCGTACTCGATGCCAGCGTGTAAGTCATTACCTGTGTCTGTTATTGTGAATTAAATGAAATTATGGTCAGTGGTAAATTCATCACATACCTTCCAGTCTGCAGTCTGCCTTCGGTACCTGCGAGAGGGATTATATATTTGTTGCCTAGTCCGCAATATTTCGGAAAATAGACGGGTTGAGAGGCTTATTGATGATCTGAAGACCAATTTCTTGTATAGTGTTCTGAAGGCAGAGTCCTCATTCATCAGATACTCTACAATGCCATAATGTTCATTTCGCTCTTGCCTTCATTACGAAAACATGCTTGTCGTCTCAAATCAATATTGGTGTTGTTTTTAAATTTTCTGCATGTTATTTTAGCAACATGTATTCCGAAAAAACAATCGAGTGAAACCTAGCATCCTCCGTCCGTTCACGAAATACTGGCTTCCTTAATAACACCTTGACGTCCAGATGGCCACCTAATGAACAAAATACGAACGTAGTAATATAGGCACAGTTTTGTGTTTGGATTGGACAGTTAATGGCAAAGAGAACACAGCAAGTCAGTCTGAATTGGGAGAAATATTCAGATATAAATGTAACTTCGGGTTTACCCCGACCTAGTGTTATTAGATTTACGTTACATTTGAATGACATACAAGGAACTTCGGACAGACTCTCTTCGATTTTCTTCATACTTTTAGTATTTGGTGGTAATTGCTCAGATATTAGTTTCTCAATAGACTACGAATCAATTCTCAAGCACCTCGAAGAAAGATCAGAAAATTTCCGAGTGCTGCTTAGTACAAAACATATCTAGATTAGTAAGGAATTCGTCAGTGGTTGAGTGGGTAGCGTAAGTAATCTCACTTGGCGTAACTTTGCTTATATTCATTTTAATTCCACATTTATTAACAAATGTAAATGTAAATCAATACATGTTAAACCACATATTTTAATAAAAAAATTATTTTATTTTTAATTATTGGTCTATGGAAATAAACCATAATTTAATATAGACAATCAAAATTTATTTTTTAAATGAAAAAATAGAAGCATCAATGGTGCTGTTAAATCTCTACACATAAAAAATCTTTTATATTCTGTTTGATGTTCTGCTTTTTGTACCAAAATTTACAAATTTTTAACTTATTGTGAATACTCGCAGTTTCATGCAAAGTTTTATTCTACATCTACATCTACATACATACTCCGCTAGCCACCAAGTGGTGTGTGGGGTAGGGCACAATTCGCGCGAAAGTCATATTTCCACCAATTATTTTCTGCAAATTCTCATTGCTTTGTTCACAACTTTCGTGTGATACTACTGACCTGTAGACTACAGCTTCATCGGCAAACAGTCTAATTCCGCTGTCAATACCATCAACCTTATCGTTTATGTAAATCGTAAAAAGCAGCGGACCTATTACGCTGCCCTGGATCACACATGAAGTTACGCTTGTTTCTGTTGAAGTCACCCCATTCAGGATGACATACTGCTCTCTGTCTATTAGAAAACTTTCTGTCGAACCACATATGTCATCGGACAGACCGTAATCGCGCGCGTTTTGGAGCAAGCGACATTGTGGAACTGAGTCGAACGCCTTTCGAGAGTCGAGAAATATGGCATCAGCCTGGGAGCCGGAATCTAGAGCCCGTTGTATCAAGCACAAAGAGGGCCAGCTGTGTCTCGCATGACTGCTGTTTCCTAAAACCGTGCTGGTTTCTGCAGATGAGCTTCTCAGAGTCTAGAAAGGTCGTTATGTCTGGATACAAAATATGTTCCATGATTCTACAACAAATCGACGTCAGTGAAATAGGCCGGTAATTTCTGCATCCGATTTTCTACCCGTTTTATAGATTGCTATGACCTGGGCCTTCTTCCTGTCCCTTGGAACTTTCCACCGTTCCAATGATATCTGATAGATGATGGATAAGAATGGTGCTATATGTGTAGCATAGTCAACATATAATCTTACGGGGATACCGTCTGGGCCAGATGACTTCCTGGCATCTAAGGATCTTAACTGTTTTACAATCCCAGATACACTAAACACTATGTCAGCCATTCTTGCGTTTGTTCAATAATTGAAAGGGAAGATGGCGCAGCAGTCCTCTACCGTATACGAGTTTTTGAAAGCTAGGTTTAGAATTTCGGCCTTCTGTTTATCATCATCAGTTACATTACCCGTACTGTCAGCAAGAGAAGGTATTGAATTATTTGTGGCGCTCATAGATTTTACGTACGACCAAAATTTTTTGAGTTTATTTTTAGAGTCTGCAGATAAAATATTGCCTTCAAATTCGTTAAAAGAATCTCTCATTGACGTTTTGACAGCTGCTTTCACTTCGCATAAATTTCGTTTGTCAGCGGAGCAGTGACTACACACTATTTTGACATTTTTAACGTTCTTTGTTCATTGTATCAAAGATCGCCCTTATAAACATGTAGCTTGTGGCAGAGATTTCTTTACTTTGAATATTTTCTCCTCATCTCCCCTTGCTTTCAACGTCCCGCGAATAGGAGAGCTCTGGTTGTCACTCATGTATGGAGTACTTCACGCTCTGGCGTTAGGCGGCTGAAGTCGTGCGTTGCGAGTGACAAACAACCCGATGTGAACTACGGTTTTAAAGCTTCAGTGTTGTAACATCATAAGTGCGTACAATCAGAATTATGCTCAAAGTTTTCGCGCGGGACCGGTTTCTGGAGCAGATGTCTTGCAGATGTGCTTTCTTCTCCACATAATATGAGGCCAAGTTGGTGATGTTTCCTTATTATCCTCATATTTCACACATTTGTACTCAGAATGATGACAAGTAAATCACTTTACGTTCATATTACACATTCATATTGAATGTGGCTACATTCTGACTATTTACAAGCTTTTTCAGGTCAAAATTAGTAATCATCACCGACTTTTTTCCTTGTGCTTTCGACCCCCGTCGACTCAAGGTCGGCATGGTTATTAACAAATTTGGCACGGTTAGTTCAAGAAGTGGCGGCACACTTTTCCTGTCACCAAGCCATTATCCCCTCCCCCATGCTGCCCCCTCCCCCTGTGACGAAATTTGTGTACGCCATACGCCTGCATTTAGTGTTATTCCCGTGAAAGTGAGCGAAAGTTCTTTAAATGTTTGCGAATCGTGTAACTCAGGCTGGACTAGGGCACCAGCCCGGTGTTCACCTAGTAGGACGTGAGAAACACCCTAAAAACCACACCCAGACTGGTCAGCACATCAAACCTCATCGTTAATCGATATGGCGCCGGCGCACCTATTTTTCCCGGAGCCGGCGCCTTACCTCGAACCCATCAGATTTGACATATTACATAAATAGAAATTCCTCTTCTGAATAGAAGGTGGTGTCAAACGAGAAACCGGTTCAGTTTGTTTTCTGTCACAGTTACATCGTTGGGTAGGTCAACAAAAACTTTGGTTACACCATTGTGCATATCCTTTTGGGTTAAACTCAATCTCAGTGTGAAAATATGAATGTCGTCTTTAAATTTGGTGTTACAATTACGGGCATTATTTTGCTTTTCAATTGTAATGGGATATCTACATGAAATAATTCATGTTCTGTCATGCCCCACTTACACTTCTTCAGTAGTCGTCTAAAATCTGGTGGTAGATTATAACTACATATGAATCTTATAGCATATTTTATGATCATGATAATTTTCCTTTCTTAAATATGATTTACTACACTATATTATAAGACTTCATTGTTTGAAATTACGTCCCGGCGGAGGTTAGAGTCCTCCCTCGGGCATGGGTGTGTGTGTGTTTGTCCTTAGGCTAATTTAGGTTAAGTAGTGTGTAAGATTAGGGACTGATGACCTTAGCAGTTAAGTCCAATAATATTTCAAACACATTTGAACATTTTCTTTGAAATTACAAAAAAAAAAGTGGTAACTTACTGATGTGGCTAAACTATGTTGTTTTAAGAGTTCAGGAATTTCCTTTTCAAATTCTCATCATTATTGATATGAAACTTCTGAAGTTATCACCCCCATTATATTTCCCTTACCGCATGATATATTTGTCGTTGGTGTAGCAACGCTACACCGGCACAAATTAGTAGGTTGTGCCTCTTTTTTTTTTTAAAAAAAAAAAGTGAGACCACTTTACTAACATTATTTACCACTTTTTCTGTCGTTGTATTTTTTTTTTAGATTTTGTTTTATGGCAGTTTATACCTCATTGGCCTTACGTATACAACTGTGTACTGCTTCGTAGAGAACCCATTATGTGTGTATATGTTTTTTTATTACCTCCACAGGGTAATAAGTTACTATACACTTGCTAACACAGTTATGTTTGTCGTATTGACAGCTGTTCCAGAGAGACGAAAACGTTTCAAAAGCACTAAAAGCGGTTATGACGATACCTCCCGTCCTCTACGAAACTGGAATGTACTGCATATTTGGCCACGTCTTAACCGATAAGGTAGGTGGTCTGTATTACTGTCAACGGTGCCGAAGTATTACCTTGTTACTATCGTAGCTCGTGCTTCTTTCATTTCATATTAAGTGTGAAAAAAGACCGAATTATCCATAAAAATTAAGGTATTTCAGGACTTCGTATGCTGTCACATCTGTGCAAGGGAATGATATAGAATGTGAAACTAAACTAAGCATCAGGAGTTCTTGTCAGTATTAGCTTCTACGAGTTATAATTATTCATCTTAATTAAGAGATGTAATTATAACATCCTCATTTAAAATAAAGCCAGTTCGGATGAAACGGCTGAACGTATTTCAGATGGAGACTATAACTGGTATCTGTCATTTTGCCTCTCACTTTTGCTTCCGGTAAGCGCGACTTACGTCTAGATTGAAATTTTCCTCCTGCCAATGTCTCCAGTTACTGGGATTCAACTACGAATTCTCTGAAAAAAGACCCTGGACGTATTACAGTTTAAAAGTACTCAGACTTTGGTCTCACAATAAGTGTCCGCCTCCGTAGCTGATCGGTAAGCACCTACGTCTGCCTTGCGACGGGCCACGGTTCAACGCCCAGTACTGTCAAGGATTTGTCATTGATGGAACGGTGCACTCTATCTCGTAAGGCCAACAGAGAAGCTACTTGAATGAGAGGTAGCGGCTAAAAGGTGTGGAAAACTCACAAAAGCTGAGAGAGCAGTTTGCCGTTGCCACCTCCTTCCATACCGATGGCGCTGAGCAGAGGATAACATGGCGGCCGATCAGCATCGAGTGGTCCTCTGGGCATGATAGCACACTTCTGTGATTCGTATTCGAAGCACACAGCGCTACGTTTATTCTTCTGTGATTATTACAATTTCAAAGCTTTTTTTTCTTCTGGAGAATTAATCGCAGTTTTGAAGCAAAAGGGTGCAATCAATTTTCAACGCCTAAGACTTGCGAAAGCCAGGGGCTCCGCAATGTCTTCAATCTCAGGAGGGCTTCTGTGGAATTTAGAAAAGAAAGAGGGCGTCACCCTACTTCTGCGAGGTAATGAGTGAGGCGAGTTCACACGCATCTAATGGAAGAGCTCTGGGTATAGTCGGCAGGTTTCCCAGCACGATGTACATTTGCGACGTCTCATTAGTTCTACTTGTTTCATGTGACTAGGGTATTGAAATCCATCCGACTACATCTCGAAATTTCGGCTTCTCTGTGATTCACTTTGAAATTACAATATGATCCGAAGTGATAATTTATTGTATTCCTTCCAAGATATGACTTCATTACCACATAAACGTTGCATTTTGCTGAAGATACTTTTCTTTCTCTGTGCAAAACTGAGATTTATGTCTTCATTACTTTAGTTGTCTTGTGATATTTTACTAGGTAAACAAAATTCTTCTAATGTCAACAGTTCTTTCTGTATCCAAGCATTTCATTTACAGACCTCAAAATTATCATAGAAATATTTTCTTCTTGACTCTTATCTATGTCTGATTATTTTCTATATTTCATTCCAATTTAGTTGTAGATACTACTACACAGATCGTCAAAATAACAAACTACACTCCTGTACTTCTAGCACAGCACTTCTTAATGCACGATTCATCTCTCCTTGTACACTACAGTTTTATAAATAATTCTACAAATGTAATAAAAATTATTTTGATTATCCTGATGACCCCACAGAGATGTCAGAATTTGTTCTTGAGTACCTGCCTTATTTCATTTAAAGTATCTGGACACCTTATGGTGGACATTAATATGGCGTGAGTCCATCCTTCGCTTTCATGAAGCGTTGAACTGTACTGGGGGTGCTTACAATGAGGTTCCTGAACGCCTTTGGAGGAATAGCAGCCTATTCTTCCTTAAGAGCGGAAACCAGGGAAGTTAGCCATGTATGATGCTGGGGTATGGAGTGAAGTCGAAGTGGTAACTCACCCCAAAGGAGTTTCACTGGTTTCACGTCCGAACTCTGGACACGCAGTCCATTTCAGGAATGTTATTCTCCACAAACCATTGCCACACAGATGCTTCATTATGACAGGAAGCAGTCATGCTCCGAACTGTTTCTCGATATATGCAGTAGACAGTGCTACAAAATGTGTTCATAGCCTTCCGCATTTAGTATTTTCTTAATCTCAATAAGGGGACCACACCCTAACCGTCAAAACACCTCAACCATAACACTATCTGCTTTGTACTTCATTGCTGGCGTTACACATGTTGGTAGGTAACATTCAACAGCATTCGCCAGTCCCATAATCATCCCATCAGATTGCCACAGGATATAGCGCATTTCAACACTCCAGTCACTCGTTTCCATTTGTCGAATGTCCAGTGGCGTCGTTCTTTACGCTATCTCGAGCGGTGCTCACCACTGACTGCAGAAACCATCATCATCTCCTTCCAAGGACTAGGTGTTGTAGTCACCTGTTCCGGTCTCTATCACCCTCAATACGTCTCTTATGAGGCCTAACCAAGTTCTCTCCTTTCAATCAGCCTATAATACATTACCGTCTTTGGCAATCTGTATTCTGTCATGCTATCATTATGATTATTCTATTTTATGATGTTCTCTTCTACCTTGTCCTGAACTGTAAAGATTTTTAAAACTATACTTATTGTTTCATTACTTATTTCATCCACTTTGTTACAGCCTTAAATATCTCATGAATTTCATCTCTGCTGCATATATTCGCGATTTTTCCTTTTTGTTACAGTCCACGATCTGGAAGCTTATACAAGCCTAGGTAAAGCCATAACTTTATAGAATTTCCTTTGAGATTATTTTCTTGTGTTTAGTCCCAAAGTTCTTCCAGTTGTTCTGAAAATTGTCTGATATTCATTAACCTTCTTCTCTCTGTAGTTTTCGGTGTTAAAACTAATATCACATCCCAGATAACTCAAATGGGATACTTGTTTTGAAATTTTTTCGTTTATTATTGTCTTCGACCTGACTAGACTCATTCTTTTGAAACGCATTGCCATTGTCTTACTTGTATATTAGCTATATTTTAATATATTGCGGTTTGGCTCAATCTATGTACCACTCTTAGTAAAAAAATTTGTATTTCTTGCGTAATGATCTTGTCATGAGCTATGTTTTAATTTCTAACTGTATTCCATTATAGCTAGGTCGTCAATATACAAATTAAATAAAGTAGGTGAAAAACTGCCCGCTTTTCCATCGCTTTGATTGATTAAAATATCATTTACAAACCTGAACTTACAGCTATTTTTGTATTTATACATACTCTTTACGGTATTAATAAGGAAACCTTTTATTTCCAGTATTTTCCACAACATGTATCTGTTTTATTATCTTATGAAAGGCTTTGTTATGCTCAATAAATGCACAGGCATTTCTCAGTTATATTTCTGGTGTTTTTCATTAGTTTGTCTTATTATAAATATATTATCATTACAGAAAGATCAATTTCTGAAGCCTGACTGTTCTTCTGAGATTATTGCATCAGTAACAGTGTATAATCTTTGACTAAAAGTTTTCACAGAAATTTAATATCCTGTATTTAGTAAAGTTATTCTTAGATAATTTCCTGTCTTTCCTATCGAATTTTTAAAATACAAGAAATAATTATAGTTGAGTTCCAATCTTCAGATTCAGAAGAGTTCTTCCAGTACATATTTGAAAAATGGAGAAAACCAAATTCTAAATTGGTTTCTCCATATTACACTCCTGGAAATGGAAAAAAGAACACATTGACACCGGTGTGTCAGACCCACCATACTTGCTCCGGACAGTGCGAGAGGGCTCTACAAGCAATGATCACACGCACGGCACAGCGGACACACCAGGAACCGCGGTGTTGGCCGTCGAATGGCGCTAGCTGCGCAGCATTTGTGCACCGCCGCCGTCAGTGTCAGCCAGTTTGCCGTGGCATACGGAGCTCCATCGCAGTCTTTACCACTGGTAGCATGCCGCGACAGCGTGGACGTGAACCGTATGTGCAGTTGACGGACTTTGAGCGAGGGCGTATAGTGGGCATGCGGGAGGCCGGGTGGACGTACCGCCGAATTGATCAACACGTGGGGCGTGAGGTCTCCACAGTACATCGATGTTGTCGCCAGTGGTCGGCGGAAGGTGCACGTGCCCGTCGACCTGGGACCGGACCGCAGCGACGCACGGATGCACGCCAAGACCGTAGGATCCTACGCAGTGCCGTAGGGGACCGCACCGCCACTTCCCAGCAAATTAGGGACACTGTTGCTCCTGGGGTATCGGCGAGGACCATTCGCAACCGCCTCCATGAAGCTGGGCTACGGTCCCGCACACCGTTAGGCCGTCTTCCGCTCACGCCCCAACATCGTGCAGCCCGACTCCAGTGGTGTCGCGACAGGCGTGAATGGAGGGACGAATGGAGACGTGTCGTCTTCAGCGATGAGAGTCGCTTCTGCCTTGGTGCCAATGATGGTCGTATGCGTGTTTGGCGCCGTGCAGGTGAGCGCCACAATCAGGACTTCATACGACCGAGGCACACAGGGCCAACACCCGGCATCATGGTGTGGGGAGCGATCTCCTACACTGGCCGTACACCACTGGTGATCGTCGAGGGGACACTGAATAGTGCACGGTACATCCAAACCGTCATCGAACCCATCGTTCTACCATTCCTAGACCGGCAAGGGAACTTGCTGTTCCAACAGGACAATGCACGTCCGCATGTATCCCGTGCCACCCAACGTGCTCTAGAAGGTGTAAGTCAACTACCCTGGCCAGCAAGATCTCCGGATCTGTCCCCCATTGAGCATGTTTGGGACTGGATGAAGCGTCGTCTCACGCGGTCTGCACGTCCAGCACGAACGCTGGTCCAACTGAGGCGACAGGTGGAAATGGCATGGCAAGCCGTTCCACAGGACTACATCCAGCATCTCTACGATCGTCTCCATGGGAGAATAGCAGCCTGCATTGCTGCGAAAGGTGGATATACACTGTACTAGTGCCGACATTGTGCATGCTCTGTTGCCTGTGTCTATGTGCCTGTGGTTCTGTCAGTGTGATCATGTGATGTATCTGACCCCAGGAATGTGTCAATAAAGTTTCCCCTTCCTGGGACAATGAATTCACGGTGTTCCTATTTCAATTTCCAGGAGTGTATATTAATTCCATATGAGCCAGCAGGTTTTCTATTTTATGTTACATTTAAGGTCACTTTTAATTATTTTATGTCTATTTCAACTACAGAGTTATTATCAATTTTTCAGAATAACTTTCTTTACTATTTGCATCATACAACAAATTTCTGTAATGGTGTATCCATTGATTTCATGTTATTATATTAATGTTTGCAGTATCTTTTTCCACTTATTCATTTGTTTCATTAGTTTAAAAGCTATACTCCGTCTTCCGTGAATTTTATGTACCAAATTAGCAATGAAGATTCTCCAGGATTCACTGTGGTACTATTTTAGGAAATTTTATGTTTTATTTATTTTGTAATTACCTATTTTCCTGGATTGATTTGATCATGATTGTAAATGAGTACTTTACGCAGTCAGCTTTTTTTTTAATTTGGTAGCTGTTGCTATATCCTGTATTTTGAGGCCCCTTCTCTGGTCTTATACTTTATATTTCCTTACTGACTCATTAGATATTTTCAGCATTGCTGATTTTAATCTTTTAAATGCTTCTACAATAATGTTTTTAGTTTCAACCATTTGCAATTCCTGTGAGAGAATTTGTTGATATAAGTCCCTTACACTTTCTTCCTGTAGAAGATGAAATTCATATTTCAAGTTTTGGCTTTGGATTTTCTTTCACATATGACAACTTTCGAAGGCACTAGAAAACGATCAGAGCCGACATCATTACCTCTAAATACATGAGTATCTCGAATTAGATCACTTATTTTCTATTATCTATTACACAGTCAATACTGAGCATGAACATCTTGCATTCCAGTTTTATTTGTTTATCTCTTCCATTCTGAAGAAAGTATGTGTTATTTTCATGTGAATAAATTTAGCAAAATCTCTTAGCGGCTTGTCATTTTGGTTTCAAGTAATTTCACCAAATGTGCCTACTGCTCCTACTATTAGTAACTTTCCAGTTCTTGTGCCTCCTACTATAAACAAATTTCAGTTTTATTATATAATTAGTTACGTGTTTTTGCAGCTCTTCATAAAATATTTCAGTATCTTCGCATTTTCATTTCATCAGCTGCATATACGCCTGTAACACATTTCATTTCATCAGCTGCATATACGCCTATAACACATAAATCCCCCCCCCCCCCCCCCATGAACCATGGACCTTGCCGTTGGTGGGGAGGCTTGCGTGCCTCAATGATACACATAGCCGTACCGTAGGTGCAACCAAAATGGAGGGGTATCTGTTGAGAGGCCAGATAAACGTGTGGTTCCTGAAGAGGGGCAGCAGCCTTTTCAGTAGTTGCAGCGGCAACAGTCTGGATGATTGACTGATCTGGCCTTGTAACATTAACCAAAACGGCCTTGCTGTTGTGGTACTGCGAACAGCTGAAAGCAAGGGAAAACTACAGCCGTAATTTTTCCCGAGGGCATGCAGCTTTACTGTATGGTTAAATGACGATGGCGACTTCTTGGGTAAAATTTTACGGAGGGCGGGGACTACTCAAGAGGATGTCGTTATCAGGAGAAAGAAAACTGGCATTCTACGGATCGGAGCGTGGAATGTCAGATCCCTTAATGGGGCAGGTAGGTTAGAAAATTTAAAAAGGGAAATGGTTAGGTTAAAGTTAGATATAGTGGGAATTAGTAAAGTTCAGTGGCAGGAGGAACAAGACTTCTGGTCAGGTGAATACAGGATTATAAATACAAAATCAAATAGGGGTGATGCAGGAGCAGGTTTCATAATAAATAAAAAAATAGGAGTGTAGGTAAGCTACTACAAACAGCATAGTGAACGTATTATAGTGGCCAAGATAGACACGAAGCCCATGCCTACTACAGTAGTACAAGTTTACATTCCAACTAGCTCTGCAGATGACGAAAAAATTGAAGAAATGTATGACGAGATAAAATAAATTATTCAGGTAGTGAAGGGAGACGAAAATTTAATAGTCATGGGTGACTGGAATTCGACAGTAGGAAAAGGGAGAGAAGGAAACATAGTAGGTGAATATGGATTGGGGCTAAAAAATGAAAGAGGAAGCCGTCTCTTACAATTTTGCACAGAGTATAACTTAAACATAGCTAACACTTGGTTCAAGAATCATAAAAGAAGGGTATATACATGGAAGAATCCTGGAGATACTAAAAGGTATCAGATCGATTATATAATGGTAAGACAGAGATTTAGGAACCAGGTTTAAAATTGTATGACATTTCCAGGGGCAGATGTGGACTCTGACCACAATCTATTGGTTATGAACTGTAGATTAAAACTGAAGAAATTGCAAAAAGGTGGGAATTTAAGGAGATGGGACCTGGATAAACTGACTAAACCAGAGGTTGTACAGAGTTTCAGGGAGAGCATAAGGGAACAATTGACAGGAATGGGGGAAAGAAATACAGTAGAAGACGAATGGGTACCTCTGAGGGATGAAGTAGTGAAGGCAGCAGAGGATCAAGTAGGTAAAAAGACGAGGGCTAGTAGAAATCCTTGGGTAACAGAAGAAATATTGAATTTAATTGATGAAAGGAGAAAATATAAAAATACGGTAAATGAAGCAGGCAAAAAGGAATACAAACGTCTCAAAAATGAGATCGACAGGAAATGTAAAATGGCTAAGCAGGGATGGCTAGAGGACAAATGTAAGGATGTAGAGGCTTATCTCACTAGGGGTAAGATAGATACAGCCTACAGGAAAATTAAAGAGACCTTTGGAGAAAAGAGAGCCACTTGTATGAATATCAAGAGATGGAAACCCAGTTCTAAGCAAAGAGGGGAAAGCAGAAAGGTGGAAGGATTATATAGAGGATCTATACACGGGCGATGTACTTGAGGACAATATTATGGGAATGGAAGAGGATGTAGATGAAGATGAAATGGGAGATACGATACTGCGTGAAGACTTTGACAGAGCACTGAAAGACCTGAGTGGAAACAAGGCCCCGGGAGTAGACAACATTCCATTAGAACTACTGGCGGCCTTGGGAGAGCCATTCCTGACAAAACTCTACCATCTGGTGAGCAAGATGTACGAGACAGGCGAAATACCCTTAGACTTCAAGAAGAATATAATAATTCCAATCCCAAAGAAAGCATTTGTTGACAAATGTGAAAATTACCGAACTATCAGTTTAATAAGTCACAGCTGCAAAATACTAACACGAATTATTTACAGACGAATGGAAAAACTGGTAGAAGCCGACCTCGGGGAAGATCAGTTTGGATTCCGTAGAAATGTTTTAGAAGCTAGATTAAGAAAAGGCAAACCGACTTTTCTAGCATTTGTAGACTTAGAGAAAGCTTTTGACAATGTTGATTGGAATACCCTGTTTCTAATTCTAAAGGTGGCAGGGGTAAAATACAGGGAGCGAAAGGCTATTTACAATTTGTACAGAAACCAGATGGCAGTTATGAGTCGAGGGGCATGAAAGGGAAGCAGTGGTTGGGAAGGGATTGAGACAGGGTTGTAGCCTCTCCCCAATGTTATTCAATCTGTATATTAAGCAAGCAGTAAAGGAAAGAAAAGAAAAATTTGGAGTAGGTATTAAAATCCAGGGAGAAGAAATAAAAACTTTGAGGTTCGCCGATGACGTTGTAATTCTGTCAGAGACAGCAAAGGACTTGGAAGAGCGGTTGAACGGAATGGACAGTGTCTTGAAAGGAAGATATAAGATGAACATCAACAAAAGCAAAACGAGGATAATGGAATGTAGTCGAATTAAGTTGGGTGATGCTGAGGGAATTAGATTAGGAAATGAGACACTTAAAGTAGTAAAGGAGTTTTGCTATTTGGGGAGCAAAATAACTGATGATGGTCGAAGTAGAGAGGATATAAAATGTAGACTGGCAATGGCAAGGAAAGCGTTTCTGAAGAAGAGAAATTTGTTAACAGCGAGTATAGATTTAAGTGTCAGGAAGTCGTTTCTGAAAGTATTTGTATGGAGTGTAGCCATGTATGGAAGTGAAACATGGACAATAAATAGTTTGGACAAGAAGAGAATAGAAACTTTCGAAATGTGGTGCTACAGAAGAATGTTGAAGATTAGATGGGTAGATCACATAACTAATGAGGAAGTATTGTATAGGATTGGGGAGAAGAGACGTTTGTGGCACAACTTGACTAGAAGAAGGGATCGGTTGGTAGGACATGTCCTGAAGCATCATGGGATCACAAATTTATTATTGGAGGGCAGCGTGGAGGGTAAAAATCGTAGAGGGAGACCAAGAGATGAATACACTAAGCAGATTCAGAAGGATGTAGGTTGCAGTAGGTACTGGGAGATGAAGGAGCTTGCACAGGATAGATTAGCATGGAGAGCTGCATCAAACTAGTCTCAGGACTGAAGACCACAACAACAACAACAACATATAAATGTCGTGAATGAATTCTGAGTTTAGCAGCTACTAACCTTTAATTTATGTAGCCATAAAAATATGTCTTTCTTTCCATTTTTTATCTATAAGAACGCCTATTCCACTCACTGCTCATTTCGTTTGTTCACCTCCACTGTAAATTAATGTGTAACTGTTTAAATCTTTTTTTCCTCCTTGTTTCTTCTTTGTGTGTTTTATTTCAGCAATGTTCATATTTCATTCTTTAAAGTTTTCTGTAAGCTCTAACCCCATTGTATTAAAACATCGTCTTACGTTCCATGTACCTAAAGATAATATATCTTTAACACCAACTTGTTTCTCTTCATCATGGCCTTGTGGTCGTGTTTGACTACTATCCACCTATTCGTTTAGAGACTTAGTTGTTTCTTTTATATGCATGGGTAGCTGGCCCATCGTATAACTCCACCCAGGAAGACCGGATTTTAAATCATATTACCTTCTCCTAGCTACAACGCCAACCAGGGCTTAGGACATCTACGTCGCCTACACTTTCTTTTAATTAAATACCAGCAGAAACAGTTGCTCCTTCTGCCCTTCGAGACATTGTGGGGAGCGCTTGGTTCCACGTTGCTTTGTCGACCTTTGGAGTCTTCGCCGTGACCCTTGCGAGGGACTGTCAAATGTTACTATCACCTGGGTCCTGTGAACCAATATTTTTAAAAAGATGTTAATCCTCTCTCTCCTACTTTCTTAAACGGGCTTGGGACAACAGAAATGTGTTAATTATGAGCAACTGCTCGACCACTATGTAAAGTTCCGTTTTTATTGGTGCAATTGTCCTCCGTAAAAAAAAACTCAATAAATGAAAAATCATTTTAGAGTCTTTTCTTGCCGAAATAATGTTACCTAATATGGTTAATACCATTGCAATTATGTTTTTATACGAGTAAATCATGCACAAACAAATCTTTCAACATACGAAGTGTATGGTCTATTAAAAGAAAACTGTTTGTCTCTATTTAACCATGCAAACTGCAAGTAGTTCATAATACGCCACAACTTACCTCTGCATCGTTGTTTCAGTTTACATCTCCAGTTTGTTTTAATATGGTGCAAAATCGTCTTTCGATTGCATTACATAGTACGTGCGTACTTTAGAAGGTGAGACTGACTTTAAATAGAAAACGGTGTAGTACAGTACAGCCTTTGAAAACCGTCATGTTCAAATGGGAATCCTAGACACAGGCTCAATATCTTTTAAGTCTTCACTCTTGTATTAAACCTTCAGTGTTGCAAAAAATGCGACGTGACGTTAAACAATGGACATATACAGTATTTTGGAGGGTCAGAATGAAATGTCAGCATGATAAAAAAAATACTATTCCCCTATTTGCTAATTAAAACAGGTGAACTGTTAAACAGTTAAGAAAAAGCGTCGCTATCGACGGAACATTATGAATAGTAATTTTGTATCCCCGTCCATCCTCCGATTCCGAATAAGTCCTTGGGTTCCAGGCAATGGTAAGAGTTAACAGTTCTCAAACCTTACCCCACTACCTATACTGTCAGGACACATTAACCAATATGTTGGTCCACTGGTGGTCATAAAGCTTGGAATTCCACCTTCAGTTAGCGCATCTCTTCGGATCGTCTTGTGTACACGTGTAAGTTTTAGATCAGTGAAACATATGATTTGGTTTGGATTGTTTACTGAAGGAATAATTTTATAGACTCTGCGTTGTTTCTTCATCGACAGTCTTTTGTCTTAGACTGTGAGTAGGCCGAATGATTTACAAGTATATATGCATGTGCATCTCATTGGGTTTCAGTGATGGTCTATAACAGGGTGCCTCATAGGACATCACATAAGATTCGTGTTCTCAGTAATAACAACAACAACAATAATAATAAAACCCTATACGTTCTGATACGAAATTGGAAATGGCAACGGTATATTCGTGTGGAATGAGACTCCACAAAGCAACAATGGCTGCTTGAGAATCGTTATGAACTAACTGATAACAAACAAATTTCCAAACAAGTTTGATGAGTGACATGTGAGACTGTGGTACCAGTCGTTATCTGAAGAAGACTTCCAAATTCATCGCAATACATAGCAGGGTATTTTTCTTCTAACATATGATTGGAGGGGTGACTCTGGTTGTGAATGCCTGATAGAAGTATTGCTGTATAGTCTGCTTTCAACAGAAACAATCAAGTTTACATATTGGATCACAACTGACGTTTATCCCATACGCCACTCAGCGACGCTGGCTACTAGATTACACTTACAGTGATACATTTGTGCGGTCATCACTACCAGTGTGTGCTGTCAGTTTGAAGAGGCACTCGTTCGACAGAATGACACTGTCACTCGATTCAATCGATCATTTGCCTGGATGCGTAAATTTCGGAAATATTGGGGTATTTCTGCTCCGATCCATACACGAACCAGGTGACACTTTATGATACCAACAAATGCCTTTAGAAGCACTAACATGACAAAAATTTGACCGTATAGTCGTTGCAAAAATCGTAAAGTGAACTGAAGTTAAGGAAACGGTGTGTAGGGCCTCCGCACTGTGGTTCTGTAATTATGACTACTGTCATTTGAGATACTAGCGTCTAGCTCAGTGGTCCCCAACCTAGGGGTAATTACCCTCTGAGGGTAAAATCTAATTTTCTGAGTCGTAAAAACGAAAAGGTTCAGTTATGTTTGTCGAGAAACAGACTTATTTTTAAAAGATCGTTACTATTATCATTATTTGGTAAGACTGCAAATCTGGTCACATAAGTTACCAAGTTACCAATAATTACCTTTTTCCCAAATACTAGCATCAACATATGACACAGTGTGGTGAAGGCTAGAGTTATGAAACGAGTGTATGAACATCATGTTTCTCACATAGTCCATCCACTCGAAATACACTTTGCACCAAGCATTTAGGATAGCAAAAGTGAGACAAATACATTACATATGCTTAAATATCTCTTGAAAAGGTCTATTCGCAAAGGTAGGTATTTTCTGAAACAGAACGGGAATTGCCTCATTATTCACATTGCAACAATAAACGAATAAAATGACTGTGCAAAACAGCGGTAAGCATCTACTATACTAGTATGGCTACCGCATTGCTGTAGGGCCCACACAGTGTTAACTGTTATTACTATTATTATTGTGAAATATCAAGTCCAACAAAAGAATGGCCTCCTAAAGTCTTCCAATTTCTGCCATTTCAAAAACAAGGTGTCCAGCAGAAATCAAAGGATTTACAGAGTATGGTGGCACACATTTTAATTTGGCCGATTTCAAAGGGCTTGTAGGTTGTGGATGATACAAAAGTTGGTAGGAAGAGGAGTGGTGCAAAGGAATCACGTTTTGAACAAGTGTCTGCCCTCAATGTGGATAGTTAACTTTCTTTTCTGGGATGTAGTTGTAGATGGCACCCAAGATCCACTGAGAATTGTTTCGCTATTCTAAAACAGAAGCTTGTTAGAAATAAGCAGTAACCTTTGTCTCATTAACTCATTACATTGTGATTCATTTCAGTCTGACGTTTAGTTAGGCACTAATGTTGGTGATGTTGGAGGGGGGGGGGAATATATCTGATTGCACTCAGGGGTAATTGTCTCAGAATTTGGAAAACACTAGTCTAGCTTATAACACTGCAACTGGATTTACGTAGCTTGTGCAATCAAATACCAATTTTAGTTTATTACGTACTATGCCCCAACAGAACAAATTGTTCTGTCATCGAAAAGCCACGTATAACACTTACGTCCGCTACTGCTACTGTTAGGCCATAACCTTAAAGTTGGAGACAGCTCTATCTTGTTAAAGAAATTATGGTATAAAGCAACAGTGCAGTGTTACTGTCTGAAAGCAATTTAGTTGTGTTGACTGTGATATACCTAACGGAGGTGGCTTATCGAAAGTGAAAGTCAGAATTACGTAAATATTTAATCAGAAGCAAACAATAATTTACCTATCCACACTATTCAAATGATGATAAAAACGGTCGCCAGCCTAATTAGATATAAGAATAAGTAACATTATTTTTCAAGAAATTGAAAATAAGTACAGTGGGCAAACACAGCCTATACTTTGTCACACGAGAATGCAATGAATTCTGGAACTTGCATATGTTCACGTTAAGGCTGGAGCTGACAGAGCAGAACAAACTATTTGCATAAATGTAACAGATAACGATACACTCTATTACCTTCAGGACTTAGTCAAAATGGATGGTCAGAATAACGTTACTACTGATATTCACTGTAGAATCATAAATTGGACGTAAGTTCAGTATTACTTTTCAAACATATTCCTGTCTGACATGAAATATGGATATGGTTCAGAGCAAAATTAGTTATTATGCATAGATTAAGTATCTTACTACTAAACACCTTTCTACTTAGAATGACCAACAAATTACTTCTCACTGTCTTTTGAATAAAGAAGTTACTGTTTTCATAGATAGTGGTCTTTCTATCAATCATTATCTAGCTTGAGGACAATAGACAGACTGTGGATCCTGTTACATCATTAATATGCACTTTCAATACTCAAGAGGGACAAGCACTTAAAAAACATGATAATATAACTTTCCACAAATGCAATTCACGACTTTCACTGCAGTGAGACACTATGTTGACATATTTGTTAGAAACTGACTCACCTTTTACAATTTACACAGGCAGCACTATGATCATTAACTAAGGAAAACTTTATAAGCCTTCGTTCTAAGAACTTTTAATTTTTAGAAGTAACAGCAAATGTTTACTAAGAAGAACATTTCAAGCCAAACTTTAGTAATATTTACTTTTGGAACTAAACTCAAGATGGTTTATTGCTTGTTTTTATTACCACAGTCTTCTACTTTCAAGTCAATGATTAAATAGGTAACTTTGAAAGTCCACAAAACTTTAAATTGGACAATTTCAATCACTGGGAAGCTTTCAAAAAGTTACATATACTACCTCCCACAATTTTACCAAATCCACAGTAAATCTGAATACTCTCTTCTCACCAAATATCACACAACATTATTTAATTAACTGTTTGGCTTTGAGGCTATCATTTTTCCACAACAAGGACACTAGGTAATCATAGTTCAAATGGAGAGGAACTTGAGAGCTGTTGTGATAGGGAAAAAATCAAGTTAGGTACAACTATAAGTTACCTTATATTTGAGTACACGATAACATCCACTGAACTGATCCTTCACAGTACATTACTATAGTTCTTCTGTTCCATTACAGTGATTGCGCAATGTAGTGGCGAGTGCATGTTGGTACGTGAATTTGCAATTAGAAATGCTGGACTCTGTCGTTTCTTGGTGGCGATGATAGATACCAATTCCAGAATAGTTTCAGCTCTTTATCCATCCATCCGAGGCTTTGGCACGTTGAGAAACGGCACGAAACTCCTCTCTCGGCACCAGCACAATACACCACTTTTACATGAGTAGTTGACAGTTTTGTAGCTTGTCCCCTACCGAATCTTGGTTCCACCTTTCTATCCATGCCCACCACGTTTTGCGCGCGCTACACGCTTCCGTTCCCGAGGGGAGCCACAACACCTTTTACATACAAATAACTAAGAACCCTAAGTGAAGGTCAGCAGTTTACATAACAGCAACCAAACATATTAAATAAAACAGAATATTTGCACATATTGAGATTTCTACAAAAAAAATTACTTAAATAAAATTATTCAGCCTCAAAGATAACCAAAGAGATGATGTGAGAAAGAAAAAAAAAACATCATTTGCTCATATTGTGCATATTACAGAGATTGCACTTCATTACAATATCGCATTAATCATACACTTATTACAGAAGTTCAGCGATGGGATGTTGAACAAAACAGAAAGCGAAATAAATCAACAAAGAGTATGTAGTGTGTAAGCTATGGTGTTACAAGCTGTTACACCAACTCGTTCAATGCGGCTGAAGCGAAGAAGTTGAAGTACACTTTTAAGAAAGAACTTTTCATTTGATTGGGAAGGTATTATGTCTCGCATGGAAGTTCTTGCACTCCGTAACACTCAAATTTCCGTGTTTCAGAGCGAGAAGCTGATGCAGTCGGCATTCAGCTGTGGCTGGACAGAGAGCGACGTCCGCTTCAGACGCAGCCTGCTGCTCTTCATGACGGCGACGGAGCGACCGGTCGAGATCACAGTGGGCAAGACGACCAAGCTGTCTAAGGGGACGCTGCTCCAGGTCAGTATTGATCCATCTCCCAACAGCCGGGAAATAACATCTCTGTATTGTGTGGAATCTCCATCAATAAACTGACAATAACCGTACTGGCTTAGTGAAAAATTTTGTTCAAAATGGTTGAAATGGCTCTGAGCACTATCCGACTTAACTTCTGAGGTCATCAATCGCCTGGAACCTAGAAATAATTAAACCTAAGTAACCTAAGGACATCACACACATCCATGCCCGAGGCAGGATTCGAACCTGCGACCGTAGCGGTCGTTCGGTTCCAGAATGTAGCGCCTAGAACCGCACGGCCACCCCGGCCTGCAAAAATGTTGTATCCGTCTCTAATTACCTACAGTTCTTTCTCAGTTAAAAAAGTGAACGTGCTTCGTGGGACGAGTGGCACCCAAACATCAACACATAGGTGTTGAAATCTTGATCAAAGGAACAACATTTTTCTATTCTGTTGTTGTTCTATGAATAGTTTAGGGGGGCCAGGAGAGACAGTCTGTTGTTGGGAAGATCATTCTCGTCATGGCCATCTCAAAGACATATTCACTGCAGTGAACTTACCACGTATCCACCATTTCAAACAGCAGTCATTTCACGCAGCGTAAATTGGCTTTCTGGACGCAATGTCCTACTCAGACGCCAAGGGCAGCTGTCACGTAGCAGAAGTGCGGTACTTTTATTTATTTTTAAAGTTCCGTACCTCCACTGGCAGCAACGCTTGTAGTAAGATTTTGTTGTTCCCCTGCCAGGCTGTCTGTTAAGTTCAGATTCCCTCCGGAATGTATCAAACTGAAATTTCTATGAAATACTTAGGTTTATGGTTTCTTGGTGGTGTAAAGAATTTAAGCTTCTAGGTCAACACAGTCAGAAGATACGGCCATGTATGTAACATTTTTTGATAGTCACAAATTCACTGATCAAAACACAAGTTAATTAAAGACTTCAGCTGCCAGTGGGCATTGATTTATATCAATGGGGGAAGTTGAAAACTTGTGCTGCAGCTTGATTCGAACCCAGGCCTCCTGCTAAATTGGCAGATACGCTTTGCCACTACGCCATCCGAACACAGTTGGTACCGCAACTGGACGTACTACCCTATCACACCTCACGTCAGACCTAAATTCGCAACTTATACGACACACTACTTACGTATTTCTCCTGCTCATTAGGCTCATTAATAGCGGCATCTCACCGATTCCACTAAGAGGTCGAGAAGATTAGTGTACACCTGTACTGAATGGATCATCGCCTTAATTAGACATGTGCTGTCTGTTCTTTTGCACATGCCCGAAAGAAGAAGCACGACATATATAACGCATCAAACCAACTGGGTACTTCCAGTTGACCTAGAATTATGAAATTGGCGTGAAGCAGGGTTTCAGAGCACCAGTCAAGGAAAAAAGTCCGAAAACTGATAATTTTTTAGTTTTACCACACAAAAAAATATTTTCTGTCTATCTGTTCGCCACTTAAAACTACTTGAAACTTGTGCGAAATACTAAGATCCACGGTCTCTTGGTGACGTGAAAAATGTAAGCTTCTAAGTCACTGTAGGCAAAAGGTACCGCACTTTCTGTCACATGTTTTGATACTCACGAACTAACTCATCGAAACCTTTAGAGGAACTGTCTATACAAATAATTAAATTTTACGGAATCCTCAGAGCGCGTCTCCTACTCGAACTTGTCCGATATTCGTTTACTGAAATGGAATGAGGCTAATTGTCCATATATTCACCTCACAAGTTTCTAGAAATCAGAATCATCTATTAGCATTCACAATCACACATTAACATTAATTATTTCAACGCCTTTCCATTATTTCGTTTGCGGTCATCACAAATATATTAATATCCGGCAGCTGTAGCATAAATAAATTATAACTTCGCATTTCGAGCTCACATCCAAAACTGAGGCCTACTTCAAACCTGGATACCCGCTTCACGGGGCTGCGTGTTCCTGGTGGTGGGTAATTTTTACGTAAGATATGTAACGTTTCCACACTTTTCAATGAAACATTTTTGGTCAAATGTAATATAAAAGTACTTTGTTCTACAAACACGGCTGATGTCAGGCTAGCAAAAACTAGAGGCTGACGGCTAGGGTTCAAATGACCGTTACCGAAAATGCAATGCATGTTCCTACAATTAAAGAGGAACTGATTGGAGAAGTTCTGATTTTAGGTGATGAGTTCTATCTGACGGCACGTTAGTCTCATGTGAAGTTTCAGTTCGGAATAGTACCCATTATATAGAGGTACTTGATAACCAATTATATCATTGTGTGATAATGTGCTGTATAACTGTATGAAAACTGTCGATTTTATTTCTGTAATGTGACCAGTTTTTAATCACCCTATTTTTGCAGATAGATGAGGCAATCGTAACAATAAGTATTAAGAACTGTTTTATTTACGTTAGTTTTCATTATCGTATGAAATTAACCTTTTACTTAACCTTCCATTGAAAAAATAAAAACTAAATTATCAAAATGTTATTTGCTTTCTTCCACAGGTGCTAAACGGAACGTATGGGCTGTTGAACATGCTTTATCATTTCCACAGCAGTCTGTGAAGGATTGGCAGTCTAACACACACTGAGAAAATACAGTCCATGTTGTGAGAATATCATGCGAACCATAATTTGTTCAAATATTGTAGACAACTGATATAACATACATTTAGTAGCATGTGTATTAAACATTTAAATTCATTAAGAAATGAATTACAAATAAAGGTGTATTTTTACCAATGTGAGAAATTAAATTTATTCTACAGAGTATTTACAATTCCTTCACCTTCACTAAACTGTTTCTCACTTTTCCCTTGCCTACAGTGGATTAAGATACAAGACTGAGGATGAACAGATTCTAAATTTCCTTCATAATGTCATTTACATTTAAATTGGTGATATCATTGTAACGACGTTGATGGCGATCCTTCCTCGGTGTTCTTTTGGTACTAATGAAAAGTAAAAGGCGTAAGACACCACACAAACTAATAAGCCTTTGGCAGCTCTAATAATGATTTGATGTGTTCGACACTGAGCTTCACGAGTTTCACACTTACCGCTCTTCCTCATTGTAATAAAACACTTGACTGTTCACTCTACAAACACTTTTCAGCCATCAAAAAACAATGCCCACACTTCGTAAAGGAAGAAGTAAACTTTTCTCAAATTCCACAAAAATAGTTCCGTGCGACACTTTACCAACGCAGTACACGCCACTCATCTAGGATGTCAGCACTGAGTCTCCCTTAGACCTTGTGCAGCCACCCATACGAAAAACGAGTCGCTGCTCATTTTGCGGTCATAGCATTACGAAATTCAACAGGGAGCTAGGGAAAAACACAGTGGGATAGTAGCCCTCATACTGATGTGCAGAGATCAAACTGAACGTAGTGACCAGTAAGATAATGTGAGTGTTGCTAAGTGTGGCTTTCCACAGAACAACAAATTATGGAACATGCGCAAGTGAGCCGAACATTATAACCACTGCCCGCTGTGAGGCTGAGTATTGCCTGGTGGCGTTGCGGACACGTGACGAGGTAAACAAGTTACGTAAGTGGAGGAGAGACAAATCGGCATTATTCTAGCGATGTTATGGGCCTCAGTTTGGGAAATCGGCTGACGTAAGCGATAATAACAAAGGGCAGATTGTTATGGCCTTGCGCCTAGGAACGAACATCTCTAAAACGGTGAAGTTGGTCTGCTGTTCACATGCCACTGACTTGAGTTTCTATGGAAAGCGGTTGAAGCTCAATGTAACCACGAGAAGGCGTACCACAGGATAGATGGTGATCTCTGGTAGACCTAAAAAAAAAAGGTTACAATGCTGGTGCTGGGACAGCTGTTTCGGAGCTCACTGTTCAGCGCACACTATTGATCATCGGGCTCTGGAGAAGACTAACATAGCGCGTTACCATGTTAGCTCGACGACATCGTCAGTGACAAACACTCGGAATATATAGTAGGATATTGCAACACATGGCCATCAATGACATAAGCTTCTTACGGATAAATGCGATTTATGCTTTCTTCCAATCTATGGGCTCAGTTTGTTGTTGAAATGGTAGCTAACTCGACGGTACATTCTGTGTAGAATCGGACAGTCTTGGAGCTTCACTCAGTCTTACGTATTTTAATTGTTTCTCAACGCCAATGAAACTATCATCTGCAACACTCTGAAGCTTTTTCGTCAGAAGTAAACTGGGCATTACTTCTGTATCTTCCTTTTTAGAGGAAGATTTGTAAGCGTGTTCAACATCTCTTCTGTGCCAGCTATGTTCTGTTTCAGTTCTGTGCAACCAATGAGTGTGTGCACGCTAACTATTGTACCAGTGACTACCTTCACGTATGAGTTTTGCGGGATATCTCTCCGTAGGATCCTGCAAGGTGGTTATTGAAAGCTTCGCCCATTGCCTCCTTGAACAAATGCATTTTATCCAGCATCTCTCTATCTGTAGCACGGTTCCCATAGAGACGAGACGCACTGCATTGCCTTTCTCGGTCCTCTTTTTCCGAAAAATTCCTGAAAAATGGTGCACTGTTGATCGGAAAATTAACAGCAGCTGCTCGTTTTACGGACGACATATATCCGCTTCCTTAGGTCTGATGTTACTGGTTCTAAACTTAATCATACACTGATGATGAAAACGATGGAAATATACAATTACAGCGAACATTGATTTTACTGATGGTCGTCAGATTCTGTCGTCATTCATATGTATCGTCCTCTCTTCATTTTTTTGTTTAGATTTTTTTATACGACCAATCTTCTTCACAAAATATCTATTGTCATGATAACATCCATACTTAATTTTTTTTTATAATGAGTAAGTAAAGTCATTTTGATGTAATCCGTAGTGATTAAAATTTTAGAGAGCAGCGGCGTCGATGCCGAGCCTGCTGGAGAGAACGTACAGATTCCATGAAACCTCACTGTTCAGTGGTCAATAACGAAGGTTCATCCAGTATTAGTTCACATGTCCCGTATCTGGTCAACACTGGGGTCACCGAAGAAAGCTGAAACAACGATAGCTTCAAAGGTACAGGAACACACGTTCGTATAGCTCTTGGAATTAGATTTTTATAACTTGTTTTCACAATGAGGATCCTGTCGCTTCTGTCAATAAAACTTCCAAACACGTACGCCTTACTTTTCTAATAAGTAACCGCGTTGGACGTGCATTGAAGTATCAGTTCGGATCACAACTGCTCACAAAAGTCGAGAAGTCAGCCAGTAATCCTATCTCATCGTTTGAGAGTTATTTTGTCTCAGTTTCTGGTGAGAGGAGGAGAACAGAGTCACAGCCTACAGCCGTGAATATCGAGGCATAGGATCCATCCTCACTGTTTGAGACTTAGTCTGTCACAGTTTACAGAGAGAGGACAAAATAGTGATAGTCAACAGCCACACAACAGAAGCACGAATTCTGATTGTATGAGAAGAAGGGGTAGTTATTACTTGAAGAACGTTACACACTGTCTATTGAAAGTTGCAACGTCAGACAACTCTAATGAAATGCAGGAGGACCCGTAGGAGATCGACGATTAGTGCAGGGACTGACAGTCGAGTCTGCATAAAAATAACGTAACTTTCTGGGTATCGATAAGAAGATACATCTATTACAGTTCGATTACGATATTGACGTAGCAGAATAGCTTATTTGGTCACCACACACTTGTGTCGCTACCATGACGAAAGTTAGGAATAGATTTGTTATGATTCACTAATACACTCCTGGAAATGGAAAGAAGAACACATTGACACCGGTGTGTCAGACCCACCATACTTGCTCCGGACACTGCGAGAGGGCTGTACAAGCAATGATCACACGCACGGCACAGCGGAAACACCAGGAACCGCGGTGTTGGCCGTCGAATGGCGCTAGCTGCGCAGCATTTGTGCACCGCCGCCGTCAGTGTCAGACAGTTTGCCGTGGCATACGGAGCTCCATTGCAGTCTTTAACACTGGTAGCATGCCGCGACAGCGTGGACGTGAACCGTATGAGCAGTTGACGGACTTTGAGCGAGGGCGTATAGTGGGCATGCGGGAGGCCGGGTGGACGTACCGCCGAATTGCTCAACACGTGGTCTCCACAGTACATCGATGTTGTCGCCAGTGGTCGGCGGAAGGTGCACGTGCCCGTCGACCTGGGACCGGACCGCAGCGACGCACGGATGCACGCCAAGACCGTAGGATACTACACAGTGCCGTAGGGGACTGCACCGCCACTTCCCAGCAAATTAGGGACACTGTTGCTCCTGGGGTATCGGCGAGGACCATTCGCAACCGTCTCCATGAAGCTGGGCTACGGTCCCGCACACCGTTAGGCCGTCTTCCGCTCACGCCCCAACATCGTGCAGCCCGACTCCAGTGGTGTCGCGACAGGCGTGAATGGAGGGACGAATGGAGACGTGTCGTCTTCAGCGATGAGAGTCGCTTCTGCCTTGGTGCCAATGATGGTCGTATGCGTGTTTGGCGCCGTGCAGGTGAGCGCCACAATCAGGACTGCATACGACCGAGGCACACAGGGCCAACACCCGGCATCATGGTGTGGGGAGCGATCTCCTACACTGGCCGTACACCACTGGTGATCGTCGAGGGGACACTGAATAGTGCACGGTACATCCAAACCGTCATCGAACCCATCGTTCTACCATTCCTAGACCGGCAAGGGAACTTGCTGTTCCAACAGGACAATGCACGTCCGCATGTATCCCGTGCCACCCAACGTGCTCTAGAAGGTGTAAGTCAACTACCCTGGCCAGCAAGATCTCCGGATCTGTCCCCCATCGAGCATGTTTGGGACTGGATGAAGCGTCGTCTCACGCGGTCTGCACGTCCAGCACGAACGCTGGTCCAACTGAGGCGCCAGGTGGAAATGGCATGGCAAGCCGTTCCACAGGACTACATCCAGCATCTCTACGATCGTCTCCATGGGAGAATAGCAGCCTGCATTGCTGCGAAAGGTGGATATACACTGTACTAGTGCCGACATTGTGCATGCTCTGTTGCCTGTGTCTATGTGCCTGTGGTTCTGTCAGTGTGATCATGTGATGTATCTGACCCCAGGAATGTGTCAATAAAGTTTCCCCTTCCTGGGACAATGAATTCACGGTGTTCTTATTTCAATTTCCAGGAGTGTATGTGTTAGGAATACTTTTGATTAGGTAGTGTTACGGTGCATGAGTCGATTTCGTTTTTGTATTGAAATTTCCTCTAATACGAAGTTAATAAAATCAGTCGCAAATCTGAACCGATGCTCGTATTGTTTTATTCGCTCAAAAGCAACAGTGCAATCATCCCAATCGTCCACTGAATGGCGTGCGGGCCTACGTGGGGAAGGATTGTCATCCTTGATACTCTCTAATCCATTTCTCGATTATGCGAATACGATTCATCCTTCTTCAAAATTTTTTGTCTTCGGTCAGTCCTATCTAGTGAAGATCCTGCACTGTGCAGCAGTAACCGAGAAGACTGGTGAACAAGTGCGGTTTATGGCAGTTTCTTTTTTGTGCGAATTTGTTGTATGTTCGAACTGTTGTGGGATTATAACTCAGTTGTCCCCTCTCCTTTCCACATTACGTAAACACTAGTGTAACAGCCGGCCGCTGTGGCCGAGCGGTTTTCGGTGCTTTAGTCCGGAACCGGACGACTGTTACGGTCGCAGGTTCGAATCCTGCCTCGGGCATGGATGTGTATGCTGTCCTTAGGTTTAAGTAGTTCTAAGTGTAGATGACCTCAGATGTTTACTCTCATAGTGCTGAGAGCCATTTGAACCATTTTGAACTAGTGTAATCACATTATTTCGTCTACAAGACACGTTAAGCAATATCGAAATGCTGCTCTTGATTCCTAGAGGATATTATGCTACAATACTTCGAAGAAACGAAGCACCTACAGAGCATCGCTAATCCCGTGTACACGTCACAAATTAGTCTGTCACGACTTTTCTTTTTCAGTACGGCTAGCGACTCGACCAGTATATGGATCTCATATTAATGTCCCCTAGTAGTGATACTTCCCGTCAGTCTTAAAATACTGAAATAGGAGCAAACTTTGGAGCACGCTTTGTTAAGTGTTCTCTCTGAGTGAAATTGTACGTCTTTTAATACCATTGATTCCGACAGTAGCCTGTACATCGCTGGAGGCGGCAAATCTCAGCCGGTCATACAAGGATCCTGTGCCTATAGTGCAGCCTGGTGAGTGCAGGGAGGTGGGGATGCGTTACTTACGTCATTTCACGCGAGGCCGTTGTAGGGAGCCCTTGGTGAAGACGGCGTTTCATACTCAGAAGCAATGTGGCAGCCACCAGGACACCAACACAAACACAATGGGGTGAGGGGTGTGACAAAGACAGGTGTGACTTCCTGTAAGAGCGTGTTCTGTGGTGCGCTAGCAATACACTGTGTGGAGAATGCAAGCTATTTTTGCGTGCTTTTCAATAAAGTGCTTAGCTCTCCTATACATAAGCTGATGGTGGCGACACAAGTGTGGGATATTAGTGATGTATTACTTTCTGTAGCAATGTTCCCCTCATCATTTACAAGTTCACAACTTTGCCATGGTATCAGAGTCCTATTATATCGCCTGTTAGCGATATCCTTGTGTTTTAACACACTGATATTGCATGGGTAAGTTACTTTTCGTAAAATATGTACTTGACACGTAGAATGAGCATATTGGTAGTTAAATAACGCACTGCAGAAGTTTTTTAATGTGAGATGTCTATGCAGTGTGTTAAATGATTGCACGGTGGTAACTGCTTCGCATATTTCTTTCACTGTCATAATTTTTAAATATTAAACAATTGGAATATCAGTGCATATGTTTCAATAATACACAGTGGTGGTCGTTCTTAAACACAGCTCTCCTGTCTCGTTTGTATGGATATTTCTGATGTTATTTACTGTAATATTATAGTGTCAGGATAGACAAACTTTTTAACAGACATAGAAAGGGCATATATGTTGAAACGTGGAAAATTAATGTTGCACTGTGGAGTTACTTGGTGTTAAACATTGACGTGCGTCTTTTTAACTGTAGATATCACCATACGTTTGATGGTGATGACAGACTGAGGTACAGAGTATGAATGCTAAGTCCCTCTGTATGACGCTTTGTACGCGAAGAACGGTGATGGTGGTTGGCAGGCTGCTGCTGCTGGTGGCGGTGGTGATGGTGATGGCGGATTAACAAGACTGCACTACGCAAGTGGGGTATGGGAGGTTGGCATTTCTAAATCAAAATACTGATAGTTAAGATTAGGCTAAAAACATGTAGACATCTGTGTAAACATAAGCACAATTGCACTACTCACTGCCTATCTTGGAACTTAAATTGTTGTAATTAAAATGACAGTAATGAGCCATTAATTAGGTCTTAAATAGAGGAAAGTAAGAGACTAAATGAGCAGTTGTATTTATGTAAGGGGAGATAGGATCATAAGGTAAATGACTAGTCTATTTACATATGGAGAACAATGGACACCTTGTCCCAGGACTGGTATACCTCTGCTGCTATTGGAAAGAGACTTGGAAGAGGACTTCAGTGACATAAAATGTGTGGATTTTCAACAAATACACTGACGGCATAAAATGCATCAACGTCAAGGACCGTGTTCGATGTCACACAGGAATAATACGTACATTCATAGGGGTTGAAGCGGTATTAATTCAGTTACCACTGTCATCAGTGATCATATGGTGCTCAGTGTTTGTATTATTCATTCTAGAGTAGAACCATGCCCCACCAATGAGTACATATTCGTGTTGAACAGCTTCAGCTATTTGAACGGAGTCACGTGGGACTGTGGGAAGATGGAGAGATGTATCGACGTATTGCTGCGCGTGTTGTGCACAGTGTAGGGTGTCGTGTGGCTGCTTTCAGCAGTGGGCTGTGGAACACTCCCACATCTGTAGACCAAGTTGTAGATATCCTTATAGGTCACCAGATATCTCGCCAACGGAACATGTATAGGGCATGATGAGGCAGGAACTTATTCATCCCCCAGAGCCTGCAAAAACCACTGCCGAATTGCAACAACATCCTTGGGACAATCTATTGCACATTGCCATTTGGCACTTTTATGATTATTTGAATGTGAGAACACATATCTGCATTTTCACCAGAGGGGGGTACACTGTTTATTGATGTGACTGTTCGAACACAATTTTCTGTGGAGTTTGAGTTATATTTGGTTCGAATTTGTTGTCATATACGCCTACAGTGATGAAATACCTGTTACCTCACTTGTCAATGGAATGACCATGTCACTGAGAGTTTTTCATCTTTTTTGGCACTGCGGTGACAGTAGAACAACGCCAAAAACCACTGTTTTCTTGTCAGCAGCAGAAGTCCCACAAATGTCTGCTCAATTGTACCAATTGAAGAAGATTACCGTGAGAATAGCTTCAGCCATTTGTATATCAAGAATGCTGCATTTAAAACTATATCCCCTATTCTCTTATGGACACAGCAAAAGATCAGGATGAGAATCCTTTTTGGTGGAAAGCAAAGGAGAAAAATGGAAAGAAAAGAAGATTACAGTGTTGAGGCAATATTATCTTGTAAAGAACAATATCTTGTTTAGATGTAGGAATCCAGATTGCTCTTATTAGGTCGTACTAGTACCCGACGACTTTGTCAATAAACTCACATGGTACGTACACTGCACACTGTGAATTAACTAGCATTCCGCTCTCATTTAAGTATGTGGCCGAAAGAGTGAGCCTTCAGGAATTGTGAAACGAATCCTGTAGCCCAGGACCGTGTGCCACAAAGGGCGCAAATTCACAACGAGATGGGGAAACTCAAAGGCGTCTATTGTCTATTTAGGCCTAAGCACTGTAGTGTGCAAGTGAGGCAGACGAGAACCTACGTCATAGGAAAACCCAGGGAAGCATAGCAGTGTTAAATATGGCGGACCTAAGATCGACCATAAAGGGAAACATTTATGAAAGCTATTTAATTCCGTAGTAATTCAGGGAATTCAGCCACAGTTATTTTAATCTGCCATCCTTCATAGGTTTTCATTGTGATCCCAATAAACCTTGAATATTGGTCACATGTATAATAGTTTACTGTTAAAGTGAAATTAACAAGTTTTGCAACAAAAATCTGAGGGCTAAAATCTGAACGCTTTTCTTCGATTTTAACGACCGACATTTCGTATAGAAGCGCATCATTAAAATAACAAACGTTGTAAATATCAACGCTGTGACTTTATTTGTTTAGAAGATATAGTAAATTTAAATTATCCGTATTTTCAGTTAAGCATCGGATCATCATTTCCTCCACACAAAACACATTGAACGATGACAGCACGACACCTTATTGAATCATTAGGCAACAATGTTTTTGTAAGATTTAGTGTATAATACTTAACTGTTGTTCTTTATTTATTTATGTATCAGAAAGCGCATTGGTACAAGGCTACTGGCCGTGGCTTTCAAAGCTAAGAAATAAATTGTATTGGTTTTATGTAAAAGTATTTTACGTTTATTATGTAATGGATACTATTGTTACTTTATTTAGAAGGTGAGAGGTCAAGCTTAGGTTATTTAAATCTGTTCAAATGTAAAATAATGTAGAATAAGTTGCAGCCAATCAGATGGACGACTTCAGGAAAGCGAACTGCGCTAGTCAGTTTAGCGAAAATGTTCGGCGCGTGGGAAACGAAGTCTGAGACGGGCAGAGGGCAGTTCTGGTCTACACACCAAAAAGTACAGTTCGGCTGGAGACACTAAAGTGTACAGTTCGGAATGAGACGTGAAAGCGGACAGTGGAAGTGGAAAGACAAGTGTAAGTGAGGCTTTACGGCGCCATTTCTGAGAAGGGTAGCTATGCTGGGGCTTTCGCAGCAGAAGCTGTCACAAAGGACCTAACTGAATCCAGGGATGTCACTGCTCACAAGGAGTGAGGAGCCAGGAGCAGGGGCCTCAGCATGTTGCCCATGCAGCCGGAGGAAAAAAAGTTCTCATAAATTCTTTTGCAGACTTCCATGGGGATGTAAGAGCTGCAGTTATTCTCAGACGACGTGAAGTGCAGTCCACCATTTCGCCAGGGGGCCACATATTGCTTCCTTCTTCAGCTAAGATCAGTATCAACTCGCCCAGAGAAAGTTGTGAGTTTTTTATATGTCATGTGGACACTCCAGATCACGCGGTTCCCCACATGTGCAATATCTCAGTCTGTTGATTGGAACACAGCCCGTGATATAAATCATCACAGTGGATGTGTGTCAATGTACTGGCATTGGAGGAACAGTTTCTTTCGTCTTATAGAGAGAGGCTGTATGGCACACAAAGTGATGGACAATTAGGACAGGAGTGTTTTATGACTTTCCAATTGTCAGTTTTAGTTTGTTGCAGAAACTCCACACGGATCTATTCCGGAGTTAGGCAGATAGTGTGAAGGTCAGATGATGCGGTTGCAATCCATGGAAGAGAGAGGATAAGATTCCGTGGCGTACGCCAGAGAAGTGCGGACTTCATCAGGTCACGTTCCCCAGAGGAGATTTGGTTTCTCTGGATTTGGTCTGGGAATGACAGTGCATCTGAAACAGACGAGGTGGTTCTGACGTGCAGTGGGTGTATGGGTAGTAATAGACGCTAGGGAGTCCAGTGCTATGGTGCAGAGCAAATTTGATAAATCAGACAATACAGAAGATATTATACAAGGATTTTCACTGTTAAATTTATGACAACTCTTTACCTAACACCAATTTACTGACAAATGCCGTTATCTAAGGAGTCTCATAAATAAACTGCAATTTACTTGCATAAAAAATTTACCAATAATGTGTTCTCACATTTGGGATAAACATTTCTGTCCCATTTTTGATCAGAGCATTGGACTCCATTCTGGGGATGTAGCTGAACTAAAAATTACTATACATGTGTATGGTACTTTAATAGGAACCAAAGATTAGGGAATCATTGTAGAGGTTTGAAAACAGCATTTCACGCATTGCAAAAAGATGACTTGACTTTGAAATTAAAAAAAAGGTGAGAATTTGTTGGGACAGAGTCAAAATTTCAAGGATATATTGTGACAACTGAAGGAACTGAAAATGGTAAAAGCAAAAACAAGGCTTGTATTGTGAAGTTACAGTATCATGAGAGCTTCGAGAAGCTGAAAGTTGCCTTGGGTGAGGAAAGGATTCTGTCACCCAAATGTAAGCCAACATTTTGTATGAGCACTGCCAGCAGTGTGTGCGGCATTGGATGTCAGTTTTTCGAACTAACAGAAACTAATCAAAGTGAACAGCACAGAATAATAGAATTTGCAAGTAGAAAATTAACTAAATGTTTAAAGAATTATTGCATTTCACATAAGACGCATTTGCCACCTTACGGGGTATTAAAAAGTTCCATAATTTTCTTTCAGTGCATAAAATGATTATTTTTATGTATCATAAGACTTCGACCTTGGTTATTTTATGTGAGCTGGTAGCCGGCCGCGGTGGTCTAGCGGTTCTAGGCGCTCAGGTCCGGAACCGCGCGACTGCTACGGTCGCAGGTTCGAATCCTTCCTCGGGCATGGATGTGTGTGATGTCCTTAGGTTAGTTAGGTTTAAATAGTTCTAAGTTATAGGGGACTGATGACCACAGATGTTAAGTCCCATAGTGCTCAGAGCCATTTGAACCATTTTTGTGAGCTGGTGCACAGTAGACTAACACATAGGATACTTTATTTACAGTTATATCTTTGAAATTAGACATATATTGGAAAAAAGATACAGTGCTGAATGCTTCATCTAGGCAACCCGTGAGAATGAAGGAGAACGATGGGAATGTAATTATGGAGGAAATGTTGAAAATGGTTTATGTAATGGGAGTGTCTTAACAGTAGGAAATAAACAGTAGTCTGAATATTTGTGTAGGGAACAAAATAATGATGAATGTTTAAAACTAATGAAAAAATGATTGGGGAAACTAGGGGATAATAATTTGCCTAAGTACTTTTGAGCATTTGAGGGATACCATTTAGGCAAAGATAAGAACACTGAATGGAAGCGTGCAGACCAGAAAAACATGTACGAGTACTTATTGAATGTGTATATTTACAGTATGGATATAGTGGAGGTGAAAACCTTTTGGGAAAATTAGTGTTGGTAGTAATTTATGACAGCATGACTAGGAAGTGCTGGAGTATATAAAAACACGTGACAAGTGTCAAAAGGTAAAAGTTCCAAATCTGGAAAATAAAGACCTAAGGGAACCCATTTTACTTAATGAAGTGTTAGAATTAGCTGTTATTGTCTTGTTTGGACAATTATCAAACACTTCAGGATATTTGTTTATATTCTCGTTGCAGAAGATGTTTCTTAATATATATTAAACTACAGTCTTTAAGAAAAGCCACTATTTTGGTAGTAAGATAGAAAATGCTTAAAAATTACTTTGTGCATGTAGGTAAGACTAAAACGATGTTACTGGGTAGCTAGTCCCAATTTCTGTCTAAAGTATGGCAAAATACACTGATGGAATCTGGTGTTGAACTAAAATACGTAGCTGTCTACCACCCAGCCTGCAATCCAACAGGATAGTATATAAGAGAGTGGAGAGGTCTGTAGACCATATTGCTACCAACATAACAGTTACTGAGGAATTACTGTACTTTTTGAAAGTATAATTATTCGTTTCAATCATGAGAGTATGAGGTTCACACATGATGAAATTATGATGGAAGTAAGAACAAAGAACTTCATTGAAGAAATCATTAAAATCCCACCCAAACAAGAGATGTGACATAAAAGGACAAACTAAGAGTCTGCAAGTGAAGAGTCACAGGTGAATTATTTAACAAGAAATTTCTGTTACACAAATCCGAAACATAATTCTCATGAACGGTGTCTGATACGAAAAAGTGATAAAATATATTTATTTGAACAATATGTGTTGATCAACACAAGATATTGTTTTTCATGAATATATTCCAAACATATTCACTTCAAATCTGACTGATCAGTTGCGCCGTTACTAGTATATTGTAGTGTCGTGCAGTTGCCAAACGAATTCGCACAATGGGCTTCGTTACGTTTTACCGACTGAAGAAAAAAAAATTCGTTTGTCCCAGTCACCGATACTTTAAGGGAGTCGATGGTATGCGCCATGATGCGATGGTCAAGTAAAGATGTCGGCGTCGCGAAACAGTAATTTAGATCATCAATAGCAAATAGGGGTTCAGCGGCACATTTAGGTTTGTCTGTTCCAAGATTCCACAGAACGGCAGCTCTGTGAAGTCCTTATTTAACGAGTGACCTTCGTTTTTGCAGATCTGACAGACATAGACGTAGCTAAGATGGACCACCACAGTTATATGCAGAAAGAGTAAATACATCGCACTAAATTATAGAGGATAATCTGGTGCATTTTTGGATATATGAAAGTAATTTTTAACGTATACACCTACCGAATTATACTTTGTAATAGAGCTATGTACGTTTTCTGTGAAATTGTAAAGATCCTTCGAAGGGTAGTTTAGTGACATAAGTTGTGTGAACCTTGATCAAATAACAACAAGACAATAGCTTCGTTAAGCACAGTCCCGCCATCTGTAGAGGCGCCCGTCAACCGGTGCTCTGCTATTGTAGAGACTACTTCTTCGTGTAGTTATTCATATTTAACAACGCATACGGCAGTCGAAAAATTAGACGTTGGTTTAGTTTATTTATTTTTATACGTCGTGTTTTGTAGAACTAAACTGAAGAGCAAGTCTCCATTATCATGCAACGAGCCTGTACATAAAATTATAACAGAAGAGTAATAAAAGATAAAATGAAACGTATACGAATTCTATGCCAACGGCAAGTCATAAGTTTAAATCAACATAACCAACAACGTAACACGAGAATTAGTTTAATTTTTTAAATTTCCCAAGAGATCGCCGACAGACAAGGAGTGAGCCATTAGGAAACTCTTCAGTTTAGACTTCAGAGTGCGTGCACTATTGCTACGACATTTGAATTCTTGTGGCAGCCTATTGAATACAGATACAGCCTTTCTGGACAAGAGTCACGGAAGTGCATCCCAAATGCAGACTCGATTTCTGACCGGTATTAACAGAGTGACAGCTGCTAACTCAGAAACAAGCTGATGTTGTCAACAACGACGTTAAAGAAATATGTACGGAGAGGCCAGTGTCAGAATTCACACACTACTGAATAGGTGTCGACAAGAGGTTTGCGAACCTACGCCAATTACTGCTCGAACTTTGCGTTTCTGAGCCATAAGAAACCCTTTTTGAACGAGAAGAGTTATACCAAAAAATAATACCATACATCATAAGCGGATGAAAATAAGCAAAGTAGACTACTTTTGGTGTTGAACTGTCATTTATTTCGGATACTGCTCTAGTGGTAAATAAATCAGGGTTTAGGTTTTGAACAAGATTTTCAACTTGGGCTTTCCGCGCCAGCTTATTATATATCTGAAACAATAAAAATTTGAACCATTCAGTCTCACTAATCATATGTCCATTCCGTGTAATCAGAATATCAGTTTTTGTTGCACTGTGTGTTAGAAACTATAAAAACTGAATCTTACTGTGATGTAGCATCAGTTTATTTTTTATGAGCCATGAGTCTTGAAAGGCATTATTTGAGACTGTGTCAATGTTGCACACAGCATCCTGCAGTACCAAGCTGTTGTCATCAGCAAACAGAAATATCTTAGAATCACTTGTATTACATAACACTAGAACGCGTATCATTTATATAAATAAGGAACAGTAGCGGACCCAGAACCGATCCCTTGTGCATCCCTCACTTCACTGTGCCCCACAGGGACTGCAAGTCGTAATCATTCTCAGTACTGTGGAGAATGCCATGCTGCTGTCTGTTCTTAAAGTAAGAGGTGAGCCAATTGTGGGCTACTACCCTAATCAACAATGGTCCAACTTCTACAGTCATATTTTGTGGTCAATATAATCAGACGCCTTAGTTGAATAAAAGAAGACGTCTACCATTTACAGCCTTTTAGTTAATCTGTCCAGAGCCTCAGAGAGAAAAGAGAATATACCATTTTCATTTGTTAAACTACTTCTAAAACCAAACTGCATATTTGGCAACAAGTTACGTGATCCGAAATGATCAGTTACCCTTACATGTACACCCTTTTCACCGAGCGAGGTGGCGCAGTAGTTAGCACACTGGACTCGCACTCGGGAGTAAGACGGTTGAAACCCGCGTCCTGCCATCCTCATTTAGGTTTTCCGTGATTTCCCTAAATCGCTTCAGGCAAATGCCACGATGGTTCCTTCGTAAGGGCATGGCTGACTTCCTTTCCCCATCCTTCCCTAACCCGATGCGACCGACGATCTTGGTGTTTGGTCCCCTCCCACCAAATCCACCAACCAATCAATACCCCTTCAATAAGTTTGGCAAACACTGATGGCATAGAAATAGGTTTGAAATTGTCTACATTATCTTTTTCTGCTTTATTATAGGGTGGATTCACCACTGAGTACTTTAATAGGTCAGGAAGCCATTCCGAAAGAAAAAGTTGCAGATACAGTTAAATACTTGGCTAACGTATGGAGAACATTGCTTTAGTATTCTGCTCAATTCCTCATCAAGTCCATAAGAGTCCTCAGTCTTTAGTAATTTAATTATTGACTCAGTCTGCGCGTTGTCAGTATCATGGAGGAGTTATTCAGATAATAGTATTTGCAAGCTACTTTCTAAGAGAGTTATAAGCTTCTATTTAGTCCACCTGCTATATTCAGAAAGTGATTATTAAATACTGCACATATGGCCTACTTATCAGTAACTGAAACATTTGCACTGGGCACTGACTTTATATCTTCAGTCCGGCGCTACTGACAGACACTTCCTTCACTGCTGACCATTTTTAATTTTATCCTGAGAATTAGCTATTTTATTTGCGTACCACATAGTTTTTGCCTTTCCAATAATATCTGTAAGTACGTTACAATAATGTCTGTAGTGGCCTACTAGAGCTCGATTCTGCCTGCTTCTAACTTTTTAACATAGTTCGCACTTTGTTCTACATGATACTCTTATCCTTCCAGTCAGCAACTCAGGCTCTGTGTATCCTGTTTTGAACGTTCTAATGGAAAGAAACTTTCAAATAGCACGAGAAATGTATTGAATAATGTATTATATTTATCGTCTGGGTTATTAGCACTGTGGACGCTCTACCATTCTTTTTCCTTAATGAGTTTTAAAAAGTTCTCTATTGGAACTGGATTACTTTTTATAAATAGTTTACAATTATATTTAAGATGTGATTGAGCACGAAAAGCTTTTAGCGTTAAGTTACGTGCATCATGTACTGAAGGGCGATTCACCTTTTTGCTAACAGAATGCCCCTCTAGTAATGAAGAATGAACAAAAATGTTGTCTATGGTTGTGCTACTGTTCCCTGTACTCACGTTGGAAAGAATAGTTTGCATCAGATGATATGAATTAAGGGTACCTACCAGCATCATCTTTTTTGCACACTCATTTACACAATTAATACTGAAGTCACCACAGACAACTAATTTTTGGTATTTCCTATAAAATGAACCTAGAACCCTCGCCAGCTTAAGCTGTTCTGAAATCAGTGTCAGGGGACCTATAAATAACAACAATCAGAAGTTTAGTACCACTAAATTCAATCATACCTGCACAACATTCAAATACCCGTTCCATGCAGTGGTTTAAAATGTCAATGGACTCAGATGAAATTCCGTTTTTCACGTACAATGCCACCTCTTACACCGCAAACAACTCCTAGAGCAACAGCCAGCTAACCTGTATCATCATAAAGGAAGCCTCTAAATTGTCACAATATTTAAGCAGTACACTGAAACACCAATAATGACAGGGTCAACATCTATAAGGATTTCACTAACTTTAATCTAATACCTTGTACACTGAAGTGCCAAAGAAACTGGTACAGACAAGCGCATTCAAATACAGAGATATGTAAACAGGCAGAATACGGCGCTGGTGTCGGCAATGTCTTAACAGGGTGGTCCATTGGTCGTGACCGGGCGAAATATCTCACGAAATAAGTGTTAAAACGGAAAAACGACAAAGAACGAAACTTGTCTAGCTTAAAGGGGGAAACCAGATGACGCTATGGTTGGCCCGCTAGATGGCGCTGCCATAGGTCAAACGAATATCAACCGCGTTTTTTTAAAATAGGAACCCCCATTTTTTATTACATATTCGTGTATTATGGAAAGGAATATGAATGTTTTAGTTGGACCACTTTTTTCGCTTTGTGACAGATGGCGCTGTAATAGTCACAAACACATGGCTCACAATTTTAGACGAACAGTTGGTGATAGGTAGGTTTTTTTAAATTAAAATACAGAAAGTAGGTACGTTTGAACCTTTTATTTCGGTTGTTCCAATGTGATACATGTGCCTTTGTGAACTTATCATTTCTGAGAACGCATGCTGTTACAGCGTGATTACCTGTAAATACCACATTAATGCAATAAATGCTCAAAATGATGTCCGTCAACCTCATTGCATTTGGCAATACGTGTAACGACATTCCTCTCAACAGCTAGTAGTTCGCCTTCTATAATGTTCGCACATGCATTGACAATGCGCTGACGCATGTTGTCAGGCGTTGTCGATGGATCACGATAGCAAATATCCAACTTTCCCCACAGAACGAAATCCCGGGACGTCAGATCCGGTGAACGGAGGGGGCCAGGTATGGTGCTTCGACGACCAATCCACCTGTAATGAAATATGCTATTCAGTACCGCTTCAACCGCACGCGAGCTATGTGCCGGACATCCATCATGTTGGAAGTACATCGCCATTCTGTTATGCAGTGAAACATCTTGTAGTAACATCGGTAGAACATTACGTAGGAAATCGGCATACATTGCACCATTTAGATTGTCATCGATAAAATGTGGGCCAATTATCCTTCCTCCCACAATGCCGCACCATGTATTAACCCGTCCAGGTCGCTGATGTTCCACTTGTCACAGCCATCGTGGATTTTCCGTTGACCAATAGTGCATATTACGCCGGATTATGTTACCGCTGTTGGTGAATGACACTTCGTCGCTAAATAGAACGCGTGCAAAAAATCTGTCATCGTCCCGTAATTTCTCTCGTGCCCAGTGGTGCATAGAAATATGATACGTGTGCAGTCGATGTTGATGTAGCATTCTCAACACCGACGTTTTTGAGATTCCCGATTCTCGCGCCATTTGTCTGCTACTGATGTGCGGATTAGCCGCGACAGCAGCTAAAACACCTACTTGGGCATCATCATTTGTTGCAGGTCGTGGTTGACGTTTCACATGTGGCTGAACACTTCCTGTTTCCTTAAATAACGTAACTATCCGGCGAACGATCCGGACACTTGGATGATGTCGTCCAGGATACCGAGCAGCATACATACCACACGCCCGTTGGACATTTTGATCACAATAGCCATACATCAACACGATATCGACCTTTTCCACAGTCGGTAAACGGTCCACTTTAACACGGGTGATGTATCACGAAGCAAATACCGTCCGCACTGGCGGAATGTTACGTGATACCACGTACTTACACGTTTGTAGTACAGCGCCATCTATCACAAAGCGAAAAAAATGGTCCAACTAAAACATTTATATTTCTTTACGTACTACACGAATATGTTATAAAAAATAGGGGTTCCTATTGAAAGAAACGAAGTTTGACCTATGGCAGCGCCATCTAGCGGGCCAACCATAGCACCATCTGGTTTCCCCCTTCAAGCTAGATGAGTTTCGTTCTTTGTAGCTTTTTCGTTTGATGCTTATTCCGTGAGATATTTGGCCCGGTCACTATCAACGGACCACCCTGTATAAGATAACAAGTGTCTGGCGCAGTTGTTATATCGGTTACTCCTGCTACAATGGGAGGTTATTAAGATTTAAGTGAATTTTTGCGTGATGTTATAATTGGCGTATGAGCGATGGGACTCAGCATCTCAGAGGTGGTGATGAAGTAGGGATTTTCTTTTACGACTATTTCACGAATGAACCGTGAATATCACGCATCCGGTAAAACATCGGATCTCCGACATCGCTGCGGCCGGAAAAAGATCCTGCAAGAACGGGACCATCGATGACTGAAGAAAATCGTTCAGCGTGACAGAAGCGCAACACCTCCGCAAATTTCTGCAGATTTCAATGCTGGGCCATCAACAAGTGTCAGCATACGAACCATTCAACGACACATCATCGATATGTGCTTTCGGAGCCGAGGGCCCACTCGTGTGCCTTTGATGACTGAACGACACCTAGCTTTACGCCTCGCTTGGGCTCGTCAACCCCGACATTGGACTGTTGATGACTGGGAACATTTTGCCGGGTCAGACGAGCCTCGTTTCAAATAGCATCGTGCGGATGGAAATGAACATGTATGGAGACAACTTCATGAATCCAAGGACCCTGCATGTCAACAGGGGTTTGTTGAAGCTGAGAGGGTCTGTAATGGCGTGGGGCGTGTGCAGTTGGAGTAATATAGAACCCATGATACGACCTGATACGACTCTGACAGATGCCATGTACGTAAGCATCCTGTCTGATCACTTGCATCAATTCATGTCCATTGTGCATTCCGACGGACTTAGTCAGTTCCAGCAGGACAATGCGACACTTTACACATCTAGAATTCCTACAGAGTGGCTCCAGGAACACTCATCTGAGTTTAAACACTTCCACTGGCCACTTAACTCCTCAGACATGAACATTATGGATCATATCTTGGATGCCTTACAACGTGCTGTTGAGAAAAGATCTCCACCTCCTCGTACTGTTACGAATTTACGGACAGACCTGAAGGATTCATGGTGTCAGTTCCGTGCAGCACTTCTTCAGACAAGAGTACATGCCAGGTCGAGTTGCGGCTCTTCTGCGTGCTGGCGAGAGCCCTACACGATATTAGGGGGGTGTGCCACTTTCTTTGGCTTTTCAGTGTATATTTTAATGAAATATGCTAAGTCTGTCATTACTTCGAAACCTAACATTTGTCGAAAGTGGTTCCTTTGTTAGAGAGACCTCCTTCAAGCAGGTTTACTACCAGCTGACTTCAGTCTGAAGAAGGTACAGCTCTATCATCAAATACTAAAGGAATTTTCCCATGAATGATCCCACCACCACCCACTATGCTGTCACCTACAAACTTAGCCTTCCACTCTATTGAGGTTCAGGCCATGCCTTGTGAAACCCGCCCTGTTGAGAGACTCAAGTTACATCACTACAGTGTGAGCTATGCCCTCCGCCATCAGTGCCTTCTCAAGCCTCATATCAATATTCCTGACATCTGTTAAGATGAGCCGATTATGATGCTGAAACAGCTGCACGAAATGTACTTTTGCGCCATCGATATGAGTAGCTATATTTTCGATGGAACGACCTATGTCATACTTCCCATCCCTATCAAGACTATTCCTACCTCCATCCACAGTAGTTACATGATCCTCTTTCGTAAAATTTCTGCATAACTCCTCTACGTCAAAAATCATCTGAGCCAATTCGGCACTAAGCTTCACAATGTTAGTGGCCTGGTACTCATTCCCCAACACTTCCTCGCAACTGCTGGCCTATACCTCTTTCACAAAAAGTATCTAACAAAAGAACCTTCTCCTTTCTATTAGAATTTGCAACTGACTCAGGCTCCCAACAGCTGAACACTGCTGCATGTTTCCTGCACCTGCAGCAACAAGCGGTTTTACGCTGAAATGATTTCTTATAGTGCGAAGCCCTACCGGTTTGTCTTTATAAACATTCTAAAAAATGAAGCAACTGGAACACTGAAGAATATAATGCGAAAATGTAAAAGAGCAGAAATTTGTTATACAAATGCTTCGATCTAACGTGAACTAATGTGTCCAGTTAGCACCAAGTCAGCTGCAACTGTGTTGGCCTGCTACATTTTTTGCTGTTAGTTGTTTAAGGTATCTGCCTCAAATGGCCACATTCTTTCCACTTAAGTGCTTGTAATGTCTGTGATAATTTAAATATATAGAAACAATGTAATCTATAACTCTAGACACCACCGGACAACTGTTACCGCACTTTAATATACGGTGTGTCCAACCTGCCACTTTAGGCTAGCTTCAACTCTGCTAGGAGCCCTTTAATTGAGGTGTATGATTGTCTGTGGGGAATAGCGGCCTATTCTTCCTCAGGAGCCGAAATTAGAGAAGGTAGTGATGTTGGAGTCTGGTGCGAATTCGAAGTATATAACACATGTGCTCCATTGGGTTTAGGTCTGAACTCTGGCAAGCGAATTCAGTCCAGGAACGTCATCGGTTAAAAACCGTTGCCTCACAGAAGACGCTTCAGGCTGCTGACACAAACAGTCATCATCCTTAACCGTTCCTCTACTGTTTAACTCTGCATCTTACTGGAGACCAGCTTTTTCTTCCATTTCGGCTACCAGTTTTTCTTATATCATGTTGCCAGACTATTTTTCCCCTTCATAGATGACTTCAGTTTGCAGTTTCCACTCACCGCTCTCGCCGAGCTCTGTAACTGCGCGGTCTCGGGCGCCTTGTCACGGCCCGCGCGGCTCCCCCCATCGGAGGTTCGAGTCCTCCCTCGGGTATGGGTGTGTGTGTTGTCCTTGTATTGTTATGTTATATTAAGTAGTGCGTAAGCTTAGCGACCGATGACCTCAGCAATTTTGCCCCATAAGATCTTATCACAAATTTCCAAATTTCCTCACCGTTCTCTCCTCCGTTTAACAACAGAATTCATCTTGGACGCTGACGTTGATCTCTTTGTTATTAATTTGTCGGAATATTGACTTGACACATCTGTATGCTTAATCAGTCCTCCTAACGACCAACATTTTTATCGATTTCTTGCCATTTTTCCACAGTTATTTCGCCTTTGTGTTTCTTGGCGTCTCATTACCTCTACTTAAATTGGAAATTTGTGGTAAGTTCTATGGGACCAGACTGCTTAGGTCATCGGTCCATAGCCTTACACAATACTTACTCTAACTTAAACTAACCTACGTTAAGGACAACACACACTCCCATGCCCGAGGGAGGACTCGAACCTCCGACGAAGGGAGCTGCGCGGACCGTGGCTAGACGCCAAGACAGCGCAGCTACCCCGTGCGGTTTACCTCTACTTGCTGTTTATGTCTCTTCATAAAACCTGATAATACTGGAAACTCTGGACTATCGAGGTTCAAGTTGGCTGGAGACTGCGCGGATAACCGAAAAACGTGGGTACTCCGAAATACACACGTTTTTAATGGAAACTGCTGTATAATTTGTTTAAGCATGCTACACTTCAAATTCGGATGACCACTGCCTTACCTACTCTTTATTCGACTGATATAATGGGCAGAAATTTACTGCCTTTATCTTCTAGAGATAGGGGAGACAAACACATAGTCAGGAATTAAGTGACGAACATATTAAAAGAGTACAATCCTCATGCAGAACCGCAGATAACATAGTACACAACAGAAGGGAAGTCCAGCAGTGGAATTGTGCTCCAGATTGACTTACAGCATTCAAACATTCTTCACATGCGTACCAAAGTATTCGAACATTATTCACATGCACACTAAAGTATTCGTCCTAATTTTAACCGAATACTTCTTGCTTCGTTTTTTTATTTCTTTCAATACTCCCCGAACTATGCATGGTATCTGTCAGGTACTACTGAATGGAACATAAAAAGATAATATTATTATGTGTGCGACAACTAAAAGTCTTCACAATAGTATCAATAATTGCTATTGCTGCAGAGCTCTGCTTACGAAAGAATTTCAGTTTTTAATACGTGATGATTTTTAATTAATGTTATAGTGATCCATGAATTGAGGATGAAGAAGAAAACAATTCCTCACTGCATTGCACACTCTCGCATAGTTCATTCGTAATCGACACGACGATTTTTATACTATTATATCCATGTGTATGTGTTAGGAAGCCAGACGTTTTTTATCTTGTTTTTGAAACAATGTCGAGTAACAGAGGTGTTAATCGAATTCAAGAAATAATTGCACTATCTGCCACGAAACGAAGATCACGGTTTAACGTTGCGTCGACGGCGAGTTCACTAGAGACAAAGTATATTTTCGGGCGGCGGAAGATGGGGGAGGAAATATGGCGTTTCCTCTTCAGAGGGGACATCCCGTCCATTGCCTTAATCTATTTAGGTAGACGACAGAAACACTAAATCGGGATTGCCGGACGTCGATTTAGACTGTCTTTTTCCTGTGTGAGAGGGTAGTATTGTACCACAATGCTACATCGTTTTGTGATACGTTACGAGGTTCTTCCTTCAGAATGAGGGCGACACAGAACGTTAGAATATCGACAGGAGATGCAACAAGATTTAAAAGTAACAATGACGAAATACCGCCCATGGAGGAACGAGAACTCATTTATTTATGCAAATGAGTAATTTACTGTCTTGTTATCACTTATAGCCAAATTAGTGAATATCAGTTGGCTGAACAGTTGCCGGAAGTTCCCTGTGTAGGAGATGCAGCCTTACTCGCTCTGCGACAGTATAACGCTGCGATTGGAAAAGAGAAACTTCAGAGATTCGAGATTATGTAAAACGCCATTAAATGGTATTATTCATCTGGCAGGATATTTATGAGACTCTTAACAGAAGACTGAACGACAGAAGAGAATCGAGAAGGAGAGAACCACAGGTAATAAATTTATTTTAAGACTGGGACATAATTGCTTATAATGGACAGATCGCGCGCAAAACTTTGATCGACGATTTGCAATGTTTGAAAATTGAGTTTATAGGATTGTAAACCTCTTAATTTCTTTTATGTCTCTAGCGAGTTATTTCACCTCGCTAACGTTTGCGAGAATTACAATACTAGCAGAAACTGTGTCGACATTAATACCAGAGGGACGCTGAAAACATTTTCGAATAATAGCGTAGCTCGCCAGGGACCAATAAACATGCAATATAAATGACGGAAGATTATATAATCGGCTCTCTTCCATTCTGACAAGTGTTATTCTCGAACATTAACGGTGGTTCTTCATGGAATCACTGTGTTTTTCCCCAGTTGCAGAATAGACGAACAATAACGACCTACAGCATTAAACGACGGTTGCTTCGCATGTTAAGAGCTTCGAACTCACTCAATACGTATTATGACGTTCAGTCTTACGATATTAGGCAGACGTTTTCACGGATACCAGAAGCTTGTGACAGCTACTTTAAAGCCCTGTTTGCAGATGACGAGATGTATTATAAATGTCACGAGTGTATTTTTTAGATAGTGATGCAGTAGACGAATTCTTAAAAAGATAGGCTGTAAGTTACGAATTGAAATGAGGCATCGCCAAAGGACTTAAATTTCTTCAGGGATTCCATAAATTATTTCCGTCCACGTGATCCTTGTGAAACAGCTTAAATTACGGAAGCAGATGCCCAGCCACTGCGTTGCTGGCAAAGATCTACACACAGCAGGTAAGAGAGGCGAGGTGTCGATGCTTCTGAGCTCATAGCGTATCAAGAGCTATGTTCGGTCTTTGACATGGAAACTGTCAGACTTGATCTCATAAGGCGCAAATAAAATTGGGAGCTTCACAGAATTCTAAGTTCGGCCAAGTGCACGCTCTTTCAACATAGTAGGATGCGAAAGGTTGGGAAGGACGTGTTGTCTTCCACTCGAGCTTCTCTACAGCTGTAGCTGCTTGTGGTGTAGGTACAAACGTCGTGCTTCGTAGACGCAAAGTAGCAAACTGAAGTTCACTCCTTACTTTAATTTGTAAACCGCAAAGGTACAAAAGTATCAGTCGGATACAGTCTCAAGGATAATCTGCTCCATTTTCCAGTCCACCAGTAAGATTAAAACCTTGCCGAAACATTTTGCGAAAGAGCTCGTAGGTCCGTAAAGATCAGAGCAATTTATGCTCTCGAGTGTCCTCGTCATGTAGCGGCCAAAGGCTACCCCACTATCTGCCACCGGCCACCAGCGACCTCGCATAACCGCTGTCCGCTCAGGTGACCGCGACGCCGCGCTCTTGGGGCAGGTTTCAGCTCTCGCATTGGCAAACATAAATTATTCTACTAGTGCACTTCGATTTTTCTGAGCGAAGTATGTATTAAACCGAGGACCTAGGAACGACGGGGAGGCTTCGTCCCGTCGTAGCCGTCAGTGATTCATAACCCCACAACAGATAACAGTAGTCCCCCCCCCACAGTGAACCGTGGGTAAATGTGCGGTTCGGCCCTCAGTGGACCTCCCCACGCTGCCCCCCTCCCGGGGAACGTCTCATACCAGACGAGTGTAAGCCTCAAATGTTTGCGTGGTAGAATAATTATGGTGTACGCGTGCGTGGAAACGGTGTTTGCGCAGCAATCGCCAACACAGTGAAACTGAGGCGGAATAGGGGAACCAGTCCGCATTCGCCTTGAAAACCACCCACAGGCTGCCCGGCACACCGGACCTCGACACTAATCCGCAGGGCGGATTCGCGCCAGGGACCAGCACGCCTTCCCGCTCGGGAAGCAGCGCGTTAGACCGCGCGGCTAGCCGGGAGGGCTGCGCGAAGTAACTTCGATAAATCTAGTGAATACCTTGCAGTAATTCAGTGGTCCGGCCGTTCCTCACGCGCATAGTACTAGCCGACCACAATATTACTGCACTTCGGAGTGAGGGCGCTTCTGCAGTATTTCACGAGGACACGCAGAACCACTTAATAGTATATGCGTAACTGTCTTGATGTCATTCATGATACGATACGTTTTCCTTGGTCACCACTGTGTTTGCTTACTGCAACATCATTGCATGTGTAGGTATGGGAAAAACAGACCGATTAAAGCTGATACCGGTACCTCAGTTCTGAATAACCGGTATATTTCGGTATTTCTTGGTCTCTGTTATAACATATGCTCTTTTGTACTAATAACCGGCCGGCCGCGGTGGTCTCGCGGTTCTAGGCGCGCAGTCCGGAACCGTGCGACTGCTACGGTCGTAGGTTCGAATCCTGCCTCGGGCATGGATGTGTGTGATGTCCTTAGGTTAGTTAGGTTTAAGTAGTTCTAAGTTCTAGGGGACTGATGACCACAGCAGTTGAGTCCCATAGTGCTCAGAGCCATTTGAACCATTTTGAACTAATAACCGGATTAAAAGTAGGTGTATCAATTAGCCATAGCAGCGGTGCTACGACTTTTCGTTTTCATATAAGCAGATCTTTTTTACAGGATGGGCAATTTTTATTCGTAAAATTTGCATTGCTATGAAATATTGGATTATTACAGAAAATCGAAAAAGCGATCAGTGTTATTTTAATAACAATGGCGACAGAGCCCGCATCTCGTGGTCGTGCGATAGCGTTCTCGCTTCCCACGCCCGGGTTCCCGGGTTCGATTCCCGGCGGGGTCAGGGGTTTTCTCTGCCTCGTGATGGCTGGGTGTTGTGTGCTGTCCTTAGGTTAGTTAGGTTTAAGTAGTTCTAAATTCTAGGGGACTGATGACCATAGATGTTAAGTCCCATAGTGCTCAGGGCCATTTGAACCATTTTTGAATGGCTACAGAAACAGCAACAACCAAATGGTATATGAAGGGGTACAACATTACTGCGGCAATAACGGATCTGTAACCGTGAGGCGTGGTCTACTAGATGGTACACGTGTACATGCAATGTGCAAGATATGCCCTATCTGGTCTGTATGGTACTTTCCCACCGTTATCACCGGACATCGGTTGTATTACAGAATGGCGCCATTCCTAGTCTGGAACTTTTTTACTGAAGTGCGGCGTTAGTGAAGTATGACGCTCCATTTGCTTTAAAAGATTAAATGCGGAAGAAGCCACAACTAACTTGTGACACCTTGTAAAGAGAAAACTTAAAACTTAACGGTTCATTGACAATTAAAATGAAAATGGAAAGCCGTTGATCTGATGGCTGTCTCCACATAACATGGCTTTGTCTGGTTGTAGCCCTCAAAAACGGAGTATAAGTAGGAGAATACCTCAGATATATTGTAGTAGTCAACCGCTTATCGCTGTTCGAAAAAGCAGCAAATGGTACACGGTCTAAATTTTACTTTAATTGCCTATTTTGATTTTATATATCTTGAAACTGAGGGAGCAAAATTTTTCCAATCTTTGATCGGTTTCTACGTTTATTACAGGAAGTAATGGGAATAAAAAATTGAAAATCGGTTTTCAGTGATAACCGCCATTCCTATCGTGTGTTTCTGATAACGTCCACGAGAGGCCAAGTGCAGTAATATCGGAATCGGGTAATATTTGCCGAATACCTAAGCGTGTAAACTAGTACCATATTTAATAATTACCTAAAACTAAATTAGGTCGATTTATGAATCTGAAACGTTTATGACTGGCGTGCTGGCGAGTATTTTACTATGAGTGCATTTATAAATTGTAATTTTTTCCTGAATTTCTGATATTTGTATGACAGTTACGTTTTGGATTTCGAATACTTTAATCTTATAACCATTTCTCAAGTGTTACAAAATAGAGTCTCAAGTGGAAAAAGTTCTATAATTTCCGACGTAATGTTCCCTTTGGATTTAGTAACATCTGAAGGCAGCATATGGCACTCGAAACATTTGTGCCATGTGTGGGTGAAAGCCATCGGAGAAATCACGTCAGAAAACGATTTTTTGGGTTGAAGAAATATTGTTAGCACATGAATGATTTCTCACATTAGAAAGTTCCGGTAACCTGGAAACGTGGTGAATTGTTACCATTTAACATTCGTGCGATTTTCTCAACCAGTGGACAAGATGCAGAAGTCGGGTGCAACAATACTGCATTGTGTAATACGAAAACAAAAAACACCCAAAGGGGTGACTATGTCCGAATTTTTCTTTGAATATCTTCAGTTCGTTCATCGAGCCTTCCTAAGCAGTACAGTTACTGGTGACGAATTATCATACCTTTAGTTTAACTTCAGAAGAAGAAATTTACGGCTGAGCCCCAACGAAACATTTTCGTAAGCAAAGGGCAATGTGAACAGATAACATTATGTATCTGGTGGCACAATAAGCGTATTATACACTTCGTATTGTTCCCCAAGTGTGCATCAGTCGCAAGTGGCATCTGTTGCCTATAACTGAGACGCTTTTTGGACGCAATGTGAGAAAGACGACAAAGAAAACTTCATCAGATATTCCTACTTCCCTGTGTTGATTTAAAAAAGAAGCTATGTAGGAGTTTTTTGTAAAGTCATTCATCCATGCACTTATTTTTCTGCTCTTGTGCACTCAAATCTGTACCTCTCCCTCCTTACCGAACAACCTCCAACAAAATTTCCTTTCAGCGCGAAAATCACTTTTAATCTTCAGCTTCGACTCATTAGGTTTCCAAAAGCATGGAATCGCTAAACTATCTGAGAACAGTGAGACTGTGTTAAATAATGTTAGATAATAAATAGCTGACTGTTAATTTATTTCTTACTTTGAGTGATGTTTTGAATAAACTAATGTACAGCACTGACATGAATTAATTACAGTTTACTTTCCAAAATCTAGGACAAAAGTTTATTGTAATAAAACTTAATGTAACATGATCGGGGCCAAATCATCACAAATTAGAAAGAAACTACATACAGTTAAAAAAAAAATCTGACAGTGTCTACGTGCTGTCCTGTGTAGGTCTCAAGTAGTACGGAAATGTGTCAGCTGCAGCAGATGCACAACGAAACCCACTTAACAAACTACTTTGCCACAGTTGTGCGTTCACAAAAACTAAAAGTTACCCTAGGGGAAGTAGAGAAGACAGCGTTGTCAAGAGTGCAATATTACAAGCTTTTCACCATTGGATTACAGGGTAATAAAAGTGACAAGAAGAGTTATAATGGATAAGTTTTCTTATGATTTCCTCATTAATGCGCTATCTACCTGCCTCTAGATCTGTCACAAAACAGCTAAAAATCTTTTCTTTTTGAGATTGGAAACAAGGGTTCACACTGCCTCTACTTTACAATGCGACCACATTACCCCCACTTGCATGAACACCATGAATAAAACAATCCTTCATTCAACACAAATCTACGCCGCGGCTGAAGTAATCTATCTTTTAAATCATCCGTTTTCAGCTGTATATGAAATTTTACTGGAAAGCGACCTGTTTCGTGTTTTCAAATCACATCTTCAGGTATACGTACGTCAGTAAAGCACTTAAGTCGAGATACAGGAAAGAGGGGGATTCAAACTTCTCGCCCTGCACGGCGAAGCTGTTGGATGGTTGCTGTCCGCCGCTTCCTGGTATAAACACGCTTTTAACGTGTCAGTTTCTCAGCTGGTCAATTGAACTATGACGCCCCGCGTTTTGCGGGTAATAGAATTTTATTTTAATAAAGTTGATTCCCTTCTCGTTCCTGTGCCTGGACTTAAACGTTTTACTAAGTAGGTACCCCTGAAGATGTTATTTGATATCACGAAACGTTCTTGTTCCTGTAAAAGTTCACATGCAACTGAAAGCGGTACATCTCAGAATCATATAAATCTAAAGAATTACCAAATAGGGCCTCTCCTTGAAGTCCGATATGCAAGAGAGTGTCTCACTCCGTTAAGTATAGCACTGGATTTGATGAAGTGTAGAAAACCTCATGGAGACGGTAAGAACAGAAATCGCTTTATATAGACGTAGGTTCAAATAGCTCAGAGCACTATGGGACTTAACATCTGAGGTCATCATTCCCCTAGAACTTAGAACTACTTAAATCTAAGGACATCACAGACGTCCATGCCCGAGGCAGGATTCCAACCTGCGACCGTAGCGGTCGCGCGGTTCCAGACTGAAGCGCCTAGAATCGCTCGGCCACATTGGCCGGCTATAGACGTAGGAAACGAGGATCATACAGACCGATTAAAAGTTTGTCGGACAATGTTATGGAAAGAAGTATGTCCTTCAAATAAATCAGTAGGTTGGAGCGTAAATATTACCACAGTAGATACTGAAATTTCTGAGAAAGAAAACCGAAATACAGCGATTTAGAAGAGGAATGTAACAGCTCGAGGCTGCCAGATATTTTGGACACGTAGGAAACACATACTGTGGAAGGAAGAGAATGGCATATGACTGCAACGAGAAAGGTAAAGAATAATGAGCGGGGAATGAGACGGAAAAGTCGCCGTGATTCACGGACGTTCGAAACAATAAAGAGAAATAGTTTCGCCGAAAAGAGGGCTGGTTTTCTTTTTAGTGAGACTTGCACCTTATGATATATTTTGATGTTCTCCATTAATGAAGTACAATTCAGTTGTCAGATGACGAGTATGTTGAAATGGACAGACATTCGATTCTTCTCTCGTGGACAAGAAAGTCGATAATTTCTAACATACAGTGTTTCGGGTACTGTGTCGCAGGTGCGGCCATGGGCTGTTTGAGTGTGGATCGCGAGTCGCTGCTGGGCCCTGGAGAGGGTCTGATGCGGCTGGTCGGGATGTGGCAGCCACAGGAGGCTGCCTGCCGCCTGGTGCCCGCCGCTCGCGGCTGTCTCACGCTCGTCTCCATCGCTTTCCTCGCGGTGAGCGCAGCTCTCAAGCTGTGCGTGGACACTCCGCGAAAGTTGGAAGAGCTGGCACAGTGTTTTTGTATCGCCATCGTTTGCGGATTGTTGTGGATCAGGGCGAGTATTCCAGTTGTGATGGTTTCTGCTGCATGCAGTTTTTGACAGTTGTAGTCCGATTAAAATTACTCGGTAGTTGACGTCCGTCATTTGCCGCTGCAGTATTGTTACATCGTCTGCCGGCTACCGCTGCTCACTTCACAAATACTGTTAACGTGTAACGCGGAACAAGGTTGGAAGTTCTCTGTTGGTCCATTACGGTCAGGGGACATCGACTGGTACGTACTTTTCAATGTCAATAAAATTTACCAACAGCCGTACACTTTAAGATATTTTATTTTATTCTGAAAGCATCCAGTTTCGGCAATTCATTTTGCCATCTTCAGTACCCATGAGCTTTTTTCAAATTACCGTATACCGCCATGAAACTGGATCTCGTGAATTTCAATCGTTGCGCAATTGCTTCATACGAAAGCGTAACAGCGGTCCTCGTTGGCTTTAGGTTGCACGTTATAGGCGACAAAGACAGATACCAAACGAAAAAACATTCAACAACGAAGATACCGTAAATATTCTTTTATTTAAAATAACCTGTTTCTACTGACTGTGCTGTCGTTTTCAGGTGATCAACAATCTTTTCGTTATGAAACGTGCTCATTTTGCATTGGACCTCACGCCAAGTTGTCATGTGGATGTCGCTAGCATCTGTGAGCGATGTATATGTGGATATGGTCTACTGTGCAAGGTATTTTACGTTTTTAAATATTTTAATTATCACAAACGTTTTATAATATGCCAATTTTTATCCCCATGACAACTTGGCGTGAGGTCCAACGCAAATAAAATAATGAAACTCTTTTACTGAATTTCGAAATTTAAAAAATTGCTATCCACTACCTTCTGCACGCTACGGTCTTGTATTACGCCACAACATTCGGTTAATGGTTAAATTTATGACTCTGGTGCCCCAGTCGCTATGATGAAACGCAGCCTCCAAAAATTCGGCTTCAGGCAGTGTCATGTGACAATTATCTGATGTAAGCCGACGTTTGTGATTACGAAGGCGGTTTTGTGATGTTAAATTGCGACTTTTGTGGAGCTACCCAGTGGTGTTTGGTTAGTATGGCTTTTGAATGTGTGCATTTCACTAGCATCGCTCTTTGTGTGTGTGTGTGTGTGTGTGTGTGTGTGTGTGTGTGTGTGAGAGAGAGAGAGAGTGGGCGGTTGGGTGGGTGGGTGTGGGTGTTATTTTTTTCTACGTTATCATGTGTGATGAAATACGAAATAAAAGTGCGAGACCCATGATTCTGGATCCTAACAAGAAATAATTCCGGACAAGAAATTGCAAGTAAAGTCACCTATTGTTGTAGCAATCCGGCAACGGTAAGCGGTTCGGGCGGGACACTGAGAGCTCTATTTGGAGGGGACCAGCTCCAACGTGTGAAGTTCAGTTATCAAGTAATTTAATCGGACTACCATTATGTCTACATAATCAAAATGTTGTTCTCTTGTCTTCCGTATATCAGCATCCGATGAGCCACTGCTGTAATGAGATGTGCTAGTTGTAATGATGTAGCAACGCTAACCATTTTGCGACAGATGCAGGGACATGCCATTTACATCGCTCAGTAAAAGGTGAGCTGGTGTTCAGCGGAGCTGATATCTGGCGAATGCCGCAGGCCGATCAAAACCATAAATGTCCGTGCCGTTTTAATATGTACAATGTCCTGGCGCACTTAGCAACAAAAAATCAACTACAATATAGCTTACAAACACTGGTACTTGAAACAACTTCCGTGTTCTGTTGCGGGTGACGTGTGAACGTACCATATACTGTAGAATCACAGCAGCCTAATAGCTCTACAGACACCGTATCAGAAAGCCGGCCACGGTGGCCGAGCGGTTCTAGGCGCTTCAGTCCGGAACCGCGCGACTGCTACGGTCGCAGGTTGGAATCCTGCCTCGGGCATGGATGTGTGTGATGTCCTTAGGTTAGTTAGGTTTAATTAGTTCTAAGTTCTAGGCGACTGATGACCACAGCAGTTAAGTCGCATAGTGCTCAGAGCCATTTGAACCATTTGAACCACCGTGTCAGAAAGTCGAACTTTCCAACACCGTCATGGGCCCACTACTCGCAGGAGGAGGCTGCACTGGTAGCAGGGACTGTACGGCGTGGACTGGGCGGTTTTTTAGTTTAGAGGGTCTCGGAGAAATACAAGAAGTTCTTAAGTCTCAAAGGGTGCAGATCGAACGTAGGAAGAACGCAGATACAGGAACCATGGGTATAACAGTTGTAAATTGTCGTAGATGTGCTGGGAAAGTACCAGAACTCAAAGCGCTAGTAGAAAGCACTACTTTTCAAAGATATGTTCAGCCGAAATTGTTGCGAAGAATCTAACGGTAAATGAAATGAGCATATGACATAGCTGGCCGGGACGCCCTATCCGGGGAAGCTCGGCCGTCGAGTGCAAGTCTTTATTCCACTAGACACCACAGTGGGCAACTCGCGTGCCGGTGATGAGGATGAAATGATGAGGACAACATAACACCCAGTCCACGAGTGGAGAAAATCTCCAACCCGGCCGTGAATCGACCACGGGACCGCTGCATGGTAAGCAAGCACGCAACCACTCAACTAAGCAGGCGGACAACCTGATGGTGTTCCGAAAGGACGGGCTAAACACAGTTGGCGGTGGCGTGTTCGTTGCTGTTAGAAGTAGTTTATCTTGTAGCGAAACTGAAGCAGATAATTTCTCTGAGTTAGTAGGGACAGAAGTCATTCTTGGCAACCGGAATAAAATAATAATTGGATCCTTTTACCGACCTCCCAACTCAGATGATACAATTGCTCAAAGCTTCAAAGGAAAATTAAATTTAATTTCAGACACGTACCCGAATCGTACAATTATACTTGCTGGTGACTTTAAATTCCCTCGATATGTTTAAACCAGGAGGTACGCATAAAATGTCATCTGAGATTGTGCTAAACGCATTCTCTGAAAATTATTACAAGCAATTAGTTCATGAATCCACGCGAATACGAAACGGTTGTCATGACACACTTGACCTCTTAGGAACGAATAATCCTGAGCTAATAATAAGCATCCATATGGATACAGGGATTAGTCAACGCAGGACTGTCTAAGCGAAACTGAATTCTGTAACCCCCATATCCTAAAAAAAAAACAAATGAAAAATAAACTTATTCAAAAATGCAGATGAGAATTCTCTTGGCGACTTCCTGAGAGAATATTGCCACTCCTCCCAATTAACATTGCAAGTGTAGACCAGATGTGGCTTCAATTCAAGGAAATAGTATCGACAACAATTGAGAGATATATACCAAATAAGTTAACAAGCGATGAAGCTGATCCCACTTGGTACACAAAACGGGTCAGAACACTGTTGCAGAAACAATGAAAAAAGCATGCCAAATTTAAACGAACGCAAAATCTCCAAGACTGGCCACCTTTTACAGAAGCTCGAAATTTAGCGCAGAAATCAGTGCGAGATACCTATAAGAGAAATAGTTCCCATAACGAAACTTTGTCTCAATACCTCGCAGAAAATCCAAAAAAATTCTAGTCGTATGTAAAGCACGCTAGCGACAAAACACAGTCAATGCCTTCTCTGCGCGGTAGCAATGGAAATACTATCGACGACATTGCTGCGAAATTGATTGTTCATGCAACGTCGTCTCAGTTATGTGACTGGATGTGTGATTTTCTGTCAACGTGCCACAGCAATGCCTTTGCGACGTGCATGGCGACGTCGCTGGCGGCGCAGCGTACCTGTGTATCGCAGTTTGAAGGCGATTGATATTGACTTGGCTGGGCAGTTTAATAAGCAGCAATTGATTGGAGGTCCCAATGTTTTTCGTGGACTCCATCTGAACTTCACTTGTGATGTTCAAGCTGTGGTTGGAGGTAGTACATGGCTTACACTGGCTGTTGTATGGTGCAACCAAGCAGATTATGGTGGCCTTGAAGCTTTTCCAGATGCTAACATATTGGCTTGGAAAACATGGAGTACAGCAGAGACTACAGGACTGTTGGCTAAACAGCCTACAGTAGTAATTGACGGAAAGTCGTCGAGTAAAACATAAGTCAATCTGGTATTCCCCAAGGTAGTGTAAAGGCCCTTTGCTGTTCATCTATATAAACGATTTAGGAAACAATCTGAGCAGCCGTCTTAGGTTTCTTGCAGATGATGCCGTCGTTTATCGACTAGTTACGTCATCAGAAGATCAAAACAAATTGCTAAACGATTAAAAAAAGATGCACTATGTGATCAAAAGTACTGGCTGTACATGACTTACAAGTTGGTGGAGCCCTCTATCGCTAATGCTGGAATTCAGTTGGGAGATGGCCCACCCTTAGCCTTGGTGACAGCTTAAACTCTCGCAGGCATACGTTCAATCAGGAAGGTTTCTTCGGGAATGGCAATCAATTCTTTACGGAGTGATGTACTGAGGGGAGGTATCGGTGATGCTCGGTGAGGCCTGGCATGAAATCGGCGTTCCAAAACATCCCAAAGGTGTTCTATGGGATTCAGGTCAGGACTTTGTGCAGGCCAGTCCATTACAGGGATTTTATTATCGTGTAACCACTCCGCCACAGGCCGTGCATTACGTACTGATGCTCGAGAGTGTTGAAAGATGCAATCACCATCCCCTGATTGCTCTTCAACAGTTGGAAGCAAGAATGTGCTTAAAACATCAATAAAGGACTGTGCCGTGATAGTGCCACGCAAAACGAGAATGGGTGCATGAGAAACACGTCCACGCCATAACACCACAACACACGCTGGCAGATGACGTTCACTGGGTATTCGCTATACCCACACCCTGCCATCGGATCACCACATTGTGTACCGTGATTCGTCACTCCATACGTTTTCCACTGTTCAATCGTCCAATGTTTACGCTCCTTACACCAAGCGAGGTGTCGTTTAGCATTTACCGGTGTGATGTGTGGATTATGAGCAGCCACTCGACGGTGAAATCCAAGTTTTCTCACCTCCCGCGTGACTGTCATAGTGCTTGCAGTGGACGCTGATGCAGTTTGGAATTCCTGTATGATGGTCTGGATAGATCTCTGCTTATTACACATTACAACCCTTTTCAACTGTCGGTGGTCTCTGTCAGTCAACAGACAAAGTACGCCTGTACGCTTTTGTGCTGTACGTGTCCCTTCATGGTTCCACTGAAGTATCACACCGGAAACAGTGGACCTAGGAATGTTTAGGAGTGTGGAAATCTCGCGTACAAGTTATACATCACTAGGCAGAAGGAGCTGCTGCATGATAACCCTGTTACATATACTAGTAAAAAATTATCTTCTCATACTGATGGTTGCGGGAATTACTTCCAAATTACTTCCAATATTTTTATGTACAGGATGATTATAATTAAAGTTAAACTTTCAAAACGCTGTAGAAATAACACCACTGGTCAGAATGACGTCAAACTGCAACGGAATATTATCAGAGAAGGGATAAAACGTATGGCAGGAAAAAAAAAAGTTTGGAAATTGATCAGTAGATGGCACTGTATGTGTCAGAATACGTAAATGAAAACTCTTGTCATGCCCACGACCTATTGAAATTGGTGTAAACACGCCGGGTACACGGCTTTTCCTCCTTTCGCGTCTGCGACGTTCGCCATGACTGTCTCAATGGAGGATCGCGCTCTGCTTGTAAATCTTGTAACCTCCCCACAAAAATTTCATTCACATTTAGTGTAACCTCAAAAAAGAAAATTTGCTAAACCTCTCAACAGTAAAAAATATAATTATGTCGTTCACATTCAGTGTAACGTCCCAACAAAAAATAAATTCAGTAACCTGGTGATAATACAATGTAACTAACCTCTCAATTAAATTGTCGCTCATTTATAACTTTTCAACAATTGACTGTGAATTTAACCTGGTAAATTTTGGACGTCAGCAGTGCTGCGTCATGGCCCTGAAAGATCATTCTGAATAAAAAAGGAAAATTCTTACCTCAGTGAAGTCGCCGGATAACGCATATATATCTGCTCTTACAATAATTTTTTTTTGGCACAGCCCTGTGCAATGCTGGCCGATAGATTTGTCATTTATGAAAGGAAACAACTGATTTTTCATTTCCAATAATCGGGATGATCATGGATTGGAGAAATTAGTAAATTCTTTAAATTGAAATGAATGGTTGTTAAAAGTTACTTTTTATGAGAAAGATTATTATTACGAGATTTTTAAAACATTTACATGGGACTTGAGATAACATCACTACATATGCGCGAGGCTGATTTTTACCTTATACAATAATACTCAGGTTCCGGCATCGCTACGCCACGACCGGCCCAGCCAACACGATACACCAGACCAGGCCAGACTGCTCGCTAGCAACTACTTACTGCCCGCATCTCGTGGTCGTACGGTAGCGTTCTCGCTTCCCACGCCCGGGTTCCCGGGTTCGATTCCCGGCGGGGTCAGGGATTTTCTCTGCCTCGTGATGGCTGGATGTTGTGTGATGTCCTTAGGTTAGTTAGGTTTAAGTAGTTCTAAGTTCTAGGGGACTGATGACCATAGATGTTAAGACCCATAGTGCTCAGAGCCATTTGAACCATTTTTGAACTACTTACTGCTACAGCTACACAGTTCCTACTGCAGTCAACACTGCTCTCTGGTCTGAGATTCTCTTATACCTTACATATCGCAGGCAGCGCGTTAGCAATACATCGAAATTACAGCTGCTCGGACCTCTCACATACTATATTACAAGAATGATGACTATGCAAACGTCGCTCTGCATAAGTTCCGGACACTGAAGGGTTTGAAGAAACACGTTGGTCCGATTCCTGCCGTTGGTCTGGAGAAAATGATTCGGAAATTCGGAAAGACGACTTCTTTTGGTGTGCAACCTGATAGAGGGAGAGAACGAATTGATTCGACGTCAGTGGAAGCAGTGGCCACAGCAATGAAGGAAGATACGAGTGGTGGTGTGCAAACTATAGTGCACGGAGAATTGCCAGAACGTTGGACATACCCGTGAACACAGCGCGTAAAGTCTTACAAAACGTCCTCCTTTTCTATCCATTCAAAATTACCCATGTGCACGAATTACTTCCTGATGACCTGCCAGCAAGAGAGATCTTTGCTTTAGAATTTCTTGCTCGCATGGAAGTGGACATTGGTTGGCCATGGAAGATTGTGTGGACAGACGAAGCCCACTTCCATGTGACCGGAAATTTGTGGTAAGGTTCTACAGCACCAAACTGCTGAGGTCATCGGTCGCTAGGCTTACGCACTAATTGAACTGACTTAAAGTAACTTAAGGTAAGAACAACACACACACACACACACACATACACCCATGCCCGACGGAGGACTCGAACCTCCGACGGGGGAGGGGGCTGTGGAGGGAGCCGCACGAACTGTGACTGACTGCGCGGCTACCCCACGAGACCCATCTGACAGGATACGTCAGTACACAGAATTGTTGAATATGGGCAACGGAAAATCCACACCCAAAATCAATCAGTATCACTTCATCCTGAAAAGGTGACTGTGTGGTGCGCCTTTACGGCATCATTTATCATAGGTACATATTTTTTTCGAAGAGACAGGTGCTTCTGTTCCTTCTACCTGTACCGTCACTGGTAAGAGCTAAGAGTGTCTTTTGCGCAACCACTTCATTCCAGCTCTCCAACAGCGTGGATGTGTGGATGGGATCATTTTATGAAAGATGGCTCACCTCCGCACATTGCAAATCCAGTTAAGCAGTGCTGAAGCGCCATTTCGGAAATGCTAGAATTATCAGCCGCCATTTCCCTACAGCCTGGCCGTCCCTATCACATGATCTTAATCCATGTGACTTCTGGCTTTGGGGCTATCTGAAAGATATTGTGCTGAGTGTTACGATTGCAAAATTAGCTGCATTGAAGGCACGCATTGCCCAACACATTCTGAACGTGATCCTGGATGCCGGCCAGAGTGCCCGAGTGGTTCTAGGCGCTACAGTCTGGGACCGCTCGACCGCTACGGTCGCAGGTTCGAATCCTGCCTCGGCCATGGATGTGTGTGATGTCCTTAGGTTAGTTAGGTTTAAGTAGTTCTAAGTTCTAGGGGACTGATGACCTCAGAAGTTAAGTCCCATAGTGCTCAGAGCCATTTCTGATCATGGAAACATTTCGATCAGTTCTGGAACAAGCTGTTTCTCGAATTTAACTTGTTGCAGGAAACGATGGACATTATACTGAACATATTTTGCGCCAGTTACACGGTAATTAATAATCCCATGTGATTTTGATTGGTGCTTTTTATGCGGTTTTTGGCCTCAGGACTGTTAAAAACCGATTCTTTCCTATCCGATCTGATATGACCTTGCCATGATGGATGGGCTTACGTAACTAACAGTATCACACTTGTACACCCATGCACACTGGGTAGTACAGTTTGTTTAACGTCACCGCGCGGGCTTAGCAGAGCGGTCTTAGGCGCTGCAGTAATGGGCTGTGCGGCTGGTCCCGGCGGAGGTTCGAGTCCTCCCCCGGGCATGAGTGTGTGTGTTTGTCCTTAGGATGGTTTAGGTTAAATAGTGTGTAAGCTTAGGGAGTGATGACCTTAGCAGTTAAGTCCCATAAGATTTCACACACATTTCTTTAACGTCGAACGTACATCTTAGACATTGTTGTGTCATTTGTCATTTGTAGTCGACCTTGTAAAATTATGATGCTTACAGTGCCATCTATTGCTACATTTTGCAACCATTTCTTTTTCTTCTGCCATACGTTTCCTCCCTTCTCCGATAATATTACGTTGCAATTTGACGTCATTCTGACCAGTGGTGTTATTTCTACATCGGTTTAAAAGTTTAACTTTAATTATAATCACCCTGCATATCGTGAGAAAACACCTATTTTGAAAAAAATAAAAAGCCACTGGCAAATTCAAGATCTGTAATATTAACATTAGGAGCATGCCTTATTTACATCCCAGACTCCAAATACTAATAAAAATTGTAACAGGAGTAACTAACGAACAACTTTTTTCTTTGTAGTTGAATATCTGAGGATTTTCAATTTTTAATTTCATGTATAAGGGTAATCTGTTATAGACATTTGCACCACAATACGAATCCTTGATAGGGAATCTCTTGTAGACATTGGCACCACATTACGAATCCTTGATAGGGAAGCATAGTTTGCCTGGCAATTGTATTTACTTCTAGTATTGTGGTTGTAAATTCTCCAGTTGATCCTAATTTCGCTTTTGCTACTTACCCCACGTGCCACAAGAAAGTACAGTTTATGCACTGGCATGCAAGTGTAAGAACCACAACGAACTTGAAGAAATTCCTGTAAGACCTTCGGTTACCGAGTTTACTCACATCAGTATTCTTATTGCACGCATCACGCTTCCGTGGACTAATTACTTTACTGCATTGTCCCACAAGATACCATCATAGAACGATATTAAGTAAAAGTATGCCACCAATTCCATCTGCAGGTCAACTTAATTAGGATTTCTAAGTTTAAAGCAGACATAGCTGAGCTTATGCTCGTAATTTGTAACTCATTTCAGACGAAAAAGAATACGATATGGGCTACATGTCCCATTAATTCGCGAATGTGACGAAAACTACTGTTTTACAAGCTGGAGATTCTTACAGTGACATCGCAGTGCATCAACCCATTGATGAAATTACTTTTTGACAACGCTCATATGACACCAGAGGAGACAGCATATATTTCTAAGAATACATACTTGTCTACTGCTCTGATGAGTGCGCGTTCCTGAGCAGCATATATTTTAAACAGCTTCCTGCTAGAATGGAAGGCGCTCAGTAAGAAGCTGTATATTTCCATGTCACAGTAGAAAGTTTTTCTCTTCTTCTCCCAAGGTCAAATTTGCTGTATCGTCCTTACGCTGTTGATTTGTTATCCGAGGGTTTTTCCAATAAAATTTAGTCGAATTCCAGTATCGTCCCTAGTATTACATAATGGTCTTCACGTTCCCATTTTATTTCAAAATGGCGATTCCATTATGGTTAATTCTAATTATCTGCTTCAGAACTTTTCTATGATATAATAAAGCTATTTATATAGTAATAAAAAATTGCCTTTACGTCATCTTGTCACTCACAAGCAACTTTGCCAGAAATAACAGATGGAAGCGACTTCTTTTCATTAGACAGGTTGTGTACAGGAAAACACGGTGACTAAGTGGAAAAACAACGGAACGATTATTTCTGTAAATACCTTTGTGCAGAAGTTACGTGAAGCACCTGTAGATTGCAAACGTTCGGTCTTGTTGTTATCATAATAATTGGTTTGTGCTTGAAATTTCAGGTTGCCCTATTTATTGAGCATGGGACCACTTCCCGGCAGCTGATACAACTATTGATTAAGACCAGAGCGCAGCATAACGAAGTAGCAGGGGATGAGTGCAAACGACGCCGATGCCAGAGGCATGTGGAACGTCTATATTTGCTTTTAAAGGTTCGTATGTTACATTCAAGTGTATGCTTTAGGAAACTATGCCTAAAATGTAACGGTCAAGACCAAAATGTCTTTTTTCAGTAGAAAATAACAATGAAAAATCTCATAGAACAAGATCAAAGGATACTCGTAAAGGAAGCATTGTCTGTACCCATAATGTGACTGTACATGTGCTTGCTTTACCTGGGAACCTAGAGAGACATCCCGTCTAGTGGTCGCGTTAGGTGGCGCCAGTCTGTATTACTCAGATGTGGTGCAATTTATGTTGTGACCGATAGTCAGCACATACAGAAGGGTTCCTCTTTCCAGTGTGGCAATGACCACTCTGAAATTTCTGGGTTGTGGTCAAGTGATTTACTATAAGAAATGGCCATTCCATAACAGCTGATATCAATACTGTTGTTTCAAACAACCAATAGCGCCTACTTCGGCGACACAGGTGAGCCCCTGAAAGGTAACACATCCACTCGAAATATATACACGTATCTAACCGTTCCTGGACATTCTACGTTTTCCTTCACTTTTAATTTCTAGCATATTAAAAAGAGTAATTAACATTCTGGTATTGAAACGAGACTGCTAATGATATGTCTCTGAAATCTTGCATCGGTTAGAATCAAAAATGTTCTGAACAGTTTATGGTAATTCATCGCCAGTACGTGCTTCGTGTAGTTTTTACTCGACTACCCCCGAATCGCCGCTGGCACACGATTATAACGACACAATGTTGTGCCGCTGCTGTTACCCGCGACTCAGCATCTCGCCCCACAATGCGTATGTGTCCACTCAGGTACGAATCTAGAAATCGTATTTGTAACGAAACAAAATAGTTTCTCATTGCACATTTTCCAGGCTAAGAAATTCAAATAACCGTAAATAAGATAATGTGACTTGAAACGCCGTATACGACATTCTCGGTTTTTTTCCAAAGTATAGATTTTATACAAGGTATTAACTGAGCACCCTTTGACGCACACTTTCTTCCGAGTTGTGATATTTATTACACTGTTAGGCAAACACTTCCAGCTAGAAAATCGAGCCAAGAAATGTTAAAAACAAGTGATTATCGAAATAAATTGAGATTTTCACTAGGCTAGTTTGAGTTTCGCATTACGCAAAAACTAGTTCCCTCAGCGATACTGTATGACTCTGTTCAATCCTCTCTTAGTATGTGAGTCCCAACTTACATCAACTTCACACAAGCTGCGCCTAATTCTGACCAAACAGGCATTTTTATAATTTTATGATTTTTGTAATTTCAACGGCTCCATTTTATAGCTTGAATCAGAACATTCTGATACTTTTGCAAGGAAAGTAAAACGAACAGACCACATCCCTCTTGTTCTTGCTTTTCTTCCCAGCGTGGGCACTTCCTCTTACAATGCCAGAACAACTTATCAGTAAACAATGCAATTTTATTAACTTTTGTCGAGCACTGACGTTAAATTCATCAACATATATGCTACCCTAAAAGTTGTGAACCACTGTCTCCTTTGTGTTTTTCTCCCATCGCTTTACTTTCTCCTCTGTTAGTATTTTGTAAGTTACTGAACGCCAACTCTCACACTGCTTCTGCATATTAATTCTCATCTATATTCCTCATTCAAGTATGAGCGCAGGTCACAGAATACGTCCCATTGTATCAGCTGTTTATAGGCACTCTTCTCATTCCATTCACGTAAGGACTGCAGAAAAAATGGTTGCTTAGAAGGCTGTGTGCACGTTATAATTAGTCTAATCTGGAAACTTGCTGGCATATTAAAACTGTGTGTCAGAGCAACACACACCGACACACACTTGAGGGTCTTTTGCTACCATAAAAGCGACCAGACAGCTGTTTCAATTTCTTAGCCATTATAGAGAGAAGCACGAGTATTTGTGCGATGTAATAGGCCTTGCACAATATACACTGTCCAAAACTAGTACTTCTGAAGAAGGGAAAGAGAACGTCGTTCATATTCCAGTAGTGCTCCCTGGATTCACAACTGAAAGTCGCCATATGGAACGGACAACGGTCAAAAACAGGTCCTAGGGACGTATGACGATCCGCAGCAGTGGACCCCTTAATGTAAGGAGTTTGCTCTTGCACTCGTTAAGTGCCACTCGTGAGACACGCCAATAACCATCGATGATCGCCTTCGGTAGAGATATATCTGCTTGCCGATGTAGTAAAACTGTTACATTATTAGCGAGTGCGTGAACAGCGAGGGTTCTTTCAGAAAGCGTCCAACTCTGAAGCTGGGACGCACCTTCCCAAGTAGCGGCTCTCTCCATAAGACGAACAAAGATATCGAGAGGGAGCTCACCTGTGGCACTCGCAGACGGATGGCCGTCAGTTGCCCCTTCACAACTACCGAAGGTGAAATGCTTGTGAACATGTTCGATAGCCCCCTACGAGGTTCAACAACAACAAACCCGATCATCTCCAAAATTCATACAGAACGTCCTAATTTACAAGATCGAATGCTTCCTTAAAATACAAGAAGACAAAGGCAACCGAAATCACACCATAGAATTCGGCTCCAGAGGTAAGAGCAGAGCGGCCAGATAGACAACTCTGTTACTCGTCGACAGCAGCTCCCAGCAAGGCTGACATCCTGCGGTTTACCGCCTTCACCACTGTCTTATAACCAAAATTCAGTAACGTGATAGGACGAAAATTTTCAACTCTATTACAACCAGGATTTTTAGGTATTAACACAGTTTTCCCCACCATGAATGGAGCGAGCAAATCTGCCTCCACTCCCTTGCCCCCCCCCCCCCCCCACCCTACCTATCACTCTCTTCGACATGAATGTGATACCCAAGTGGCGTCAAAACGCACATAAAATTCCTTGGGGAGCCCATTCATACCTGGCAGTTTGTGAGAAGACCATAAACGTCATCTGGGTGAAAGGCGGCCAAGAATTCAATGTTTTTGCTCAGGCCTGTGTGGCGTACCTAGGGTCCCATCTGAGCTACCCAAGCAAGACTCAAGCCCCGTCCTCACAGCTCTACTTCTGCCAGTACCTCGTCTCCTACCTTCTTAACTTTACAGAAGCCAGAAGCGCCGGCCGGTGTGGCCATGCGGTTCTAGGCCCTTCAGTCCGAAACCACGCTACCGCTACGGTCGCAGGTTCGAATCCTGCCTCGGGCATGGTTGTGTGTGATTCCTTAGGTTAGTTAGGTTTAAGTAGTTCTAAGTTCTAGGGGACTGATGACCTCAGATATTACGTCCCATAGTGCTCAGAGCCATTTGAACCATTTTTTTTTATTACAGAAGCTCTCCTGCGAACTAGCACTCCTGAAAGAAAGTATATTGCAGAGACATGGCTTAGCCACAGCTTGGAGGATGTTCCTAGAATGAGATTTTTACCCAGCAGCGGAGTGTGCGCTGAAGTTTCAAAAAAATGTTCAAATGTGTATGAAATCTTATGGGACTTAACTGCTAAGGTCATCAGTGCCTAAGTTTACACACTACTTAACCTAAATTATCCTAAGGACAAACACACATACCCATGCCCGAGGGAGGACTCGAACTTCCGCCGGGACCAGCCGCACAGTCCATGACTGCAGCGCCTGAGACCCTCGGCTAATCCCGTACGGCGCTGAAGTTTCATAGCAACTTACTGTGAATAGGCGTAGGTACTCGAAAGTGTTTCGAACTGCAGCTGCCTAAGATGTCTTGTGTCTCTCCCCTCCTTATACGAGGGTTCCCCAGAAAGTAATGCACTGCATTTTTTTCTTCAACAATTAGTTATTGAATACAACGAGAATTACACACACGAAAACATGGTGTTTTATCTACACAGCCTATTTTTCAGTTTAATCTCCATCCCGTTCTAAGGTTTTCCTCCAGCGCAAAAGAAGGAAATGTGTACCATGTAGGTGCCAATCTTCATTCTGGTGGCGGCGGAGCTAGTGCTTCACTGTGTGAATCACCTCCTCATCGCCCGCGAAATGTCTTCCACGAATGGTGTCCTTTAATCGCCCAAACAAGTGGAAGACCGACGGGGCTAGGTCAGGTGTGTCAGGTGTGACAGCCGTGCAAGGTCTCCCCGACCGCTGCAAATCGTGGAGCTCCTCCGAACTGCCTTCTGATACCATTACCCTCCGTGCCTAGCTACTAACTGTACTTCTGTCGACAGTGGATGCTCCATAGACTATACAGAAGCGTTTGTGGTATTCCCCACAGTTTCTTTTCCTGTAGTGAGAAATTCAACGACGGCATGTTGCTTGTAACGTGCTGCAGCTACGCTATCTGTCGCAAGCGACGGAAGCTTGGCGCGCTCACTAAGGAGACTTCAAACAATACATACGTAACGTTTCGCATCGTAGCATTGTTTTCGGCTGAGAAAAAAATGCGGTGCATTACTTTCTGGGCGCCCCTTGTAAACGAAAAGTACCCTGGCTAATGACATGGATAACAAGATGTTCATTTTGCTCGCAAGGTGGCCGTCGTCGCCGGTTTGATTGACTGGTTGTCATCACCGCTGGTGTCCAGAGCTCTTCTGGGGGACGACGAAAGCAGCCGGCAGCTGCCGCTGCCACTCTGGCTACCTGGTGATCTCTACGCGTCACCCACTTACGAGATTCTGTACGCAGCTCAGTGCGTTGCCCTGACTATCGCGAGCGTGTGTTCATTCTGCACGGACATTTTTCTTATCCACTTGATGCAGGTGATTGGGACTGAGTTTGAAGTTTTGAGCGACAATTTTTCTGCTGTGCAGAAGAACTACGAGCAGCCTGCTAGAGCAAGAGATCGAGGAGAACTTAGCGAATATCAGACAACCAAGGAAACACTGGTTTTATCTTGTGCTAAGATTTATGCAGACTGTGTCTCCGGTGAACAGATGCATCGACAATTGGCGAAGAACATTCAGCATCATCAAATACTTCTCAGGTTAGTAAGGAAAATAACCTACATTTAGAGAATTGTTGTATTTTCTACTAATGTTTGTTTTGTTTGTGGTAATCTGAAGAGGCTTTAGGAATCTTGAATGCTCTCCGAAGTGGATGAGGTCACAGTAATTTTGCCAGAGAGGGAGCAGCGATGGATATGTACAATTCACCATAGGTGATTTGGCTGCAATAACTAGTGATCGATTCTAGACCACACTACAGTATTTTATGGAGCAACAGCTCTAGATACAGCTGCTGACGATGAACCAGATGTAAATTCCCTGTACATAAGCGACTCCACATATTGTAGTGGAAGGAACCTGTTGTTCTTTCATTTCATATTCTGGTCACTGCACGCAATTCACTGGCGCTGCATTGGTACATTTCCTTCGGTGCCCTCCTCGTATTTGCGCTCCAGTATTAAGACAAAACACATATTCGTATATAAAATGAGTGTATTCGCGCAACATTTTGTAACGTTCAAGAGGTTCCCACGACCTATGGTCCTTGGCTGGTCAAGACATACGTCTGCTACTGGGAGACTCTTCACGCTACCAGGCACATGCGCTCTCCGTGGTCACTCACCAGTACCTACGTGCACAAAGAGCCCGGAAGGTTCCATTAGACGCACACAAAGTTACAACATTTCCCGACAGGAAGAAAAATATACTGGACCAGCTGATCTCACTAGTTTGCAGGATCCCACTAGATGGTACTAGGAGTTCCAAAGTGAGTTGCAGATCTCAGCACACTCCCACTCTGAAATGATTCTTCTCATTTTGCAAGGCCAACATAAATTTTATAAACAGTAAGTGATAAAGTTAATTCCGGATTATGGAATAAAATAAAATTTGATGTTAGTAGACACAATATCAGGGCATATAAATCTCTACCGATAACTGTCATTCAATCCATGAGAAAACATTTACAGCTTCCCAGATTGACATTGTGAGGTACGGTTCGTTGCATAGCAAAGTAGCTATGAGATTTCATTGTGTACTACAAAGCGAAAGAGAGAGAACACATCAGTGGTTCACTGTTTAGGCAGAGGGGACAGTTTTGTTACGAGCCTGTTAATCTGCCCATTGGCAGCTTTCACCATCACTACACACACAGGCTTAACATAGCCGAGAAAGAGCTGCTCCACAACAACGCTCTCCAAATCATGAGAGGCAAAAGTTATCCTTTTCGACCAGCACATGATGCAGATCTGGGGGTGCTTCTGATGCTGATTACCGCGTTGCTACAGCTGATACAGGTATTCAGTGGACCATCTATTCCAAAAGTACTGATGAACCTGGTGCTCAGGTTGCCACCTGTGCAGCCTGTTGTCCAGAATCTCAATGATAGAGGGGTCAAGGTGGGCGCAAAGTGGCTGCCCTTTCCGGATATGTCAGTGAGGGCAGATGGGGAATCTAAGTCATCAGAGACAGCACACAACGGCCTTGAATTTAAGGACACTTCTGTCTGAATTAGCATCGTAGTTAGTTCTTGAAATATCACAACTGCATTCACAGTGACACATTTGAAGTCTGAAATCATAGATTTCGCCCACGCTTCCCACGATCGACCAAAGTGAGGAGCACAAGGTGGACAAAAGTCTTGTTGATTCCCTTTGAAGTCGAAAAGTTCACCACATTTTCAACTATAGCATCATCACAAAAGCTATTAAACGCATTGTGTGCAACTAAAAATGTAATGACATTGTCACTGCACAAGTGAGAAAATTTTTTTTCTTCTCGCAATGAATCTCCTGAGGGCAGCGAGAAATGAGCTTGTTACTAAGTCACTAACTAAATCTAGATGGATGGCCTTGGTTGACAGTGAAATGAATGAAACTACACTCCTGGAAATGGAAAAAAGAACACATTGACACCGATGTGTCAGACCCACCATACTTGCTCCGGACACTGCGAGAGGGCTGTACAAGCAATGATCACACGCACGGCACAGCGGACACACCAGGAACCGCGGTGTTGGCCGTCGAATGGCGCTATCTGCGCAGCATTTGTGCACCACCGCCGTCAGTGTCAGCCAGTTTGCCGTGCCATACGGAGCTCCATCGCAGTCTTTAACACTGGTAGCATGCCGCGACAGCGTGGACGTGAACCGTATGTGCAGTTGACGGACTTTGAGCGAGGGCGTATAGTGGGCATGCGGGAGGCCGGGTGGACGTACCGCCGAATTGCTCAACACGTGGGGCGTGAGGTCTCCACAGTACATCGATGTTGTCGCCAGTGGTCGGCGGAAGGTGCACGTGCCCGTCGACCTGGGACCGGACCGCAGCGACGCACGGATGCACGCCAAGACCGTAGGATCCTACGCAGTGCCGTAGGGGACCGCACCGCCACTTCCCAGCAAATTAGGGACACTGTTGCTCCTGGGGTATCGGCGAGGACCATTCGCAACCGTCTCCATGAAGCTGGGCTGGTCCCGCACACCGTTAGGCCGTCTTCCGCTCACGCCCCAACATCGTGCAGCCCGCCTCCAGTGGTGTGGCGACAGGCGTGAATGGAGGGACGAATGGAGACGTGTCGTCTTCAGCGATGAGAGTCGCTTCTGCCTTGGTGCCAATGATGGTCGTATGCGTGTTTGGCGCCGTGCAGGTGAGCGCCACAATCACGACTGCATACGACCGAGGCACACGGGGCCAACACCCGGCATCATGGTGTGGGGAGCGATCTCCTACACTGGCCGTACAGCACTGGTGATCGTCGAGGGGACACTGAATAGTGCACGGTACATCCAAACCGTCATCGAACCCATCGTTCTACCATTCCTAGACCGGCAAGGGAACTTGCTGTTCCAACAGGACAATGCACGTCCGCATGTATCCCGTGCCACCCAACGTGCTCTAGAAGGTGTAAGTCAACTACCCTCGCCAGCAAGATCTCCGGATCTGTCCCCCATTGAGCATGTTTGGGACTGGATGAAGCGTCGTCTCACGCGGTCTGCACGTCCAGCACGAACGCTGGTCCAACTGAGGCGCCAGGTGGAAATGGCATGGCAAGCCGTTCCACAGGACTACATCCAGCATCTCTACGATCGTCTCCATGGGAGAATAGCAGCCTGCATTGCTGCGAAAGGTGGATATACACTGTACTAGTGCCGACATTGTGCATGCTCTGTTGCCTGTGTCTATGTGCCTGTGGTTCTGTCAGTGTGATCATGTGATGTATCTGACCCCAGGAATGTGTCAATAAAGTTTCCCCTTCCTGGGACAATGAATTCACGGTGTTCTTATTTCAATTTCCAGGAGTGTATATAGATTTTGATATTAACCTTACTCCGCCTTCCACCAGGCTTCGCAGTAATAGGCCTACATATTCCTCTTGACAGTAGTGAGGAGAACGAGTCTGGCTTACGTTATTTACTGGTAATTAACCCATAAGTTGAACTTCAGTCTTGGACTTCAACGTAAGGCATTTTGTACATTTCCCAGTAACTGACTAGCTTGTGTTAGGCCTGTTGGGAATCCAAAACCTAGGCAGCATAGACAGCAGAAATTTTGACCCAGCATGCAAGAGATTTTCGTGTTCATAAATGGTGAGAATTGAGAATTTTCGCCAAACTATGCTGAAGAGGTATGATTATAGGATGTTGCTCGTCATACAGTACATCGACCTTCATTCAACTCTCTCCCACCTGTAATATATCTATTGTGTCAACAAATGGGTGCAAATCCCTTAACCTGCTATTATATTGAATAGCAGAACTGGCCTTTAACAAAGCGATCTCGTTACCATACTATGTTGAACAGCGGCAAAGGTGGTTTTGATAGCGTTATGGCGTTCCTGTGTGGTGAGTGGCTCAGTTATCTAGGCTGCTTGTTGCTACCTAGAGTTGCGAGCTAACCCCAGTGCGTATACCAAGGCCCTGTTAAGTTTTCTTGAATGAGTAATACAAACACAACAATACAACATCAAGATTACTGACTCACACCAAGGATACTTGCACAGATCTTCTACCCGGTGCATCTTCTACAGCAAGTAACGGACAAGTGCCACATTTCAGATCGTAATTGGGTAGCCATTAAGGGCCACGCCCTCACTGAAGAAGTGAACTGAAAGATGCGGGATTAACACCACGTAATAAATAATCAAAAGGGTGCTCTTTAAATTTGATATTTCTGCAATTGGAAGCTGAACTCAGTCTCTAAATATCACAGAGTCTACTGGGAACGAAGGTTTTGCGATGACTGGCTCTATATTTCAGCAAGGACAAGACTAATTTAGAGTTCATTCACAGATAGATGTCACTATTGTTGATGATGTCTAAGGCGCTGATTCGCGTGAGAAGCACAGCACCACATAATGTCAGTCGTGGAAGAGATCGTTGCTGCTCAGGTCTACACGAGACTTGGCTGCAGCCGAAGAGACTAACACATTGGTATTTTTCAAAGAGAGCGTCTCATGTGTATACACACACACACACACACACACACACACACACACACACACTCACACACCAGATGCACTTCTGAAGCATCACAAAAAGCATGAATTTTCAATTTAATGGAATAAGGACAAGGAATGGTTTTCCTTCCTATCAAGATACCATATAGGGAAGGGAATGCACATACAGATAATTCCATTTCTAAATCAGACTGGAAGGAAGAATTTCATGTCAATCAAGGCTTAATTGTCACTGGCGCCGTAACAACTTATGACTGCTTGGCCCAGAGGTCTCAATGGGTCTAAAAGAGATGCCATTGTAGACAGAACATTAGGCTTGCTAGCCTTGGAGTATTGGTGACTCCTGAGTTGCGCATGGCACTACAGTGCATCAGAGTCACAGTGCCATAAGATGCCTAATGTTTATGTAGCTTCTTCACCAGTGAGACGGCAAGGCTACGAGGTTTCTGTACTGGAATTTGTTCCGTAACCGTGTGGCTACTGAAACACCACTTTCTCAATGTAAATCCCGAGAAGCAAGTAGTTGAATCAAATGACTCTGAAGATCGTGAAATTTAGTTTCCATAGCTGCCTCATCTAAAATTTCGTCCACTTAGAACCTAGGCAGCAAAACATTTGATGCCACTGTAAACCACGAAATGCAGCAGGAGCGGTTCCGTAAGTGGCTCGGCACAGTCGTGTTCGTGTATCGGTACACATTGTGATTCCCGCCAGAGTCCTCTGCAAGTTCCTATTACTGAAATGGACAGACACTAGGTGCTACATTTTGCTATTTCAGCTGATCGAGCCACATTAAAGGAGAGATTTTTTTTATAATAACGAAAAATAAATCTAGTTGGATAGTAGAATCTACCACCAATGCACGATTGCGAAATATTCCATTAGAAGCGGCAGAAGCAGGGGAGCTGCACACCTCCAAGAGAGCATGATGTGAGCGATAAAATCTTGGAGAGGTCCTCACGTTTTATAGTTCAGTAAAGTCATGCATGAACATCCCCTTTTCAGATTAGGTTGCCTATTAAATCTCCTCTCTAGATGCTCCAGTCTTCGAGGGACCTGTTGTGATTCACCTAAGGTTTTCAGTCAAGCTTCACTACTAACCATGTTTACTTTTGGTTTTGGTAGTCAGTTTCTTTGCATCCCAAAACCTTTGCAGACTGGCGTCCATGTTGTCGTCTCTAAATCATGTGGTGATAGCAGACCGAGGCTCGTTGTATGAAGCTGAAGGAATCCTCAGAATCCATCTACGACCAGTGTTGGATGATGTGATTTCTCCAATCTTTCCGTACCTACGGCATCACATGTTTGATGGACTATGGATCATCAACTGTTTGATCAAACGGGACAGTCTATCTCTTGTTCATACAGGTCGCTGTTAAGTCACTTCTGATATTAGCCACAACGGCACAACAGGTTCCATAGTGAAAGTAGTAAAACCTAGACGACAGTTCAGTGTTACAGGTATACGACACTGAGATTGCAACGCTATTGTTTATGCCATTCAAAGGAAATAACTCTTTGCCTCGTTTCAGTTTCTCTACCATGCACTTAGATATAAAGGATAGCTGGCTCGCTGTATCTAGCAGCGCCCTACAAGATTCTCTGTGTTGAGTGTTGACAACAGCTGTTGCCAAAAAAGCATTACAGTTAATACTCACCTTCGTAGCCTGACGTGCCAAGGAATAGCCTGCAGATTCGCCACTGTATCTATTCATTGAATCATCTGGGTTGTGGAGCAGAATACTGCGCTTTCACTTAAGTAGCTCTTGAAGTATGCATTTTAGAGCCCATGTAGACTTGTTTCTTCTTCTTCTTCGCGGATGGATCACTTAGGACCACGCGTAATCAACATTTGTTGGCCTTCCTTTTCGCCCAGTATTCCTTCATAAACAACGAATGGGCTAGCGTTCGTTGCGTAGACCATGTATGTCGGTTAGTTTTTCTCTCTTCTTCCTCAAAACCTCGTGTGTTTGTGATTTTTCTGATTTCATTCCTATCATGTAGATTTGGAGACCCTAATTCTCTCAGGTCTTTTTCCGTCTGTTTGTACCAGTTCGGTCTTGTAGTTTTGTTCTTTAAAAATGTATGGATTTTGTGCTTTAACCTGTTTAGAGTCCATTCTTTCTAAGTGCCCGATGAATTGGATTTTTCTCATGCGCATTGTGTCTGTTATTTTGGAGATATTTTTATATATTTCTGCATTGGGTTTTGGATAATGTACCCCATCTTTAGTTCTTGGTCCTAGGATTTTCCTCATTATCTTACGTTCTTTCACTTCTAATTCCTCTTTTAGTGTTCCGTGTTGAAGGTTTAGTGTCTCAGATGCGTAGAGAGCTTCGGGTCTAATTACTGTTGTGTAGTGTCGTATTTTGCAGTTCCACGAGAGACTCTTTTTGTTGTATATGTTTTTTGTTAACTGAAACGCCGTCTCCATTTTCTGGACTCTTGATCTGACAGATTTCTTTTCATTACAATTTTCTGCAATCCATTCACCTAAATATTTAAATTATTTTACTCGAGAGATGTAGTTATTACCAATTTTGAGATCAGAAGGTGCATCTTTGACGTCAGTCATAAATTTTGTTTTTTCAAATGAAATTTGTAATCCTATTTTAGTTGCCTGTTCTTGTAATAATTCTAGCTGTTTCTGTGCATCAGTAATGTCTTGTGCGATCAGTGCCATGTCATCAGCAAATGCTAAACAGTGCAATTCTATGCCCTTATGTCTTGGTCCCAGTCTGTGTGCTGGTGCACCTGCTTTTTCCCATTCTCTAAAAACTTTTTCAAGAGCACAATTGAAGAGCACTGGGGACAGTACGTCCCCTTGTCGTACTGCTGTGTCTATTTCAAATTCTGTGCTCAATTCTCCCATAAATTTTACTTTGGATTTGGTCTCCGTGAGTGTTTCTTTTATGATGTTTGTTGTTTTTTGATCTAGTCCAAATTCTGCTAATACTTCAAAAAGGGATTCTCGGTCTATACTGTCATATACTTTTTTAAAGTCGACAAACGTGATGACATAACTTTTGTTTGAAGTACTATGTAAATATTTCATTGAGTTTTTCAAGTTAAGGATCTGTTCTACGCAAGATCGACCTTTTCTGAACCCACCTTGGTATTCGCCTAGTTTTGAATCCAGCTGAGGTTCTGCGCGGTTTAGTAGGGCTTTAGACAGAATTTTGTATGTTATTGACAATAAAGAGATTCCATGATAGTTGTTGGGGTCTCTTTTACTTCCTTTTTTGTACAGAGGATGTATGATTGCAGTCTTCCAATCTGTGGGGATTTTTTCAGTTTTCCAGATTTCATGTATAATTTCTTTGAGTTTTGCAATAAGATTTTCTCCTGCATTTTTCCATAATTCTGCGGTGATTTCGTCTTCTCCTGATGCTTGGTTATTTTTCAGTGACTGAATTATCTCTTTAATCTCTTGTAAACTTGGTGGCTTTGAGTCTGGGTTTCGTTGTGTACGATGGAACTCAAATTTTTCTGCAGGCTTTTCACAATTCAGTAATTTAGAAATGTATTTTGCAAGAATTTCACAGTTTTCGGTGTTGGTATGAGCAATTTCCCCATGGTCATTTTTGAACTGGAGTGATGGAGGAGAGTACTTTGTTAATTTTTGTTTGAATACTTTGTAGAAATTTCGGGAATTGTTATTCTTGAAATCATTTTCTATGTCTTGCAATTTTTTGTCTTCGTGTTGTTTACGGACTGTTCGTATTGCTTTTGTGACTGTTTTCCTGGTATCTTTGAGACCTTCCAGGGTCTTTTCATTTTTTTTTTGCACAACCAATTTTGCCACGCCTGTTGTCTGAGATTTATCAGTTGGTCACACTCATCTGTCCACCATTGGTGTTTACGTGTTCTTGTTTGCGGTGCTACAGTTTCAGCTGCATTTAAAAGTCCTGCTTGCAGTGGGTGCCAATTTTGTGGTTTTAAATATTGCGTTTCTTTTGTAAATTGTTCACTGCCATTTATCTTTTGTACATCATATTTACGGTGTGGAGATTTATTAGTGAATTTTCTTTTTTCTGGAATGACATCTAGGGAGAATTTTGTTGGGTAATGGTCGGAATCTAGGTCTAGTCCATTAAGGACTTTAAGTTTCATGATTTCTACTGTATTTACGCGGGAGATCATTACATGATCCAACTGATATTCACCTAGTAATGGATTAGGTGAGATCGAAGTTTTCGTTTTCGAGGCTCTTTTCTTGAAAAATGTTGATTTGAAAAATAGGTCATGGTTTTTGCAGATTTCAATGAGTCGCATGCCATTCCGGTTGGTCTGTGTATGCCCTGACCATTTACCTACCCAATATCGATATTTCTTTTCTTTACCGATTTGTGCATTGAAATCGCCCATAAGGATTTTGACATACTTGTTTATTTTTATTTATTTGTTTTTTGCTTCGAATGATTGTTCCTGTCATACCTCCGAATTTTGACTGTTCCTGCTGGAACACCCTGAATATATCGAAACAAACTAAAAACGCATATAAGTGCTAAAGGAATGTATCGTACAAAATTACCATTCACATTACTATTATAATAATTTTACTGTGAACGCATTATAGGGGATTCAGTTTCATTGCAGTCTTCGCAGTTTTGGAAGAATTATTTAAATGATCTTATTATTATGTTGCATAGAACAGATGACAATAATGATAAAAAATACATTTGGAAGCAGCAAAAGGAAACTTCATTTCATCCACCAAAGCATTTCAAACAAATATAATTGCGAGCAGTGAGATCGCTATCAGCCACAATATTCGTGAGGAAAAACTAAGTATGAGGCAAGGCGACTCGGTGTCCATGATGGCAGCCCACGAACATATTACAGTAGTTGTGATCCTTGTTAAACAGTTTCTTCGGAATTTTAGCCCATCTGCCCCCGTTTTGCTTCATGAACCGTCCTATTAATAGACATATTTCTACATTGTTCTCTTGTTGCAGCATTTAAACTAGTGCGTGGGAGATCAAATCAAGCTGCATAATAATTCAATACATTTTGTGATTTTTGTAGAGTCCACAAACAGCAATTAATATTCTGTATGTCAGTGTTTCCAAATTAACTATCCATTACCGTCCACTGGCCAACAACCAGCCTTCCATAACTGCTCTCCTCCTAATGATATACGGAAACTCGCTGGTTATTAAAACACATCTAAACTCTCGTTCTCATAGAATATTATCAGAATTAAATACTATTAAACCTTTCCTTGTAAATACGTAAAAATTATTTTTAGATTTAATAAAAATTAACCAAAACATAAAATACAGCAAAATTATATGGGTTCAGTCTCTGAGAGTGACGCATTACATTGTAAATAAACATTAGTTTGCGAATCAATCTTACTGACATATGTACAGGTCTACAGCGTTATCATCATGTTCTGTAGAAGCTCTCAGGACGAAATGTCTTACCAAATGTGAGGCATATTGTTCTGTGTGTGTGTTAATCGTAATTGTTAATATTAAATTAATTGTTTAATTACCTTAGTATATAGTATAATTCACAACAGGTTGTATATAAAACATATGTAGAATAAACAGGAACAGACAAAGAAACCTGAAACTACCAAATTTAAAAGTTATTTAACAAGTATTCCCACTAAACGTTTCTTTTCCCTTAGAAACTTTTCAGAAGAAAAAATATATAATGTAACGACCTATAACGATTCAACAAAATGAATTCTCATTTCATTTTATAGTAGGTGAGCCTAGTGAAATAATGCCGCTATAACTTTCCTCTTTAAAGCCGTTGTTTGGTGCAGAGATATGATAAATTACATTCTCGTGGGGTGAAGCGTTGAATCCATATGGGACGACGTAATGTTTACCAACGTCATTGTATGTAATAATTTCTTTTAACTACTCTTTAAATGTTTTAGTTTTGGTATGTGGTACACTGTTCGGAATATTTGCTCAGTATTGGAAGTAGTTCGTTTGGTGATTGAAAAATGATACAGTCACTGCATTTACATTTCTCCATGATGTATTAGTCACGGTAAGAGGCACACAAGTGCCTCCATTATAATAAGAAGGGTTCTGGGAACCCCGTGTAGCAGTACTGAAGCATATGAAAATTTTTGTGCACGTTAAATACAATCTGAGGAGTAAAATTAGTTTTGCGTTATTTCATTATCTCAAAAGTAAAGTACTAAAATTTTAGTGATTCATAAAGTTCTTTTCACATAAGTGACATTTCCTGCTGTGTCAGGGAAAAAGAAGCGAGCCAGCGGAGAAATATTCTTATCGGCGAGCAACAAAGGCGAATATACTCCAGTTTAAAAGACTGACTGAAAAATGAGGTACCAGCTGCCTCATTTACTTTCTTAATCACCTTAAAATATTTTCTCAAGAATTTTTCCATGCGAACATATGAGCGATTAGTTATACGAGACGGATGGTAACAGTGGCAGTGGCAAAGAGACAGAAAAGTAACAAATACTGATAGCATACAACAGCTCTAATATAGAAAGTGAAGGGGTCAATAGCAGCTCGAGAGAAAGAGAGGAACGCAGTGGTAGTGGAACGTAGTTGATAGCAAGAGAACAGTGCTAGCAAAAGAGTGAAGAAGGCAGTGCCAGTGAGAGAGGAGGAGAATATGGAAGTGGGTGAGAGCCAGTGACAGTGAGAGACAAAATCAGTGACAATGACAACGAGGAAGAGAGAGATGGTGAGAGTGAGCAGAGGCAGCAGCAGTGGGAAGACATTAGTAAGAAGAGAATACAAGAGGGAACAGAGACAGTGAGAGGAGACAGGAGTAGTAGGACAGGGCGAAGGAGGCTGTCACTGTGGGACAGGAGACAGCGACATATAGATAGACACAAGGACATAATGACAATGAGTTTGTTTGAATGAGTGAGTGGTACTGGACAGGAAGGTGTGGAAGGGCACGAGCGACTTACAGCGATGGACTAGGTTGTGTGACTGATTAGCTGTTCAGGGAGCTTATAGCAATGATAGGTGAGTTGCATGTTAAAAATAGCAGAATATGACCGCATGCCAAAATATTTGGGAAAGTTTTTAAATATGCTGAAGAAGGTAGAATGAGGCAGATGGTATCTCACACTTCAAGAGTCCTTTAGACACGAGCACATTCGTATTTACTGTGCTTCAACAGGAGGATTTTTCCTCTGGTTCTACTGTACACCGTTTGATGTTATTTAATTCCGAATCCAATCCACATCTACATCTACATCTATATGGTTACTCTGCAATTCACACTTATGAGACTGGCAGAGGGTTGTCCCTACGTAGGTGGGTGTCAACAAAATATTTTCGCATTCTGAAGAGAAAGTTGGTGATTGAAATATCGTAAACAGATCTCGCCGCAAAGAAAATCACCTTTATTTCAGTGACTGCCACCCCAACTCGCGTATCAAATCAGCGACACTCTCACCCCTATTCTGCGATAACACGAAACGAGCTGCCCTTCTGTTCAGCTTTGGATGTCCTCCGTTAATCCTACCTGGTAAGGATCCCACACCGCGCAGCACTATTCCAGCAGAGGACGAGCAATTGTAATGTAGGCTGTCTCCGTAGTGGGTTTGTCGCTTCTTCTAACTGCTCTTCCAACAAAGCGCAGTCTTTGTTTCGTCTTCCCCACAATATTATCTATGTGGTCTTTCCAATTTATGTTGCTCGTAATTGTAATTCCTAGGTATTTAGTCGGATTGACAGCCCTTAGATTTGTGCGATTTACGCCGGCGGTGTGGCCGAGCGGTTCTTGTCTGAAACCGCGAGACCGCTACGGTCGCAGGCTCGAATACTGCCTCCGGCATGGATGTGTGTGCTGTCCTTAGGTTAGTTAGGTTGAAGTAGTTCTAAGTTCTAGGGGACCGATGACCTCAGATGTTAAGTCCCATAGTGCTCAGAGCCATTTGAACCATTTTTGTGCGGTTTATCGTATACCCAAACTTTATCGGATTTCTTTTAGTACCCATGTGGATGACATCGCACTTTTCTTTGCTTAGTGCCAGTTGCCACTTTTCGCACCATACAGAAATTCTCTCTAGATCATTTTGTAATTGGAATTGGTCGTCTGATGATTTTACTACATGGTAAATTACAGCGTCATCTGCAAATAATCGAAGGGGGCTGCTCACATTATCACCTATATCATTTATGTAAATCAAGAACAGCAGAGGGCCTATGACACTACCTTGCGGAACGCCAGATATCACTTCTGTTCGACTCGATGATTTACCGTGTATCACTACGAACTGTGATCTCTCTGAGAGGACGTATCTATGAACTATAAATAAGATGAAGTTGGAGTCTAAGGGTCACATTATTGTACACTGGGCGATCAAAAAGTTTCTGTTCGAAGTCCGTACAATCCAGAATCAGTATGCCAATCGGAAAAAAATCGTCCTGAAGAATTAGGCTCTCATCCAACCGACTCAGCAGGTTGAAGGTAATCTTTCGGTAAGACATCATGTTTCGCTGCATAAAGAAGTCCGTAAATACCTGCTGCACATCCTCGTCCGACAGGAATTGTCGTCATTTAAATGAACTTTTTAAGGGGATAAAGGCGTGGTAAGCGCGTGGGGAGAGATCAGGTCTACAGGGAGGACGCTCGAGTATCTCCCACTTGCCGGTAATGGACGACGCTTGCCTCCCAAATCGACCGGCCTCTTGTGTCGAACCGCGATCAGCGTTCAGCGGCCAACAACGGTGGTTTTCGACAGACGTGCTACCCCATACACATTCTTGATTCTCCCATGGATGTCTGCTGGTTTTTGTCCTTCGGCAGCCAAGAAGAGAATAACAGTACATTAATCATATTTGCAAATTTGATAATAACATCGCCGTAGTTAACGTTCCGAGTTTATCGCACACATGTCGGAAAGACATGCATGTCACACGTATCCGTTGTCTACATGTCGGTGCTTATATACCCCCGACGGAGGCTCGCTACGTTTCGTATACCCTACTGCAACATCCTCAAAAGGAAACAGGAAGGTCAGAAACAGTCTGGAAAACTTTTAAGTCTTGTAAGTGCGTTCAGCGTATGTAGCGCCGAGAAATAGTTATTTAAAAAAATGCAATAACTTCACACCTACTTCGCAGTACTGACAACTTCCACATGTGTAACAACTGTCTTACTTACTATCTCTGACATCGGAAAGATGCGGTAATACTTCCCTTGAAACAGGTATTGGCATGACTAGTCGTATAATGGAATAGCTGCACATCTGTCATAAAGTGAAAGCTAGCCAAAATTCTAGAGCAGATGATCAGGAATTATAATTTTAACTGAGAAGAAATTGTTTAGCATACAGATTAGTGAGATACATCTCCTACATATTTACTCATACAAGCGCCAATAAATAAATGAAACCGCTTACGCCTTTATAGGCGCAAAATGTTTATTTAACTTCGCAGTTTGTATCGACTGTCACTACTGTCAGACTAGAGACAGCGAATTCTGGTGGCCAGCGAAAAGATAAATGTAATCACACTAAAATTATTACTACCGCTGTGAAAAATCTCTGAAAATACACTTAACAAATCTATGTCATCCATTAGCCTTTGCCATGTTTTGCTTTTGTACAGCGTGTTTCATAAATGATGGTCAATATTCAGGGATAGGACAGGAATGAGGATTCGGAACAAAAAAGTCAAGTAAACATCGTCTCTAAAACGTATTCCTTAAGAGCTACGAGCAAATCTTGATTTTCGATACTGTGAAACAAATCTATTCTACTGCATGCTCTTTGCTGTTCATATTTTGGGAAGTTGTAACACGGACCAAAACAACAAAAGGTATACAGTAAACATACAGTCTCAAAAGCATATTTTCAGGGCTATGAGCGCTTGTTCATCTTTTCTACTTTGAAACACAACCCTCCTAATGAACAGGTGCTCATAACTTTTAATGTATGCATTTTACAACACTTTTTTTCTAGTTTTCCCCCATGCTACCACTTCCCAAAATATGGAAAGCAAAGATCTTGCAGTAGAAGAGATTTGTTTGACGGTATCGAAGATCACGAATTGCTCATAGCTCTCATGATATGCGTTTTAGAGCCCACATACTTGACTTTTTGTTTCGTATGATTCCTTTGATATCCCTGAATACTGACCATTAGTTCTGAAACATCATGTATAAATTATGTGCTTGATATAGCTTCGTAACCTTAAGCCAAGATAATTAATTTCTGTGGCCGTAGATAGTTAGTGGAATAAGCAAGCGAAGAATTGTGTGCGAGGTAACTGCCATAAGAAGGCGCACGTTCCTAGGGTAGGGGAATTTAGGAAAGCAATAGAGACTCTAAGAATTCTATGACGTTCTACCAATGTGTCATGTATTCAAATAGGACAAAATGAAGACGTTACCAAATCATCAGCAAGACACATGACTACAAGAGGGAAAACTGAAGGAAATTTTGGCGCTTGTTTGATTACTACTCACTTACAAATATTGCAATAATTTTGTTGCAGGTCCATCTCTCTCCTGCAGACGACAATGAGCGTGCCAATATTTTTCGTCCTTGTTATCAACATCGTTAACCTGTGCGGAAATCTATTTATTTCCATCGTGGTGAGTAAATAAGTAAATAATTTCTGCATGATAAAGAGCAAAAAAAAAATTCTCAGGAACCGCACAACATTGTCCTCACAACAAATTAGAAGAGAATTTTATAGAATGCATTTGACAAAGATTACTACAAGATAACAGAAAAAACTTTCCTGTGAAACACACTCGCGCAATTGACGTAATACTATCCTGTATTTTGAAACGTTGCAAACAACTGCTGTCGTTGTATGAACGGCAGGAAAGCTGCTTTCCCTTTACTTCCTGTTTCTGAGTTTCATTCGTTCTTCCTGCTGTGAAATATTTGATTGTTGTTCAGGTTTGAAGAGGCAGTAGAGTAAGAGCTTCTTGTGTACATACATCTCCCGCTCCTAATTGCATCCTACTTTAATTGACCAGCATTTTCACTGCATCTAATATTCCAGAAGAGCGAATGTTTCTTCCAGAGATGTGGAAGAATCTCCTAGCGGCTGAAACTTTCTTCCTTTCATAATTTATGAACTGAAGACAGTCCTTCTATTGCGATCTCCCATGTCCATGTTTGAGTCACTGTCTATGGCAGAGTACAACCTACCCACCCGAATCACAAGTACGATGTTGCTCAGAACTATTCACAACCACAGATTTTTGCTGGAGCGACATACGTTGCGCCACGAAAGATGTAGTAGGATGATACAGCTTCTTGCTCCAAGAGCTGGCATGCAATCTGGTAGCTGCGTTTGAACACACAATGGCCACAGATGCTTCAACATTATTTTAGAAAATGGCTGATAACGAAATGAGAATGACAGTTGCCATTTATGCAGTCATTACCGCAGTGGACGTGGACGAAGAAAAGAAGATGGTGAAGTAGACCTTGGACTTTAAGACGTAATGACGGCGGTCGCGAATTTCCCAGTCCATTGCACGATGAAGTGAGGTGTGTCGACACGCAGTGCTACAAAAATAGTTTAAGGATGGAGGAGACGGAATTCTTGACATTGTACAGTAGGTCCACGAATAAGGAAGAAAACCACAGTTATGCGAGAACGTATCTTAGCTTCATAGAGGTAAGTAGCTATCTTTACATATCAATGTACCGTATTACTAGAATGCTGTACGTACAGTACATATGTGTAAACTTGAAACTATTTCCACAATTTTCTTTAGCTTAACGTTAACACTGAGATTTTCTCCTACTGCAGAAAACTAAGGAAGCCTAATGTTTTCATTCAGAATCTCTTTAAGCAGGAGATTTTTAATTATTATTGAAACTTGTGAAGTAGTTACGAGTGCTTGAAGGATTTATAAAAAAAAGGTATGTTGATTTTCTTAAATTCCTTGAGAAAGTAATTTAACACAAAGAACCCGTGAAATAACCTTTTTTTCAGCAAGAAGCATTTTTAAGGTGTGCTTCCGCCACACATTTTTCATTCAGTGCTCATCTTTATTAGTTACGTTTAGTTAACTCTCAAAGCTATAGCATTCCATTTATTCTGCTTACTTCATTTGAAATAGCAGTGGATTCTTTAAAGTGGAATACTTAACAATTTCCAAAAAATATCCTACCCACCTCTCAGCTCCACCCATGTACAAGCATAATCACACATTTTTTATAGTCTGGCAATTGTATTGAAAATCTCGGCATACGTTGTAAAAGTTTATGATCAGAACTGAACCTTAGAATTTATAGGCCCGAAATGCACCCCCCGCCCCTCTCCCCCGAGAAATTTTCCCACAAAATCAGTCCATTTCATAATTCATAATTTTCTCTTGTTTGAGATAAATGTGTCTATCACACAGTGATCCCAGAGTTAAAGATCACACTTGTTTTTCAGTTGAAGTGTGTATGAAAGTCCTAGTGACATATTCACATCAGATTTTCTCTGTTTCTGGCATCAACAGCTGAAAATGAATGGAAACATGTATCAAAACAGTTGGAAGACATACAGAACTTTCCAAGTCGTCTTGGTGCTCTAGATTGGATCAATGGAATTCCGACCAGCAAACTGTATGGCATGGTTGGTTGCTTGGGGAAGGAGACCAGACAGCGTGGTCATCGGTCTCATCGGATTAGGGAAGGATGTCGGCCGTGCCCTTTCAGAGGAACCATCCCGGCATGTGCCTGGAGTGATTTAGGGAAATCACGGAAAAACTAAATCAGGATGGCCGGACGCGGGATTGAACCGTCGTCCTCCCGAATGCGAGTCCAGTGTCTAACCACTGCGCCACCTCGCTCGGTACTGTATGGCATGATGCTACCACAATTACAAAGGAGGTAGAGTTCGTGTTACTGGCTTTAGTTGACGTAGAGGGTAAATTTACATGTGTGGCTTTAGGTTGTAAGCGAAGGGTTGGTTATGACGGAGTGTTTCGGAACGGTACCCCCTGTGAAAGTCTCACTGGTACTGAATATTTAATGAACATACCTCCACCATGATGTTATCAGGATTTGAAACTGCAGTGCTTCGTTGTAGCCGAAGAAGCTTTTCCCTTATCAGACCATGTAATGAAGCCGTATACGAAAATCTTTATGCGCCAACAAAACAATTAATTGTCTTTTGGAAGAGTGAGAAAAAGTTCTGAAAATGCTTTCCGGATACTGAATAACATGTTCAGGATTACCCTTTTGAAAATAGAGCTATCTGCTGAAATTGTAGAGAAAATAACGCCCTCTGCTTGTGTGCCAAATAATGTCTTACTGGACATATGTGGAAGTATTTACGTTGAACAACTAGAAGAGAAAGAGGACACAAATCAAAGTGTTATCATTCTAGGAGAATGATAGTGAAATAATCTGAGGGGTATACGAAGATTAGGTCAACAGAGGTCAGTCAAAGAAGCTAGGAAATTAAGGGACGCTCTTCAGGAATATTTAAACACCACCGTATGACAGTGGCAGTGGAAACTGTAAAAAAGAAAAAAATCAGCACTGACACAGAGCTACTGCTTAAAAGTAATAAATGTCATTTATGATTCAAAAGTGAATATGGTATGCAGTAGAGTCATGTTATTCATAAATTAACTCAGCTGGTACTAGAAGTAGATTTTGTAATTTAATTTTGCTGTAATTACTTTTCACAGTAAAAATAATGCACTGTATTCAACTTGTATTTTATGTATATTATGCAATGGCATTTTAATGAAAATAAACAAAGGAATATGTTGTTACTCATTATTGCTCAACTCTTATTCTTGCACATTATAAATCGCGTTAAATATCTCTCTCTAATCTTTCATCACCTGTGCTTTACCTTTAATTTTATAGATAAGCAGTTACAAAGACTTCAGCAACAGCTGGAGCGTTTCCGTCTTCAGAGGAACGATTCTTCCTTTATGTCTGTTTGATGATGACACTTCAATGTGAACTGCTGTATGGTGATGACGATGATGTTGTTTTAAATGGATGGCCATTCACTCCCCTACAATTATGAAATCCTCACTAACATCAACGGGAGTGTTTGGGATCTCAGTGAGATGATAGTCATCCTGAAGGAAACTCTACACAGCTCACAGTGTTTGCTTTATAATTTCTTTGGTTGGATATTTATGTGCAGAACGAGACATTGTGAACTACCATAGAGTCCGACCTTAGGTACACATAGTATCTTGTTCAAAGTTGCAAAGGAGAAAAAGACGATACGAGAGGGTTTCGAACCCGCATTGTTTAGAATGAAAACTAATGTACAAGACAGCTGTGGTATTCAGACACACAGCAGAGCTGAGTGTATAGCTCGTAAAGAGCCCGTAGTCAAACCCTAGGTATTGGTTTAGTTTTTCTCCTGCTGTACTAATCACAGGAGAAACTGGAGGGGAAAACATTACATACTGTGAGGTTAGTAGTTTTACTGTAGTCCACGTTTGTGAGAATTATATGCTGCCAGTCCCTTTCCTTGTGTGGACATGGTCTTGCAAAAACCGAAGTTTCTGAAAATACCACACCGTGGATTCATACATGTAAGCACATCCCATACCACTCTTCGTCGAATCATTTTACTTTATTAACTTCTGTCACAAGGCTTGTTCGTAAACTTATCACCCTTACTACAATCTCGGCATGAGACGAAAACCTAACCTCTTTCAGTGAATCAACTATTTTGTCGACTGAGTATTTCCTGTCTCGTTTACTGTGATATGAGGATGATTCTGTGTCGTAAAGACATGTTTCGTGCCTATATGCCTCAAGAAGAATGTCTATAGCGTCCTTGGACCACTCTATTACTACACACTGCACTACATATAACAAAAACAGACAGACCTACATGTTCAAAAGGCAGCCATATGGCGTGGAAGCCCCCAAATGGAACGGTGGGCAACCATTCACACGAAGCAATTCACTCGGTACCTATGTCGCGACGCAAAAAATGTCTCCGCCTCTACAGGGCTAAAGCTAGTATAAGGTGTAAATACGCAATTTTTCGGATAGCTTTTCTGACCTAAGTTACAGCCTAGGTACGACTCGAACTATAGCTTTTTTCGAATGCTAATACTTTCTGACTGCACTGTGGCAGTTAAAATAACGTCCGTTAGTCAAACTAAATTTGTGACGAGTCGAGAATCCCTGACATCTCACTCGATGACTGCTTAAATTAAACTGATATCGAATATCAGGATGTCAGTGGTCTCTACCACTGATCATACGGTCTTGGTGAGCAGACAATATTTATACTCCATACGACTCCGAACTGTACAGTTGCAGTCATTATTGACGTCGACAGAGTCTTCGGTGATGTACGGTGGTCTGTGATGTATGTGTGCCGGGACCCAAAATGTCTATACCAGCGATACTAAAAGAGTTCTCTGAAGAGCCCTGGGGATTTCCAAAGGTTCTCCGAGGGCCCCACAAGACAATATCAACTTAAAGAACAAAGTACATCGTGTCTTGTCATATAAAGAAAAAAACAGCTCTTATAAATATCAGGTCGGTGTGGGTTGTAAAAAGGTTATTTTTTTCTCGGTGCGACAAACACCACAATAAATCTCAATACCGCTACACTACTAACAAAAGAATTTAGCTTGTACGAAAAGTTATGTGGTGACTTGATACACGTCACTACACATATTCTTTCTCTCTTTCTCTCTCACTTCATTGCTGACAAGGCACATCTCTCGGCTAGAACAAGAATTCGTATTTAAACATTTGTACACAGACCACTCTCAGACTTCTAACCACGCCCGTGACAGTGTATGATTGTGCTGCTCTTGGTCTGTTCACAATAGCACTTCGTGTCTTAGAGAAGTACTGGGGTTATCACGCCAGTCAGTGATACCTCATCAACTAGTATATGTTTATCATTATTGTCAGACATAAACAGCAGAAATGAACGAAACCATTAATGCTTGGAACGTTTTAAATACTGGGGCCTCCAAGTTAACAAGACGTTATCCGAAGAAAGACGGTGTAGGACAGGATTATGTCACATTCGCAATGTTTTCAGTGGCTCTGGTTATTCAGAAACAAGAATATTCATTTGAATGCTCAACCGAAGTTAACATTGGGCAGGATAATGGACGAAGAAAATGTCTTTATAGGCGTTAAATCGGTTAATAGTGTTGAGATTGTAGTGCTAACAGAAGTGGCGGAAACAGTACTCTTCGAGGAGATGTTAACAGATCTGGTGACTATGAACTTGCCCAGAAAACAAACCTGATACTAGTATTTTAACAAAATTTTCGGAAGAACGTCTTGAACGTATATGTGACGATTATCATACACCTCCACTTAAAGTTGCATTCTACAGCTATTTATTGGAGAGGAATATAAAAAAAGGAATATATAAACTATATAACAAGGAAAATCAATGTCAAAGGGTATTGGATTATGTTTAGGAAAAATTACGTAATGAAAATCCATTTCGAGGGAAAAAGGCAATCAAAATTCGTCCATTAATGGCACCTGAAATTCTTGGCAAATCAAACAGCAAGAGAAACTGGGCACACAGAATTTAAATGTTCCGCAGCTTTCATCTCAAGAAAGAGTACAGAATGTGTCGTAGATTCATCACAGCTCTCATGACAGAGAGAAATCTACAGGAATATCAAGATATTCGCCAGTCGGGGGCTCTTTATGCCGAAGAAGAAAACCAGAAAGCTGCAGCTTTTCAGATACAGCCACAGTGCCCTTGGAACACTGATCAAAGTGGACTCAATTACAAACTATCTTCTGGTGCGATACTGCATAAAAAAGGGGAAAAGTCAAGTTACCCTGGTCCACTCTGCACGCAATAGAACTCGCAGTTATACGATAGACGTTGAGCTTTCAGTGAGCAGACACGTTACAAAAACTGTATATTTGTTTTCAGGAAAAATTTGTGGCCGAAAGTTAAAAGCGTTATTGAAGACAATCTTGCACCAAACATATGTTTGGCGGCTAGCACAAATCGAAATGTCAAAGGGTTATTTAAAATCCTTTCTCACGAATGCTGTTAATGACAGTGTCGCAAATAACCAGGAGAGTATACTACTTTGTAATTCTTGGAGTGCTCACAAGGACACAACAATACTAAATGATTCATTTACGGGAAAAGACATAGAATGTATGATCATTCCGTCAAAAACAACTAAGCAATTACAACTTTTGGATGCAGATTTCTTCCTGCAATATGAAATGTATCCAAGAATAACAACAGACTTTATGCGGTGACTTCGAAACTGAATTAGGGAATAGTATTTTCGTAATGAAATTGAATTCCATTTTTCCTAACCAGGTGCCTGCTCCAGTGTATCATCCTACGGTTCAATGTTCCTGGCAAGCGGTTAGATACAATACTCCCACACATTGATGGTGGAAAGAATGTGATTGAAGTGACACTGGATTTTATAGCTCAAGAATGTGATTCTGAAGATTATCCAGATACTGCTTTCGCCAAATGTACCTGCTACGATTTTGCATATTTTTCGTGCATAGCCCGATAGTGGGCAAATAGAGGGTAGCAAAATCGAGTGCTCTCACCGTCCTAATGTCAGTGGTACGTGAAGCTTCTAATAGAATGAGAACACCGAATTCCTATTCGAGACGAGACGCGTTCCATTATGGTCTCCTCTCCATCTCTCTCTGATCCACATACACCTCGAACCATATCGAAGGAATTTGTCGCTTCACTATCTATGCTGTACTGCCAGAGGCTATATAATGCAGGGCAACACAGCACAGAGTACAGTTCCTACTGAATTTTGCGATTCAAAGTCCAATTTGGCAAAGTGAAACCGCGTACCGCGCTTAGAACAGAATATATTTATTCGTGTTTGATACTGACTACAGTTGTAACATTCTATATTTCGTTCTGATAATGTTTAACGTCTATCATATTTAGCTGTTAATTTTAAAGGATGTTGTTGTTGTTGCGGTCTTCAGTCCTGAGACTGGTTTGATGCAGCTCTCCATGCTACTCTAACCCTGTGCAAGCTTCTTCATCTCCCAGTACCTACTGCAGCCTACATCCTACTGAATCTGCTTAGTGTATTCATCTCTTGGTCTCCCTCTACGATTTTTACCCTCCACGCTGCCCTCCAATAATAAATTGGTGATCCATCGAGTCTCAGAACATGTCCTACCAACCGATCCCTTCTTCTAGTCAAGTTGTGCCACAAACTCCTCTTCTCCCCAATTCTATTCAACACCTCCTCATTAGTTATGTGATCTACCCATCTAATCTTCAGCATTCTTCTGTAGCACCACATTTCGAAAGCTTATATTCTCTTCTTGTCCAAACTGGTTATCGTCCATGTTTCACTTCCATACATGGCTACACTCCATACAAATACTTTCAGAAACGACTTCCTGACATTTAAATCTATACTCGATGTTAACAAATTTTTCTTCTTCAGAAACGCTTTCCTTGCCATCGGCAGTCTACATATTATATCCTCTCTACTTCGACCATCGTCAGTTATTTTGCTCCCCCAATAGCAAAACTCCTTCACTACTTTAAGTGTGTCATTTCCTAATCTAATTCCCTCAGCATCACCCGACTTAATTCGACTACATTCCATTATCCTCGTTTTGCTTTTGTTGATGTTCATCTTATACCCTCCTTTCAAGACACTGTCCATTCCGTTCAACTGCTCTTCCAAGTCCTTTGCTGTCTCCGACAGAATTACAATGGCATCGGCGATCCTCAAAGTTTGTATTTGTTCTCCATGGATTTTAATACCTACTCCGAACTTTTCTTTTGTTTCCTTTATTGCTTCCTCAATATACAGATTGAACAACATCGGGGATAGGCTACAACCTGTCTCACTCCCTTCCCAACCACTGCTTCCCTTTCATGCCCCTCGACTCTTATAACTGCCATCTGGTTTCTGTACAAATTGTAAATAGCCTTTCGCTGCCTGTATTTTACCCCTGCCACCTTCAGAATTTGAAAGAGAATATTCCAATCAACATTGTCAAAAGCTTTCTCTAAGTCTACAAATGCTAGAGACGTAGGTTTGCGTTTCCTTAATCTTTCTTCTAAGATAAGTCGTAAGGTCAGTATTGCCTCACGTGTTCCAACATTTCTACGGAATCCAAACTGATCTTCCCCGAGGTCGGCTTCTATCAGTTTTTCCATTCGTCTGTAAGGAATTCGCATTAGTATTTTACAGCTGTGACTTATCAAAATGATAGTTCGGTACTTTTCACATCTGTCAACACCTGCTTTCTTTGGGATTGGAATTATTATATTCTTCTTGAAGTCTGTGGGTATTTCGCCTGTCTCATACATCTTGCTCACCAGATGGTAGAGTTTTGTCAGGCCTGGCTCTCCCAAGGCTGTCAGTAGTTCTAATGGAATATTGTCTATTCCGGGGCCTTGTTTCGACTAAGGTCTTTCAGTGCTCTGTCAAACTGTTTACGCAGCATCATATCTCCCATTTCATCTTTATCTACATCCTCTTCCATTTCCATAATATTGTCCTCAAGTACGCCGCCCTTGTGTAGACCCTCTATATACTCCTTCCACCTTTTTGCTTTTCCTTCTTTGCTTAGTACTGGGTTTCCATCAAAGCTCTTTATATTCATACAAGTGGTTCTCCTTTCTCCGAAGGTCTCTTTAATTTTCCTGTAAGTAGTATCTATTTTCCCCCTTGTGAGATAAGCCTCTACATCCTTACATTTGTCCTCTAGCCATCCCTGCTTAGCCAGTTTGCACTTCCTGTCGATCTCATTTTTGAGACGTTTGTATTCCTTTTTGCCTGCTTCATTTACTGCATTCTTATATTTTCTCCTTTCATCAATTAAATTCAATATTCCTTCTGTTACCCAAGGGTTTATACTAGCCCTCGTCTTTTTACCTATTTGATCCTCTGCTGCCCTCACTATTTCATCCCTCAACCCTCAAAGCTACCCATTCTTCTTCTACTGTATTTCTTTCCCCCATTCCTGTCAATTGTTCCCTTATGCTCTCCCTGAGACTCTGTACAACCTCTGGTTCTTTCAGTTTATCCAGGTCCCATCTCCTTAAATTCCCACCTTTTTGCAGTTTCTTCAGTTTTAATCTACAGTTCATAACCAATAGATTGTGGTCAGAGTCCACATCTGCCCCTGGAAATGTCTTACAATTTAAAACCTGGTTCCTAAATCTCTGTCTTACCATTATATAATCTATCTGATACCTTTTAGTATCTCCAGGATTCTTCCAGCTATACTTAGCTATGATTAAGTCATGCTCTGTGCAAAATTCTACAAGGCGGCTTCCTCTTTCATTTCTTCCCCCCCAATCCATATTCACCTACTATGTTTCCTTCTCTCCCTTTTCCTACTGACGAATTCCAGTCACCCATGACTATTAAATTTTCGTCTCCCTTCACTACCTGAATAATTTCTTTTATCTCATCATACATTTCATCAATTTCTTCGTCATCTGCAGAGCTAGTTGGCATATAAACTTGTACTACTGTAGTAGGCGTGGGCTTTGTGTCTATCTTGGCCACAATAATGCGTTCACTATGCTGTTTGCAGTAGCTTACCCGCACTCCTTTTTTTTATTCATTATTAAACCTACTCCTGCATTACCCCATTTGCTTTTGTATTTATAACCCTGTAGTCACCTGACCAAAAGTCTTGTTCCTCCTGCCACCGAACTTCAATAATTCCCACTATATCCAACTTTAACCTATAAATTTCCCTTTTTAAATTTGCTAACCTACCTGCCCGATTAAGGGATCTGACATTCCACGCTCCGATCCGTAGAACAGCAGTTTTCTTTCTCCTCTTGATTAGTCCCCGCCCGGAGATCCGAATGGGGGACTATTTTACCTCCGGAATATTTTACCCAAGGATAGTATGGAGAATTGCCTTAATGATGTTGCCACAAAATCTTCCATCGACAGTTCAAAGATGGTTCGCCCTCAAGATGCGGCATCAAACAGTTGCATCACGACTATGAGATTCGGGAAGGTGATGTAACGATTTCAAGCTCCATGGATTCAAATAGTAAGATATCTGACAAGTCACTAAAGGTGAAAATGGAAAGTAAGATCAGTCTTACATCATTAGAGTCTTACAAATGTTGACCCAAATATTTGGGTCAACATTTGAAAAAAGTGTAGAATGCAAAGTTGACTATTTTCGAGGAAGGCATCTGCTGGTGCGACAATTAACCCGCCACCCCAGCCCCCTTGGAGTGGGGCAGTAGGCAACTTTAAAATTTCAAATGGGAACGCACATCTTTTATTGCTGAATCAGATTCTGTATAAAAAAACTACGTACATTTTGTCTTAAACATTTGTTTTTGATTCTTGGTAGTTGGCGCTGTAATTCAAGAAAACCCATGTTATCATTTTTTCGTGGAAAATGGTTAAGGGTAAATAAAAAATGAGTTCACTCGTTAGTAAGAAGGATGTTTGGTTAGTTAGTTAGCTAGCCAGATGATTTGTTTAATAATTAAAAGTAGTGTGGCCTCATGACCACGAAACAAACAAAACTTATCCGAATCTGCGGAAAAAATAATATTTGGGTCAACATTTGAAAAACTCTAATTCCTTTCTCTCAAACCCCACCCTAAGGAGAGAGAGGGAGAGTTTTAATTATAGCGAATAAAAATTTGCGAAGTAAATAAGTATTTTTTATTTATCCGTAAACATTTTCCACGCAAAAATGAGAACATGGTTTTTCTTGAATTACAGCGCCCACTACCAAGGATCAAAACAAATGTTTAAGACAAAATGTACGTAGTTTTTTATGTATAATCTGATTCTGAAATAAAAAATGGTCGTTCCCATTTGAAATTTTAAAGTTGCCTCCCGCCCCACCCCCAGGGGGTTAGGGTGGCGTGATAATTTTAGCACCGGCAGATGTTGTTGTTGTTGTGGTCTTCAGTCCTGAGACTGGTTTGATGCAGCTCTCCATGCTACTCTATCCTGTGCAAGCTTCTTCATCTCCCAGTACCTACTGCAACCTACATCCTTCTGAATCTGCTTAGTGTATTCATCTCTTGGTCTCCCTCTACGATTTTTACCCTCCACGCTGCCCTCCAATGCTAAATTTGTGATCCCTTGATGCCTCAAAACATGTCCTACCAACCGATCCCTTCTTCTAGTCAAGTTGTGCCACCAACTTCTCTTCTCCCCTATCCTGTTCAATACCTCCTCATTAGTTCCGTGATCTACCCACCTTATCTTCAGCATTCTTCTGTAGCACCACATTTCGAAAGCTTCTATTCTCTTCTTGTCCAAACTGGATATCGTCCATGTTTCACTTCCATACATGGCTACACTCCATACAAATACTTTCAGAACCGACTTCCTGACACTTAAATCTATACTAGACGTTAACAAATTTCTCTTCTTCAGAAACGATTTCCTTGCCATTGCCAGTCTACATTTTATATCCTCTCTACTTCGACCATCATCAGTTATTTTACTCCCTACATAGCAAAACTCCTTTACTACTTTAAGTGTCTCATTTCCTAATCTAATCCCCTCAGCATCACCCGATTTAATTTGACTGCATTCCATTATCCTCGTTTTGCTTTTGTTGATGTTCATCTTATATCCTCCTTTCAAGACACTGTCCATTCCGTTCAACTGCTCTTCCAAGTCCTTTGCTGTCTCTGACAGAATTACAATGTCATCGGCGAACCTCAAAGTTTTTACTTCTTCTCCATGAATTTTAATACCTACTCCGAATTTTTCTTTTGTTTCCTTTACTGCTTGCTCAATATACAGATTGAATAACATCGGGGATAGGCCACAACCCTGTCTCACTCCTTTCCCAACCACTGCTTCCCTTTCATGCCCCTCGACTCTTATAACTGCCATCTGGTTTCTGTACAAATTGTAAATAGCCTTTCGCTCCTTGTATTTTACCCCTGCCACCTTCAGAATTTGAAAGAGAGTATTCCAGTTAACGTTGTCAAAAGCTTTCTCTAAGTCTACAAATGCTAGAAACGTAGGTTTGCCTTTTCTTAATCTTCCTTCTAAGATAAGTCTTAAGGTTAGTATTGCCTCACGTGTTCCAACATTTCTACGGAATCCAAACTGATCTTCCCCGAGGTCCGCTTCTACCAGTTTTTCCATTCGTCTGTAAAGAATTCTCGTTAGTATTTTACAGCTGTGACTTATTAAACTGATAGTTCGGTAATTTTCACATCTGTCAACACCTGCTTTCTTTGGGATTGGAATTATTATATTCTTCTTGAAGTCTGTGGGTATTTCGCCTTCATTCATCTTGCTCACCAGATGGTAGAGTTTTGTCATGACTGGCTCTCCCAAGGCCATCAGTAGTTCTAATGGAATGTTGTCTACTCCCGGGGCCTTGTTTCGACTCAGGTCTTTCAGTGCTCTGTCAAACTCTTCATGCAGTATCTTATCTCCCATTTCATCTTCATCTACATCCTCTTCCATTTCCATAATATTGTCCTCAAGATGTCCCCCTCGAAAATAATTCACTTTGGATTCTACATTTTTTCGTGTGAAACTTATTTTTCGAGTTATTCTGGTTTTTCAACTTAATATTTACACCCTGTATATTTCCCCAAGTATTTCAATTATTCTGTGCAAATGTGGCTGAATTTCTTGCTTTACGAATTAAAGAATGTGTTTTCTCCAGTTTTAAATTCTGATCACTATCGATACGTAAAACTTTTGAAGTTTCCATCCTAGTTATTATTTCCTCAGTATGTCTTACATTTATAGTTCTTGTGGATACGGTAGACGTTCAGAACTGGACAGGCTGAACCGTTTCACTTTAGAGTGAGAGCATTTGAAGAAGACCTCTCAATAATACCATTGCAGGCATTATTTACCATTTCAGCTGTTGCATCCTTTAAAGTAGATTTTATTTCATGGCAGTGTAAAATTTCCTACCCTTACGTATGTAACTGTGTATTGCTTCATAAAGAACCTATTATTGTATGTGATACCATTTATTATTGCGTTTGCGTGAGAGTGAATTACTGTAAACCTACTAATACTGTGATATTTGTCGCACTGACAGCTGTTACAGAGAGACGGAAACCTTTCAAAAGCTTCGAAAGCGCTTCTGACGATACCTCCTCTCCTGTGCGAGACTGGAATGTTTTGCATATTTGGCCATGCCTTAACCGATCAGGTGAGTAGCTTATATTAATTGTCAACAGTGGGGAAATACTACCCTGTCACCATCGTTAGCTCTAGGTCGAGCTACTTTCACGTCATTTTACTCGCGAAAACAGTCCTAATTATTCATAAGAAATAATGTATTTTGGGAATTCATATGCTGTCAGGTTTGCGAGAGAGGATGTGAAAGGGAAGTACTAATAAGCACTTCTTGCTAGTTTCTGCTTCTACATGTAGTCATTTTTCATGTTGGCTACCACGCCTAATTACCACATCACCATTTAAAAAATCACACCACTGAAAAGGTAATGCCTCGAAAAATTCGAAACGCAGACTTGAACTTCGATCTCTCACATTTTCTTCCGGCATGCACAGCGTAATCCAGACTGAAACCTTCCTACTGCGAGTTTGCTAGTTGCTGGGGTTCAACTACAAACCATGCAACCTGGAAGTCACCGGTCACAAAGGCATTAGACATAATTATTATAGCTGAACAGCACTCTAACTCAAGTCCCATTAATAATTTGTTAATAATTAGCTCATTACGCTCTCAAATGTAGCCCCACTGTCAGGCTGAGATGAATATGCGCCCGCCTCCGTAGCCAATCGGTAAACATCTCTGACTGCTCTGCGGTGGATCAAGATTCAACACCCGGTTGTGCCAGTAGTTCTTGATCGATGAAAAGGTGCACTCAGGATTGTGAGGCGAACTCATAAGCTACTTGAATGAGAAGTAGCGGCTGTAAGGACTTAAAGACTCACAAAGGCTGCGAGAACAGTTTGTTAACTCCAGTCCGCAGCTCATTGTCTTGTGGTAGCGTTCTCGCTTCCCAAGCCAGTGTTCGCTGGTTCGATTCCCGGCGGGGTCAGGGATTTTCTCTGCCTCGTGATGACTGGTCGTTGTGTGCTGTCCTTAGGTTAGTTAGGTTTAAGTAGTTCTAAGTTCTAGGGGACTGATGACCATAGCTGTTAAGTCCCATATTGCTCAGAGTCATTTGAACCATTTGTTAACTCCATTCCCCTCCGCACGGTACCCAAATGACGCCATTGGGCAGGTATGGACGTGCTATCAACATATATTCGTCGTCTGGGAATGATCTCGACACTATGTTTTGTCATTTGTATTCGAAGCACACAGCGATGGAATTTTTGGTTCAGTGATTATTATTTCGGGTTCTTTCCAAACCGTTTCCTCTGGACAGCTGTCAGAAGACGTTTAAACACTACAGCTATGTAAACGTCATGCGCTCCGGCACATCCCCATCTCCGGAGGGTTTCGTGAAATATAGAACGGTAAGAAAGCTTCAGCGTACGTCTGTAGCGCTTAGGTCGAGTCCACGTGCATCAGATGGAAGACACAGCAGCTTTCCCCGCACGATATACATTTGTGACGTCTCAGTATCTCGCCTTGTTTAATGTGGCAAAAGGATCCCGATCCTTCTTGACAAACTTTCCCTTTCTCTACCTTCCCATTCAATTTACGCTAAGCTCATAACACATCAGTTATCGTACTATAATAGGAGCTCACTATCTCATAAACGTTGGCTCCTTTTGCTGAGGATACCTTCCAGCCTCTGCGCAAAAATGAGCTATATATTCGAGTTACTTTATTTGTCATATGACGTTTCGCTTCTTAAACTTGTGTTAACAGCTCTAAGGCTTTCTATGACCAAGTGAATTATGTACCAGCAATAAAATAATCGTGGAAATATATTCTAGTTGTCTTTTCTCTGTTTATCTGATTTATATCCTTTACTGCAATTTGGGCGTACCATGTAGACAGTGAGGATATCAAGCTGTTCTTCTCTACTCCTATCGAACCATTTTTAATATTATTTGATAACATCCTTATTTGCAATGTTACTTATAATCCGTATTAATTGCAAACATGTCACATGTGACGCAGCATGTGTGGAAGGGTTACACCTGTAACCGAAATTGCAGATCTGAAGATGGTTCTAGAGGAACCGAAACCGATATGCGAATAAACATTTTTACAATCAAGACGGATTATAAGTAACATTGTATAACCAGTGATTGCTGTGTGCCATCAGACTTTATGTCTGTTTTTGCAAATTCCCCTTATTTACTACAATTTAATATTTCTCCTGTATCGTACAGTCATAAATTTTCTTTGATTCTGTAAAATTAAAAGAAAAATCATTTTGTTTCTCCTTACGACATGTGAGATATACCAGAGTTTTCCCCTGAATACCTACACTCTATTTATCAAACGACCGTAACTGCCTAAAGACGGGTAATAATGGCATGTCACTCGAAACTGCTACGTATAGCAGCCCTTTTTCTGTTTTCGCTTTTTCGCCTAATAAGTGAAAGTTTGATTTCATTTCTTACACATTGACTGTCATTGAAGGGTTTTACTTTTATTTAATATTGTCACGGCTAAGTATCAGTTTGATTACTTTTAAAACTCAATGTTAAACGTGGGTCACTACACGTATAGTCTTCCCAACTCTGAGAGAAAAAATCTTTAGTAGCTTTACTACCAATGTTTACAGAAGACGATACTTTAACCTTTCCTTCAATTGTTTTAGTTACGAATCGCTAGTTTTTTCTAGGCATAGATCACGTAATCTTAAAGTTTATTAATCTAAGTTAAATTAATGTTCAAGACTTGTATTATGTTTCAAATTAACAACGTCAGTTTATTGACAAGAATTATTAATAAATAGGTCCACTCATACGATCTCATTCAAAGAAGTTCTTTAATTAGATGTCTAAGTAGGAGTCCCGCTAGCATCAGAGATGTTAGATAATATCCTGTCACTTTCGGTAAATAAGTTATATCTATTTAATATCCGCAAACTGTCATTAACTATGATCGCTAGTCGCGTGAAGTTAAAGTTTCCCACTATCACAATTCAAAGCCCGAATCCGGTTAAAATTCTCAATTCAGTAAAGCGTTTAAATATTCACAGGGATTGATATTAAAGCCAAAGAGATTACTATTCACCTTCCCGTTTATCTAATCTGAAAAATGTCCAAATTAAAGTCTTTAATTTACAATCCTCAAAAACAATCTCGTCACGATCTATTCTTGATCCCCGTTTAATAAAGTCCCAATTGTTGTTCTCTAAAGCTGTACGTCCTAAATAACTTCCGAACTAGAACAGACTAGAGACTGGAGTTTCGTAATTACAACGTATGGCTATTTATACTTTAATAAACACTATCTTTGGTGTCCCAGACCTACGTTCTGTGACTATAATATTGATTTTCTTACGCATTGGAATAACAAATATTTCAATATTTTCTACTGTTTTTCCCCCTTCCCATGTTTCTAAAATTTATAATTAAATTTTCCTTTTCTTTTCTTTTGCTTTCTATACTAGATATTTCCCTCTATTTGTTTTTTATTTATTTTTCGTAATTACTACTTGTGGAGGGACTTGTGTCATTTTATGAATTGATATTTTAATGACATGGGAGCTAACTTGGGAGCTATTTTTGTTTTTTCAGCACCGAGAGGCGCTATAGGTGTTACATACTATACTAGTCATTGGCGCGTGTGCAGAATTTATCAGACGTGCGTGTGCCGAAGTGTTGCCTATCTTCGCTGACCTAGCTCCAACGCAGCTTGTTTTCAACTTCCTTCAAACGCCGATATCTTCATCGTACACTCTTCGTTTGGTTTTTCGCTTTGGACAGTAACTTAAAGGCCACACTCCGAACAAAAGGTTTTTGCTTGCCCAAAGAATTCTCAACAAAACTTTTACCCAAATGTTGTTATTTAATTTGGTTCATATTGTTGGAGTTATATTGTTCAACTTCACATAAAAGCAACTCTTTCAACATACGAAGTGTTTGACCGATTCTCATTGTGAGTGAGTGCTTAAGCAGACCAAACAGCGAAACTGCTATTCTCTCCCTGTACCCCGGCCCTGCTCTCCGCCCACCCAAGGCAGAAGTAGTGTACCCATTCTGTTTGTGTGTGAAGTAAATTCTATGTGCAAGCGTAAGAAAGTGTCCAAAATATCTGGATAGTGTGTTTCTGAGGGGCAGCAGAGGATCCAGCCCGTATTAAGGCAGTGAGAGGTGAGATGCCGCCTAAGAACCACATCCGGGCTCGCCGGCATACCGGCCCATCCTCACTGAACAACTGGGTGAATTCGATCCGTGGCCGTCGTACCTCCCCGTTCCGGAAGCGATTGCGTTAACACGCGAGTGTTAGATCGATCGTAAAAAAAAAGGTCTGTATTCAGCATTCCAAGCTTCAAGTACTTTCCACTAAGCACGAAACTACTGTATCTCTGCATCACTGTTTCTGCTTACACCTGTAATCTATTTTAATATAACGCTAAACATATTTTTCTGGTAGTTTTATCTAGTAGGTGTGTATGTTAGATGGTGAGATGGCAGTCAGTGGCAAAAACTGTGGTATAGTACTACTACTGAACTGTACCGAGTCGGCTTCGAATCCCAGCACAGGACACAGTCTCAATCTGCTGAGCACTTAATTTTTAGTGTACACTGTTACGGACTGGAAAGAAGGGTCGTAGCGTTTGCAGTTTTGGGACGGTCAGAATCAAATGTCACGATGGTTAAAAGAAAGTCGTGAGTATCCCCATGGCCCCTTTGAAACATAGAATAAGCCAGCCATTCATCTGTAAAAATACAGGACGCTGTCGAGAGAACGTTACGTTAACGCGCTGGGTAAACGTTATGGAGATGCAGTCCTAATTTACAGTAATCTTGTATCAGCGTCGTGTGTCCAGGCTCAGTCCAGGCCGGCCGGTATGGCCGTGCGGTTCTAGGCGCTTCAGTCAGGAACCGCGTGACCGCTACGGTCGCAGGTTCGAATCCTGCCTCGGGCATGGATGTGTGTGATGTCCTTAGGTTAGTTACGTTTAAGTAGTTCTAAGTTCTAGGGGACTGATGACCACCTATGTTAAGCCCCATAGTGCTCAAAGCCATTTGAACCATTTTGAGCTAAGTCCAGACTCAGGAGTTGTCAATCTTCGCACTACTGCTACCGCCATCGCGATACATGGAGCAATCCCATGGTCTACTGCTGGGCATAAAGCTGGGAACGCAACCTTAATGAAGGAGTTCTCAGGGAATCGACAGTTTCCGGTCGGTGATATATTTGATTATTGAAGAAATCATTCTTTAGAGATTGTGCAGTTCCCTCGTTGACAGCCTTTGGTAGTTACCGTGAAGCCGATTGGACTGTGCAAAGACGGAATGATGTACAAATGTATATGCATATCACATCTCTTTGTGCTCAGTGATGATATTTTATAAAAATGGCTCGGAGCACTATGGGACTTAACTTCTGAGGTCATCAGTCCCCTAGAACTTAGAACTACTTAAACCTAACTAACCTAAGGACATCACACACATCGATGCCCGAGGCAGGATTCGAACCTGCGACCGTAGCGGTCGCTTGGTTCCAGACTGTAGCGCCTAGAACCGCTCGGCCACTCCGGCCGGCGGATCATTTATAGGGGGTATCATAGGACTTCAGACTTTCTATAACAAAAACCATTTGAAACAAGAGTCTATGAAATAAAAGAGAGATGGGATGCATTCCTGGGGAATGAGAATCGACAGAACAACAGTGATTGCTTGAGAATCGTGACGAAAAAGATAATGATCAATAGACCTTGAGACAAGTACGGTGTGTGACAAGCGAGACATTGGCAAGGGTCGATGTTCGAAGGAGCTTTGCAAATTCATCACATAACGCAGTTCATTTTTCTGCTAAAATTTGCTTGGCTGTGGAATTCCAGCTCATAACTGACTGTTTGCCATCAACAGAATGGAACCGAGTTCAGGTATTGTATCATAATTGGCCCTTGTCCCAAAAGGCGCTCAATAATGCTTTTTTGTAGATTGCAGTTACCACGATACAATTATGCATTAAGCACTAATAGTTGAGGTTGAAGCGGCATTCCTCCGTCAACATGACCTTCTGCCCATCGATTCATTCAGTCATTCATCTAAATAGTGCAGCATTGGAAATGTCAGTGTATTTCTGCTCCGCACTATGTACGAACGAGGTGACTCTGTATGGCATCAACAAAAGTCTTTAGACATACTAGCACGAAAAAAAAAAAAAAAAAGAAATGTTCGTCTCGTCGTTGGAAAAATTGCGGGTAACTTTAATAAAGTCAAGAAAATGAACCCTAGGTAATGTGGATGAGAATTCTCTAAATACGATCGCACTTATTTGCGATATTAGAAACTAATTTCTCCCAGTACTCGTTTAATGCGAGCGAAACGATGAATATGAAATGTGACTCTATGAACCTGATTAGTTTAGAGAACCTTTAATTTCACGAGGAAGTTATTAGTTCTCACAAGGAAGCTCTTGCACTCCACAACAGTCAAATGTCCGTGTTTCAGAGCGAGAAGCTGATGCAGTCGGCTTTCAGCTGTGGCTGGACAGAGAGCGACGTCCGCTTTAGACGCAGCCTGCTGCTCTTCATGACGGCGTCGGTTCGACCAGTCGAGATCACAGTAGGCAAGACGACCAAGCTGTCTAAGGTGACGCTGGTCCAGGTCGGTATTCATCCATTCCCGTACTAGAATAAAGATGGTCCCATTCTACTGAACAGTCATTGTACTTGTGTGTTGAAACTTAGGAAACAGCTTTCCTAAAGGTATAGAGTTGCCATCGGTCTATAGAAGAACAGCACACTGGCTCAGTGAAAAATGTGCTGCCCGTCTCTAATTATTAAGCTTCCTTCCGTCTTACAAACAGTCTACATGGCATCATCTGCCTAGCAACACTTACTGAACCAGTAGCATCAACATATAGCTATTGAATTACCTCAAAGGACCGCGGAACCTTTTGGTGTTCAGTTGAAGTTATATGAATACTTCGAGGCGCCCAGCAGAGGCAGTGTCGCGCAATGTTGGAAAGCGCATCCTCATCATCGCCATATGAAAGGCATATGACACCGCTTTGATGTCAGTGAACATCCTCCATTTCGTTTTCGTTTCATTCCACGTAGTGTAAATTGTCGTTATAGAAGCTTTCGACGATGTAAAATGGTGTAAGATGTTCGAGATTCTGAGAAAAATAGGGGTAAGCTATAGGGAGGGGGTAAAATACAATATGAAGAAAATTTAAGATGTGTTAGTTGACGATCAGTTTGACTTTAGGAAAGATAAAGGCACCAGAGAGGCAATTGATAATGGAAGCAAGACTAAAGGAAAATCAAAACACATTCATAGTGTTTGTCGACCTGGAAAAAGCGTTCTACGGTGTAAAATGGTGTGAGATGTTCGAAACTCTGATAAAAAGAGGGATAAGCTGTAGGGAGAAACGGGTAATATATAATATGTACAAGATCATATAGGAACTAATAAGAGTAGATCACAAAGAACGGAGTGGTCGGATTCTAAAGCGAAGTCGTCTTTCGCCCCTGCTGATCAACCTGAACATCGAAAAAACAATGACGGAAATAAAAGGAAGATCCAAAAATGGAATTAAAATTCAAGGTTGAAGGATATCAATCACATGATTCGCTGATGACATTGCTATCCTGAGTGAAAGTTAAAAAGAATTACATGATCTGCTGAATGGAATGAATAGTCTAACAAGTACAGAATATGGACTGAGAGTAAATCGAAGAAACACGAAGGTAATGAGATGTAGCATAAATGAGAACAGCGAGAACCTTAACATCAGGATTGATTTCACAAAGAAGATGAAGTTCAGGAATTTTACTACCTAGGCATCAAAATAACCAATGACGGACGGACCAAGGAGGACAACAAAAACAGATAAGCACTGGCAAAAAGGGCATTCCTAACAGTGAGAAGTCTGCTAGTATGAAACAGAGGCCTCATTTTAAGGAATTAATTTCTGATAATGTACGTTTGGAGCACAGCATTGTATGGCAGTGGAACACGGACTGTGGGAAAACCGGAAAGAGAGAGAATCGAAGGATTTGAGATGTGGTGCTACAGACAAATATTGAAAATTAGGGGGACTGATAAGATAAGGAATGAGGAGGTACTGTGCAGAATCTGAGAGGAAATCAATGTGCGGAGAACACTGACAAGTAGGACAGGATGACAGGACATCAGTTAAGACATGAGGGAATGACCTCCATGGTACTAGAGAGGAGCTATAGAGGGCAAAAGCTGTAGAGGAAGACTGAGATTGGAATACGTCCGGCAATTAAGAAAGAACGTAGATTGCATGAGCTACTCCGAGATGAAGAGATTGGCACAGGTGAGGAATTAGTGGCAGGACGCATCAGACTCGGACGCCCAGTTTTGCTGTCACGAAGTGGACGTTGTCAACCACAGTGCTGTTCTTTTAATTTTTTTTTTATTGAAATGGAAGTAGGCTAACTGGTCCTTCAGGCAGCAGAAAGGTTTATTGGGAATTTGAATCTTCCATTTATAGGGGTAGATCACATATTAACGAAAATTTTTTCCACCTATCGTTTTGTTGCTGCTTTCAAAATCATCACAATTAGGTGCATATCGTGCAGCTATAGACTAGATAAATGACAACATCTATATAAGTGTGTGGTACAGCCAAACACGATTCCTTCAGTGCAGGTGCACGTAGGGTTTCGTTTCCCCTCATGGGAATACAGGGCGCGCTGCAAAGTAGGGGACGCCGTCGGAAAAATTTCCGTGAATATTGACTTCAGTAAAAGGACGATACACTAACACTGAAACATTTTTGATCAAAAGTAGTATAAAAGAATTTTGTGTTTTGCTCAAACAGGTACAATCCTATTCCCATAACTGTTTTATAAACACGGCTGCTGTGGCACCATGTAAAAACCAAACGATGGTGAGTTCAGGAGACATATTCTGGCAGTTACATGCGTGTTCGTAGAAACAAAGATAAACTAGTATGATGAGCACTGTCTTTGAGGAATTAAACTTAGGATGACATGTTAATGGCATTTGAAGTTTTGGTAAGAAATAGCGTATTATGTATATGTACTTGATATGTTATTGTCAGTATATACTGCATAACTGTTTAAAACTTCTGTTGCTTCTAATTCAAATAATGAGATCAATGTTTAACCATCCTACTTTTCCAGAAATCTGAGGCAGACGTTAGAATATCTATTACAAGTTGTATTATTTCCAATAGCTCGCTACCACTTGGCTCTCATAAATGTAGGACAATAGTCATATACTTAACTTTCCCTTCAACAAGTAAAAGCTAAATTACCAGAATCTAATTTTCTTTCTTCCACAGGTCCTTAACGGAACGTACGGGCTGTTGAACCTGCTTTATCATTTCCATAGCAGTGTATGAAGGATTATCAGCACAATAGGCACTGCCAGAATTCCAGGTCCGTGTTTCTGTAAAATCATACAAACTATAATTTGTTCAAAGATTGTAGATAACTTATATTACATAAATTTAGTAACATGTATAAGCAAGATTTACTTCGTTAAAAATACATCGCAAACTATTAAAGTGAGAAAATAAATTTGCTCCACATAATATTTACACCTTCTTCTGTCCCCTGCCTCGATGGAGCGTAGTGATTCAGTAATGAAGATACAAGGCTGAGGATGACCGACTTTTGAATTGCTTTCGTATCACATCATTTACGTGTGTGCTTGGCGACATCTTCTTAAAAACGTCGATGGTGATCCTTGGATAGAATGACGTTAACTGCAGCAGCCTTTTAGTACTACTCGATAAAATAAGAGCATATGATGAAGTGTTTCACCAGTTCCACATTTATGGCTCTATATCATTATCATAAAAGGTACGAAAAGACATACTGTACACACTTGTCACTCCAATACTCGAAACAGTCATTGTTAAGGAACAATACTTACACTCGGTAGTGAAAAAAGTAAACTTTCTTAGGAGGTTTCCCAACAAATAGTTTTACCTACGCTAGGTGGATATTCTTCAGAGATGTTCTCAGGGAAACTCTCCTGGAAATCGTTTGCCATCATTCTTCTGCGAAAGGAGACGGTGTTTCCTTTGTGATCTTTGTTGTACCAAGAAAATTAACAGACAGCTTAGGAAGAAAAAGTATTTAGGCAGTACCTCATACAGCTGTACAAGGAACAAAGAGAAAACAGCGACCAGCAAAACAACGTATCTGTTGCTAAGAGTGACTTTCCATAGGACTTCAAACTCCGGAACATAAAGCGACATGCCAAACATTATGATCACTGCGGTCGCTGTGCGAGTGAATGCCGCCTGGTGACCTATTGCGTTCCGATTGCGCAGGAGTAAACCGCCAGAACAAAGGCGATCAGCTTGTTGTTTTCGTTAAGTTCCGTAATCGGTTCCATGATTACGTCTGTTGGGTGCACACCTGTCTTTGCGGTGCCCTCTCTGTTGTTGAGGACTGTCTTCTATATTTGTCAGCGTTACAAGAGTAAATGATATCAGTTTAAAAATGAACATTGTCAAAGAGGTCAGTTACTTGTTGCCATTAGATCTAACATATCTCCATCATGAGTGGGCTTCTGAACTATGTGTTGTAGATAGTTTTCAGAGAAGGAACTTAGTAACGATTCTTGATGTTTTCGCTAAAGTATGCAGTGGCATTTGGGAGTTTGTCCGGAAGTCGATAAAATGATCCACTTACACGTTTAGGCCCAAACAGCCTTGCATGGAAGCTTATTTTCCATTTTGGGGTGTTTGCGTTGCTTGTCTACTGTTGCAAAAACGCAACCTCCAATTTCCATTTATCCTATCATTTCGATATACACTTACATTTACACCAAAATTCTCACTACTGTGAGTCTATGAAATCAATTATCTTCCTGTATCCAGTATCATATGAGTCCATTGCTTTTAGGACTGCTTCAGACTCCAGGACTATGTTGTGATTGTTTCAGCAATTGATCACTAAGATTTTAAACATGTCGTCTGTAGCGCAACTGCATGGGGTGTTATGCTAATGCTATTGGAAGAAGAGTTGCCTATGGCAGAAAACCCATCTGAGCAGTCCACGTAACGTCATCCACCTGGATAGCAGTCCAATGTGCGGTCCATCCCTGACCCGTGTAGGGGGACCCTACAGTTCTCAGCCCTCTGACGTAAGTCGGGGTGCACACAGCCAGGCTTGTCCCAGAGAATTCAAAGTCTGGTTAAGATCTGCTCGGCTCATAGCAGAGGCCTCAGACCAGTTCCGGAAACAGTACTACAACCTGTGAGCTGTATTGCGACCCTGCTACCAAGGCTGATCTTCTCAATCCCACGTAATAGTGCCTGAATCATAGAAGTATGCACCTGGAGCCCAAACAACTGGCACAGTTAGTTCTAATGCGCGTGTCAAACTGCAGTGTATTGCTCCCTGCTCTCTGAATGGCTGCCGTAACAGTCTCTTCAACATGATGGATGAGGATTCAAGGCATTCACACAAAGTGCCATCCCAATAAGAAGAACCATTATTCGCCATATGCTCCAACCGTAATGATTAACTGATCCCCCTGCACTTTAGCGCTTCCTTCTCTCTGACACAAGTCACACAAAGTTTCTAAACTTGTGAAGCATATCTCCCTGGCACAGTTTAAATTTCAATTGGACAGAGAACTTAAAACTTGTTGCATACAATGGTAGGTATAACACCAGAAGTTCTACAAGGTCCTTTCCTCTCGTGGAAAAGACTTTGGCACGTACCACTGACACCCCACTCACAGTCAACTGGACGAGCGGTGTCAAGCCCTGTACTTTCGACAGAGGACACAGTATCTACTGGAAAAGATAGTGTTAGAGGCACCTTTTGTATCTGTGGTACATGACCCTTGGCATTTTGTCCAACATATTCTACGCCATTTACGACTACCTGACGCCAATCGGAACGATTGACAGCTGCTTACGAAGAACAATTAACTCGTCTCGTGCCTGAGAATAGCATTAACAGTGGGTTGCATTATGAATGGTACAATGTTTATCTGAACACTAGAAATATACTTGCTTATTCGTGCTCGCTAATTGTTTCGTTCTGTTGAAGTCACTCCCTATAAAGTATCGTCTTCGCTGGCCTTAAATAAAATTAATTAGATCATATGTATATGATCTAATTCATTATACATATATGTGATCTTGATTTAAGAATAAGGCGCTGCGGTCGGCAACCAAAATATAAGGCAACAAGTGTCTGGCGCAGCTGTTATATCTGTTACTGCTGCTGCAATGGCAAGCTAACAAGATTTAAGTGAGTTCGAAAGTGGTGTAACAGTCGGCGCACGAGCGACGGGGCACAGCATCTCCAATGTAGCGATGAAGTCGGGACTACGACTACGACTATTTCACGAGTGTACTGTGAATATCTGGAATCCGGTAAAACATCAAATCTCCTGCACGCTGCTGGCGGAAAAAGATCCTGCAAAAACGGGACCAATGACTACCGAAGACAATCGTTCAGCGTGACAGCAGTGCAACCCTTCCGCAAATTGCTGCAGATTTCAATGCTGCGCCTTCAACAAATGTTAGCGTGCGAACCATTCAACGAAACATCATCGATATGGGCTTTCGGAGCCGAAGGCCCACTCGTGTACCCTTGATGACTGCTCGACGATACATGTTCCCTGGTCGGACGAGTGTTATTTCAGACTGTATTGAGCAGATGGACGTGCACGGGTATGGAGGAAACCTCACGAATACATGGACCCTGCATGTCAGTAAGGGACTGTTGAAGATGGCGGAGGCTCCGTAATGGTGTGGGGCGCATGCAGTTGGAGTGATATGGGACCCCTGACACGTCTCGAAACGACTCTGACAAGCGACACTTACATAAGCATCCTGTCTGATCACCTGCATCCATTCATTCATATTCATTGTGCATTCCGATGGACTTCGGCAATGCAAGCAGAGCAATGCGATATCCCACACGCCCAGAATAGCTACGGAGTGACTGTAGGAACACTCATCTGAGTGTAAACACTTCCACTGACCACCAAACTCCCCAAACACTAACGTTATTGGGCATATCTGGGATGCCTTGCAACGTGCTGCTCAGAAGAGATCTCCATCTCCTCGTACTCTTACGGATTTATGGGTAGCCCTACAGGTTTCGTGGTGTCAATTCTCTCCAGCACTACTTCAGACATTAGTCGAGTGCATGCCACGCCGTAGCAGTTTCTTTGGCTCTTCAGTCTGTAATAAGTGCTCAGTTTAAGGAATGCTCAACGGGTAAAATGATATTTCAAACAAGATCCAATGACATGACACTACAGAAAGGAGAACATATTTAAAGCATGGAGCATTCTTTTAATTCAGCTCCTTTTGTGACAAGTAGGGTTGCGATAATTTACTTCTGACAAATCGAGACATTTCTCTTAAACTGGCCAAAAGATGGACGTAATTTAGTAAGTAGAAGCTGGGACAAACCAGGACACTTCATTTAAGTTTAAAACAGCGAAAGATGCGAGCAAATTGAACCTTTTATTTGGGAGATAGCGAGCCGCTGCAGTGAGCTCCTCACGGTATGAGACAAGTGGCTCACACAAGCAGGTTCGCTGCGGAGGCACCTCATATAACAGTAGCTGTACTTCAGTCAGTGAGTCACGCTATGTTCGGGGGAGAAGCGGCCGCAGGAAGAACAGACGAAGCAAGTTGAGGAGTCACCAAATTACTCTCAGAAGACTGTACAGCATGTAACTGGATACAGGACTTAATGCAAAGCTACATTTGCACATTTATTGTTTTGACGGTCAACTGCACTCAGAAGTACTCAATTTCATGGCGCACAACTTCAAATTTTTTGGTGAACTAGTAGGCCTAAGAATATTTTCCCACTTCTTTTCCAAAATACAAGAGACGTCTAGCTAATCAGACTCACAAAACTTTACAGGTTCGAACGTGACTGTCTAGAAGCAACTCTCTGATACCCCAAATAGCACGGGACTTAGAACTAGCATTATTACTTTATTGCTAGAATTATGACACTAGTCACACTAGCGAGTTCGTTACTACATATGGTCAACATTGGAACTTGTGATCAGTCGATTACAAGCTCGTTTGGCGAGTGTAATGCAAGTAGCACGCTATTCACTTCATCGGCAGAAAGGTAAACATCAGAGCCAAAGCACTGCTGACGCGTGCTCCTCTGAACGCTCTTATAAGGCTCAGTACATTGAACCAAATGCGCCGGCCAGTGTCCTCCCATGTGAAAGACCCAAAGCTACATTCAACTGATGTAGTAAAATAAATGAATCATAGTTAATACTACGTGTAATTAATTTAATAAAACCAAAGACAGAAAGTTATACTAATAATACTTATTACCACATAATAAAACACCCGGCTACTTTTTTAACATCTTTGAGTTATAAGACAGAAAATTAAATATTTAAATATTCAGAAATGCATAGTTTTTGGATTATGTAACTAAAAAAATCCATTTTAATATTCTGCTCTCTTGTTCATTTAGTATTTATCGGATTTCTGAGCCTTATAGAAAATAATCTGACACTGATTTCACAATTTCTGTTGACCTTGTACTTTCCAGCGTCACACTATTTGCTGCTTCGGAATCATTAAAAAGTCTGACGGTTAACTTAGAAGTGCAGTCCACTGATTTCAAACACATATTATGTTTAACGGTATGATAGCACATTTTAATTCCGCTACTATCACTAATTAGCCCTGTTCAAATGAAATTGGAATAAAATGATGATTTATTTTTAAGCGCTTGCAGAGTACACGTTTGATTTGTGCTTTATGCTAGCTAAATGATATTTAACATCCGATTTTCCCGACTTCCGCCATTTGCAACGGCGCCCATATGATAATCTGCATGGGGAAGGGAGGAAGGATGGTGTCTGGACCTGAGCTGTGGAGTATTTTTAATATTTTGGAAGACAAATGGTGAATTGCAAGTAGCCATAAATAATTCCCAATTCCGACCCTATTAAAAAGTTTTAAAAAACTCTGAAATACTTTCCTTGAAAGAAAAACATTTGACTACACTGTATTTTTCCCCTTCGCCGAGAGAAAGGGGTGAGGGAGATAGGGGAGAGCTGCGGGCACCCCGTGACCCTTTGTATTGCCGTCTTTCTCATGTGCAGTGGAAAAATTAACACTTAAAAAGTACACATATGCTTCACAGTCACTTCTCCCTCGTTTTATGAGGAGCCAATTCTTCTAATATTTTTCTTGGAATGAACACACCCTCTTTAGCATTCTGAGTTCACCTGAAACAATCAAACACTTTAATAACAAACCAACGCGATTCTGCTCCAACAGGGAACCAGGTAATTTCCAAGAATGATTGCCTATCGAAGTCGCGGGGTCCAAATTATACATATCGTATGTGGGATCGTAAATCGATCATGTGACTCCGGTGGCGGGTGTTGTGATAAATTATTTGTAGTCGTCATTTTTTCTGTTTTCCGTCGTTCCGGTATTTGCTCTAAATTACAAACCACCGTGAATTATTTGTGAGTTGCTAGGGAAACCAAGACGATTTATGACGTTAGTGAGAGGGATGTCTAGTGTTCTTGACGTTTCTTCGGCGGATTCTCTCACATGGAAAAATCTAATTCCATGTTTATCCGGCGTAGAAAATTGTTCGACTTTTTGTCGCAAATATGGAGTACTACCGGACGAGGATAGAAGGTACTCTGTAGATTGTGGTGGTGCGATGTGTGTAAAATTCGTAAGAACATTTTCGATGCTGAAATACCGTTACAATTTCATTGCGGACAGTGCGGAAAACGAACAGTATCAGGATGAATACATGGTTCGACTCTTCCAAATTATCCATCCAGATCTCCGTAGTGGACTTCCACATGGCAACAACACCGACGACGAGTAAGGTAAGTCGTCTCGTTTGCAATTACAAGTATTTTCGTAACGCTCTTCTTTTGTCGTTGCTGCAGTGACCTCGGTTAAACATACACACCCACCACCGGAGTCGCATTATCGATATACGATCGCACGGACCCCGCGACTTCGATAGGCAATCATTCTTGGAAATTACCGACAACTATGTTGTCCCAAAGCTTAAACTGAACTGAGATACGGCCACAGCAATAATACTCCTTAAGGGATTATGTCAGGTGCGATAGTAAAATAATTCCGCTATCCAGCTCCAGGCTAGAATTAGGATAAAAAATAGTTAGTATGGGAACATTTCTCTAAAATCCGAAATCCATAACAAACTGCTGTATTTTTTGGGACACCGATTTCTTTGAAATCGGGGCTGTCTCAGAAAACCGGGACATATGGCAATCCTACTTACACTCAACGTCCACCTGAGCAGCTATTACCGATATGCACGTATGAATTCCGGGAATGGGACAGTATATTCCCTGGTGTAGCTTGTTCTAAATGGGGTGCTTTTACCCCTTTATATATAGTTTTGTTATTCCAATCTTGTAATGGATGATAAAACTTAAACATAGAGTTAACATTATCTTATTAACAGCACATAAAAGCATATGACCAGCTTAGTGGTCCCTACTCGTCTGAAATATATATCGATAGGAGCCATTAATAAAAAAAAAAATACTACACGCAAAATGTACCTACAGTCCAACTGCTTTAAGATGATTCCTCACAGCTACAATGGGCTGGGCACATGAGCTTCGCGCACCTACTGGAGCCGATCACGTTACGCGATTTTGTAAACGTCTCTATAGCAACGCCTCGAGTGTTGCCGGAGCGCTTTACACTCCTACTGCTTTTGCCTGCAGCCGTTGGCACTTCGTAATTGAAAGCTGGCAACAACATTACCAGCTGTCAGGGATCAAGTTACGCCGATTCTACTGT